>NW_020940360.1:3015169-3042106 GCF_900497805.2 Vombatus ursinus
AGATAGATAGATAGATAGATAGATAGATAGATAGATAGATAGATAGACAGACAGATAGATAGATAGATAGATAGATAGATAGGAGCAGTGTCAGGTAAGGGTGTTTTCATCTGGAGAAACCCAGAGAGAGTTAGGTGCCGCACAGGGCAGTGAACTGACACATCCTTTCATGAAATTCCTGTGCTTAGAACAAGAAGTAGAAAGATATATGTTGGGTGAGGAGGACTTCACAGTGAGATTGGATGAAAAGGATATGAAAGTAAAAAATGGAATCCTCTTTACATGTCTATTAACAGTAGATATAGTGGAATAAATTTGAAAGTTTGTACTCACTATTTTAGCAGCCAACTATTTTGAGTTCTATAGTTAGAATTACTATTATGAGCCAATTAATTTCCTCATGGAATAGGGGCATAGATTCTGGAGGTCTTGAGGTATACTGATCCAGATCCAGAATCTTGGTCTTGTGTGGAGGCTGCTGGTCTACATAGGGAGAAACAAGAGGAGTAGTAAATGCATGGATGGGATATGAAGATCAAACTCACCAAAATATGCTCCATGGTATATTTTAGTTGTCCCTATAATCATCTGCACAAGGAATCCACACAGAAAAATTTCCATTAATCAAAAACAAAAAATTTAAAAAAGGGAAGAAGAATGATAACTAATTTAAGTTTTGTGAGGGAGGATATGTGGCAAAAGTTCTTTGCATTCTTCTAAAGGAAGTCATTATGTAAAAATAAAACTCTTCTTCCTTTACACCTACTTCTTTTCCTTTTCCTTTTTTCCTGCTTATATTCTTCCTTTATCTCCTCTGTCATCACTATTTTATTAATTTCAAAATTTAGTTACTGGGGTATAACACATTTCATAGGGGTCATAGTAAATCTTTAGAAAACATTGTTAAAGTCATTAATTTATTATTGATTGTCTGCAACAATTTTCATTAGACTTACAGAAGCTTCTAAGATACCATATAGAAACATCAATTTAGTTTTAAAAATTCAAAAGTCAAAGTTACACATTTTTAACATATCAGATAGATACCAAACATACTATAAATCCCAGAAACAGGAGTTAATCTACTTACCACTATTGTTTTCTGGCATTGGTTTGTCTTCCAGAGGCAGTGAGGTGGAGCAGTGAAGAGTACTAGGCCTGGAGTCAGGAAGACCTGAATTCAAATCTGGCCTCAGACACTTAGTAGCTGTGTGACCCTGGGCAAATCACATAATCTCTGTCTGCTCCAGTTTTCTCAATTTTAAAATTCTCAGGGTTGTTGTAAGGATCAAATGAAATAATATATGTATAGCACTTAGCACAGTGTCTGGCATATAGAAGATGCTATATAAATGCTAATTTCCTTCACTACCACACAATATAATAGTTTGTTTTCATTTAAAATAGATGCATAACTAAAGATTTCATTATTCACAGGGCCAGGTTTAAATTCAGGCACTTTTCATTATTGAAATGTTCATCTTTAAGAACTAGAATTTTTTGAGCACTACCAAATAATACCTCAAGCTATAGTTTATTTTTTTTTTTTATAACTTAATTTCTGAGCACTTGTTACTTGCAGGATATTGCATTGAAAAAAATAATTGAGACAAAATGAAATCAATAGAAATTTTCTTTCTTTCTTTCTTTTATTCTTTCTTTCTTTCTTTCTTCCTTTCTTTCCTTCCTTCCCTCCTTCCTTCCTTCCCCCCTTCCTTCCCTCCTTCCCTCCTTCCTTCTTTCTTTTCTCCCTTCCTTCCTTCCTTCTTTCCTTCCTTCCTTCCTTCCTTCCTTCCTTCCTTCCTTCCTTCCTTCCTTTCTTTTTTGTCTTTTTAGGGGCAGAGGCAGTGTGGTATAAGAGGTAGAATGCTATGCTAGGCATCAGGAAATATTTATTTAAATCCTTCTTATTTCACTTATTACGTATATGGCTGTGGGCAAATCACTTATCATCTATGTCCCTTAGGCAACTCTTTAGAATTTGTATATGGTCACAGAGGGATTGCAGTCTGCATTTAGAGGGATACAGTGCCAGGTCTGGAATCTGTAAGACTTGATTTCAAACCTGGCCTCAGATACTTACTTGCTGTGTGACCCTGAGCAAGTCACTTAACCCTGTTTGCCCCAGTTTCCTCATCTGTATAATGAGCTGGAGAAGTAAATGGCAAACCACTTTAGTATATTTGCCAAGAAAACTCCCAATGGGGCCACAAAGATTCTGATATAATTGAAAACAATTGAACAAAAACAACTGAAATATGTTTTTTGACAATAGAGTATAAATTCCCGGAGGATAGAAACTATTTTCTTTTTTGTCTTTGTGTCCCCAGTACCTAGTACAATGCCTGGGACAAGAATAGGTACTAAATACTGATTTATTGACTGATTCCAATTAGATAAGTTTGGGTTATAAGTTATACTTCTGTGTATCTAATATAATGTCAGAGATCTTGTTGAAAAATAGTGTCTCAATCAATATCCATTCATCATATTCCTCCACAAATGAATAATGCTACAGTAATAGATAATAATAGGAAGGCAATGTGTTGTAATGGATAGGCTGGCCTAGGGATCTTAATGACCCTGATACAAGTCTTGCCTCTAATACACACTAATTGTTAAGACCAAGGGCAAGTAGATCAACCTTTCAGTACTCAGACAATTAGTTCCCATCTGCCTCGGTTTCTATTCTAGGACTTCCCTACATAAGTGAAATCTGAGGTTGGGGACAGTAAACAAATTGACAACAACAATAAAAACCAAAATGCTTAATAATTTTTAATGAAATAAATTTAATAATTGAAGGAATTCATCAATACTTCAAAGGTTTTCTTAATCTGTAAAAGAAGGAGCTTGGACTAGATGACCTTGAGTCCCTTCTAGCCCTAGGCATATGATTTTGTCATCCTACTATCCCCTGATGTTATTTATCCATGGTTTCACATTCATGAAAATGACAACCTTACTCTACCTTTCATACCTTAGATGGTTTTTGTGATTTATTGTGGACCTCCCCCAAACAATTAATTGGTTATTAAAATTCCTGCAATTAATTTTTCCAGATTGAGCCTAGGTAGGGCTACAGTCACAGAGCTTGGTTGGGTCTGTCAGAGCTTGAACTATATTATATAATCTTTTAGAAACCAGAAACATATCCATGACCTAAGGAAACACTTGAGGGGACTTTAGAGGAGGAATTGTGCCAAAAGCATAAGAAAGATTCAGAAGTTCACAAGTCTGCTGGTGAGTATAGACCCATCATCAGATGAATGGCTGATGGTCCATTGCTGAACAAGTTTAAATGGAAGTGAGTTGTTTAGGATATATATCCAGAGTTAATTTTCAATTAAAAAGGTTGTTAAGTATTGGAATAGTGAACTGAGAAAGTTTTTGAAATTATCTTTATTGGAAAGAAACTTTAAGAATTTTATAAATTTAAAAATTTGATAAATGGAATACTATGCCTATCTGGAACAATTTAGACATCATCCTTCAACAACTTTGAAAACCACATTCAGTCTAGTGATTCTTTGATTTAATATAGTCATAAGGTTAAAACCCCTTAAAGTTTTAACCAAGACAGACAGAAGACTTATCTTTTTTTTTTTTTTCCCAAAAGTTCTCATCACCAGGTTGTGAGAATTCACTGTCTGGCTCTAGGTTAGGCAGAAGATGTGGGATCTGTTTCATTTTTAATAAAACCAAATGAGATTCTTTGACTCAAGTAAAACAGGATAATTTGTAATAATAAGATGGATAGAGCTGTTGTGAAACAATAGTTCTGAGTTTATTTTCATTGTTCAATTGCTGGCTTTCAGGGAAGTTCATGTAATTTCTGCATTATGTACTTTAAAATATGTTGGTTTACAGATATGATGATTATATAAGATATGCATACTATTAACTGTTAATTTTACAGGTTATTTCTTGATTGCCTATACACATTTACAGTATCAGAGGATTATTTGTTTTTGAAAATAAAGGGAATGTGTTTTCTTTTTTTTTGCACTATTAATCACATTTTTATCTGTTTAAATTTTTGTTTTCTGTTATTCAGTGTCAGTGTTCTTGTCAGAATTATGTCAGTGCTCATTTTTATTTCTGTCTGATCTGTCAATCCTTTTTAGTGGGTCTTTGTGAAAGCTTAGAACAATAGGAAACTCTTTGTAAAGCCAACTGTCAACTTGCACTTCATCAGAAGGAGAATGTCAGTATAAACTTCAAAGAAAAGCTAGGAATTGCAAGTGGTGAAAACCCAGTATTACATACTCCCTGTGTCTTCTCATTATAGTTTACAGAAATGATGATGAGAAACAAGATATGATGACAAGATTATTCAGGAAATTGGTATGTTTTAGAGATATTTTCCAGTATTTTGTTCTGTGAGAGACATTCTCTAATTTCCTAAGACAGCAGTGCATTTTAGTTTCTTTACTAGAAGAGGGAGAGTGATAGTTGAGAGTAAGTAGAGAGATCTCTTAGCATCAGCCTTAACTATGTCATGAGGTACTTTGATGCATGAAGTCTTGCTGAAGATGGGTCATTAGAATCATGCAGACTAAATCAGGAATATGATTCACCAAATATTTATTAAATGCTTCCTAATGACTATAGGCTTCTCCCTGAAACAAAAGTCAAGTTTTCTGGGAGTTTTCTTTTTTTAAAATTCATATTCTTCTGGTGTTGTTTAATAATTGTGAGGCTTGGAAAACTGTAGTCACAAAGTAATTGAATTTTAATATTTTAATATTACCCAAAGATGGAGAGGTGCTTGGACTTCCTAACTCAGGTTTCTTCTCTCTCTAATGCAATCTCCACAGACCTTCCAAATTGATATTCCTAAAGCAAATCTTATCATGTTATTCTCATACTTAATAACATTGATTACCTCCATATTGTCTCTAGGATCTAAAATAAACTCTTCTCTTTGACACTCAAAAATCTTTGGAAATCTGACCCAACTCATTCTTCCAATCTTATTAAACACTATTATCCTTAATATACACTGCAGTACAAGCAAAATTGGACTTAGTAATGTTTTTCATTCACAAGACTCTATTTCCTCTCTCTACGCCTTTGGACAGGCCATTCTTTGTTCTAGAAATAATATACTCCCTCCTCACTTCTGTATTTTAGAATTCTAGATTTCCTTTAAAATGCTCCTTAAGCACCACAATATAGTTGAATAATTGTATCTATTTCTATATCTATATCAATATATATATATATAGTGTGTGTATAAATATATGCACACATATATATATATTTATGAGAGATCTGACTCTCTCTCTAAATCTATATAGAAAGATGTAGACAGAATAAATATAGATACCTGTCCATTGATCTATATCTTATATCTATTTTGTATCTATGTGTATTTGTATATGGTTTTCTACTTTCCCTTATTCCCTTCCTCCACCATCTCCAACTCCCAGAATATAAGCTTTTATTTGGCAGATAATGTTTTGCTTTTGTCTTGGTATTCCCAGAACCTAGTATAGTGACTGGTACATAGTAGGAACTTAATAAATTTTAGTGATTTTTAAAACTGATTATTAGTTGTCACCAAGATTTTATGCATTATAAATGAGTAGTTATATTGGAGAGGCAGTGCAAAGATTTCACCAAAACAAAGTATGATCAAAGCAGAAGTCAGATCACATGTTCTCTTGGTATCCTTATAATTTCAGCAGAAGTCAAGGAAGGTCTCTAGCACAATGGACACATCTCTCAGGAGTGGGAGTCCTGGGTTTGCTGAAATCTACATATTTTATGAATTTTCAGATCCACACTCCAAAATGAATTAACTGAAACCTGAACTTTCTATCATGCTGTAATTCTCTCTAGCAATCAAGCAACAATATTTTATTGAGTACCTAGTATATACCAGGCACTATGCCAGATGAAGGGTATACCTTGACAACAAAGAATTTTTGACTCTGATAAGCAAACAGTCTATTTGAGGAAATAAAATGTTCAAATAAAATATAAAATACACACAACATAAATACTAGTTAATTATTTTCAATGGGTAAAGGCCATAGTAGTTGGAAAAATTATGAAAGGCTTCATGCAGAAGATGGCATGTGAACTGAGTTGAGAAAAAAATAATTTTTCCAAGAGGAGTTAGTGCATTCCAGTAATGGAGTATATTCAATCCAAAGGCATGAAGATTGATGATTGAGTCTTACGTCTGAGGAATAGCAAGAAAGCCATTTTGGCTTCATTGTAAATAGCTTTGAGTCATATATTGTTAATCAGTTATTATTTTTTGCCATTGATATTTAAGAATTCTTAGGTCATCAAACCCACTAACCTCTTGACAAACATGAACTGAGATGCTCAATATCATGCTTCTAGCATATACAATTGCTTGAAAAATATTGCTGTCCTTGAAACTTACTCTTCCCTGAAAATGATATTTAGGATAAGAATGACACACCTTGCTATATTTGATAGGTCAAGTAGGTCTCCAGGAGGACATCAAGGTTGTGGGCATTTGGAATTCTCTTAAAGACTTTCTCCCTCCTTAAGCCATTGTTCATTAGTATAAATATAATTTAACTTGAATTCTGTTTTTATTAAGTAGAAGACAGAATAATGAATATGAAGGAAGATTCAGGTAGAAAGCAATTCTTCCCTTGAATTTAGGTACACTAAAGGAAATTAGATTATATATGCATATAGGCAGCAGCTCAAAATATATAATTTACTAGAGCCAAATGAAACTCAAATTTTTCAAGTCCAGCTCTAATTTTAGAAGCTATGATTTCTCAGTGGATTTGATGGTTGGCAAAATATATTACTGCATTGCTTGCCATTAAAGAGTTACCATTTCTCCTGGAGAGCACATGGACACAAGTATTAAATGTTTGCCTAGTTCTGTAGATAGCTCTCAACCTCTGCCTGCTTCCTCCCTTCAGATGTCCTCTGATTTCTAGCTACAAAAGAATCTTTTTTAAGAAGACACAGATGAAGAAGTCTCAGGAAAATGAAACTGAAGACAGTTAAAGCATAAATCCTTGTGAACACCAGCAAGAATCTTCTGCAATTGAAGCAGATATTGACAGCCTTTCATCCTTTCTCAGTAGGCCAAATGATGGCATGTCAATATGAGTTGTCTTTCTTCTTTTTTCTTTTTTTAAAGAATTATTAGAAGATAGACAAATGTCAAATTGTGGCCAAATTATAAGATTTGAATAAAACTGAAAGAAAAAGAAAATATGTGGGCTTGGTCAAGAACAAACAATGGGAAAGGAAATATAAACTATGGTCTTACTTAGTTTTACTTATAAATCATATGCCACTATTTAGAAACTCATTAAGTTTGGATCCTTTATAAAAATGAAAATTATTGTCATTAACATCTTAGTATGAAACATTCCAGGTCCTTCATTTAGTAGCCCAGTGATCTTAACAAATCATCCCCCTGCCCCAGAGCATAGGTTTTCTTCTTTATAAAAAATGGGTCATACATTTAGAGCTGTATATGTCCTTAGAAGCTACCTACTCAAATCCTCTTATTTTACAAATAAATAAATAGAGTCCCATAGAGGTTAAATTATTTTTCCAAGGTTACACAGATCAAAATAGCAAGTATAAAAACTGGGATTTGAACATAGGTCCTTTGATATTCAGTCCCATGCTTTTTCTACTGAACCATGTCACTTCCCAAAGGATAATCATTTGTATATCATCTATATCATAAGAAAGTGCCTTATTATAATTGTTGAATCTTTAATGAGATACTCTTGTAATACCAAGTAGAGATTTGGTATAATTGGGATGGATGTAAAAGAGACTAGAGGTAAAAATTTGAATGGAGAAGCCTGAAAACAATAAGAAAGCGTGATTCAGATATTTTGGAGACCAATTGAGAAATATGGAGTAAACCCCAATACCCTAGGAGAATCAGAGATTTTGACTTTCCAGGATGTAGCCTGAAAATACTTGAATGTGTGAGACAGAAAAAGAGATAGAAATGGAGACAGAGACAGACTGGCAGAGAGAAACGGAGACACAGAGACAGAGAAAAGAAGAAAGGAAAGAAGGACAGAGACAGAGAGAGGTTTTGTATACCAGAATTTTATGAGATATTTGATGTAAATTGAATACTTTGGTGCAAAACTTTTTTAATGTTGTTGTGTGAAAATTTATCATTTAAGATTTTCTCTATTTCTTATTTAGTAAAAATTCTCTCCTTAACCATGGTCATAAAAGGTACCTTATTTTTCTTCTACATTTTTTATGGTATGCATTTTTGTTCTGTTTGTATATCTACTTTGAACTGAGCTATACACTTTCTTGTGAAATTGTTTCTCACTTATCCTTCTTTAAACATGATATAAATATGTCACACACAGAATAAATTGCTTTCCCAAAAGTGCCATAGATGTTTAGCTTCCATGGGTAGAATTAGAAATCTTTTTTTCTGTCTGTTTCCATTCATTCTGCCTCCACATTAGGGCTGTTTGTAATTAAACAGAGGCATGCTCTTTTTAAACTCAGTGCTGATGCCTTGCTCAATTAGTATACTAGCAATGACAGTGCTGGGGAATACTGCTACTTTTTTTTGCTAACTTTTAAAAGTATAGCAACCACTGTCTACATAAAATAATGTGGTTGAACAACATAAAAAATATTGTTGAACAGACAATGAGTCAAATTCAAACAGACCTCAAAGCATCAAGGAGGCACACAGAGTACTTAAAAATGAAATTTTAAGATCCTGCATGTCTGCAACACTGAGTGAACATACCCGAATCTTTTCATTTTTCCTAACATTTCTAGACAGAAATTTCAAGGGTAGACATAGTCTAGGCTACACAGGCCTATAACAAGAAGGTATGGTCTAGTAGAAAACAAAACAGAACAAAAATACCAGATTTCATCCCAGTTTCTTTGATTATCATGAGTTTTAGCCACTTCTTGATAGATGTTTTTATCTTTTCAACATAAGTATGAAGGTAAGTCAACCATTTTTTGGTGTTTTTTTTAATTACTCTCTACTTTAATTTCATTATGTGAACATCAATCCATTCCAGGGTAGAATTAATGAATCAACAAGGTCACATTTAATTACCTTATTTATAATTTAAATATTCAGTTGACAAGAACTTATTATAACACCTACTATATGCTAAACATTGTGCTAAGCAGTAGGTCACAAAGAAAGGTAAAATAATCATTTCTCTAAAGGACTCACAGAACTAAGAGAGATAGAGAAAAGCTCCTAGAAAATTGAATTTTAGCTGGGACTTGAAGGAAGCCAGGGAAACTAGGAGGCAGCCTTTTAATTATCACTATTATTACTATGACAATATTGTTAAACTTTTTGTACCCTCAATCAAATCTCCCCTGCTTTATAAGTTCCTTCAATCAAACCTCCTTCAGGACAAATATTACCCTTCCAAGAACAGTGCTTTACCACTCCAAGGGGAGTCTCCCAATCTCTACTAACCAAATATCAGATCTGATATTACTCAAGTAATATTTCCTGTAGCTGTTATGTACAGGGTGTTCAACTTTTGAAATTAATTTGCACATTCACAAATCCATTTCTTTATGAATATTTATATCCATTTTTTTGGTTGTGGTTATGACAAAGAACATATTTGAGTCATTGAAAGTAATGACAGGT
Source organism: Vombatus ursinus (assembly GCF_900497805.2). Classification (NCBI taxonomy): domain Eukaryota; kingdom Metazoa; phylum Chordata; class Mammalia; order Diprotodontia; family Vombatidae; genus Vombatus; species Vombatus ursinus. The sequence goes on from NW_020940360.1 coordinate 3,024,810, forward strand.
GTTTTAGATGGATGATGAGTTAGGTCCCAAATTGAGCAAGAAGAAATTGTATATGAAAAATTCATTGTGTTTCCAAAGACTCTAACATACTCACTGCCACAGAAATCTATCTATTAAAAGCCACTATTCTTTTAGAGTTCCCATGTGACTGTGAATCATGGAACATTAAAATCATATGACATAAAAATTCCAAATAATCTGGACAAGAGAAAGAAACACTGAAAAGTCTAAGGTCTTTGAGGTTAGGGGGATATCGCATGCACCCAAAATAATACTTCATGCATGGTAGTAGTTTTATACATGTTTGCTAAATGGTTTTCTTTTAATGAGAGTTTCATAGCACTGAAATAGAAAAGCATATCAAATACTTATTGGACTGGATTGGATTGAATTGAATGAAGAGTATAATCAGGCTGCAGTATATTAACAATTATTACTTTTACATGATAAATTGCATAAATATGTCCTCAAGGGTAAATGTGCATAGAAAATAATATAGACTAATCATTTAATGAGAACAGCAAATGGAGAACCCAAGAGCTATTTAGTACCTCCCTAGATATTGTTTTGTTATTGTTTTTTTTAAATTTTGATATTTATTGAAAGATGAACAAACAACAATTAAAATAGGTTATAACAGTCAATAAAAATATCAATTATAAAGTATATAGTAATTTCTACAAGCTAGTTCCAAATCTTTTGATTGTGAGTCTCTCTTTGAACTTGTTTTTCTCTGCATATTTGTAAATGCTTCAATGATTTTTTTCTTTTTCTTTCTTTCTTTTGGCATTGATATTTCTAGGACCTCTCCCCTCTAAAATAATAAAAAAAATTCCATGTAATAATAAATATAATAGAACAAAAAAATCTCTATCTCACTGATATTAAAGATGAGGTCAAATGAATCTGGCATGTTGGGTGGATGTCTTAGGGAAAATCTGTCAGATGATATTACATGGGATGAGCAGGTGTGAAAATACTGAGCTATGTACTAGTGAAGGGAATGCTTGTACAGATAAAATTGAGACTACATCAAAGTTTCAAAGCACTGAATCTTGCTCATCCAATCAGTATTATCCAAATTTGGACTAGCTTAGACTAGTATGCACTGCTGGATGGGCAACTCCATGAAATAAAAAAAAAAAACAACTTGGAGAAACATCATAATTTTTTTTTTCCACTTAAGAATGAATGAATAAAAAAGTGTTGAAGACTAAGTTAGTACAAAGTACTACGATAAGTACTAGAGATTCAAATGGAAAAGCAAGACAGACTCTGTTCTCAAGGCATATACATTCTAATAAAGGGAGATAATACAGGAGGATTAATCTGACAGTTAGATGGAAAAAAATGCTTCTCCTTTATTGCCAAAGCAAGTAAATGGTGATACATCTTCTTTTGTATAATTTCATGTATATGTGTTACACAAGGAACAAAATTGGAAGATTTCATCTGTTATAAATACAGTTAATAGCCCCAAAATATAAATATACACATATTATTGACTTATCCAAATTAATAACTAATTGGCATAAGGCAGCATTCTTAACCTGGTGGGCATGAACTTTAAAAAAAAAACTTTTTCAAAATAATCAGTTTCCCTTGTAATCCTATGTATTTTATCTTATGCATTAAAAAGAATGATTCAAAGAAGGCATCCATATGCTTCACCAGAATGTCAAAGGGATCCATGACTTAAAAATGCTTAGGAACCCCTAGTGTAGTGAATAGAACACTGACTTTGAAATTAGGATGATCTGAGTTCTTCCGATATTTCTTTTTTTTTTTGGAATGAAGTCTTTATTTATTTATTTATTTATTTATTTGTTTATTTTTAGTTTTAGTTTTCAACATTTACTTCCACAAAATTTTGAGTTCCAAATTTTCACCCCATCTCACCCCTCCCCCCACCCCAAGATGGCATGCATTCTTAATACCCCTTCCCCTAGTCTGCTTTCACTGCCATCTCTCCCCCCATTCCCCTTCTATTTTCCTGTATGGCAGGATAGATTTCTGTACCCCATTTCCTGTACTTATTTTCCAGTTGCATGTAAAAACATTTTTCAAAATGTGTTTTTAAAACTTTGGGTTCCAAATTTTCTCCTTTCCTCCCTCCCCACTCACCCTCATTGAAAAGGCAAGCTATACATGTGCAGTTATGCAGAACACTTCCATAGTAGACATGCTGTGAAAAACTAACTCTATTTCCCTTAATCCTATCCCACCCCCCATTTATTCTATTTTTTCTTTTGACCCTGTCCCTCCTCAGAAGTATTTGCTTCTGATTACCCCCTTTCCAATCTGCCCTCCTCTCTATCATTCTATCATCCTCCTACTCTCTTATCCCCTTCCCCTCCTACTTTCCAGTAGGGTAAGACATATTTCCATACCCAATTGAGTGTGTATGTTATTCCCTCCTTAAGTCAAATCCTATGAGAATAAGATTCACTCATTCCCTCTCACTTTCCCAATTTCCCCTCCACTGTAAGAGCCTTTTCTTTTCTGTTTTTTTTTGTGAGATAATTTACCTCTTTCTACCTTTCCCTTTCTCCTTCTCCTAGTATAATCCTCTTTCACCTCTTAATTTTATTCTCCAGATATGACCCTTTCATCTTCAACTCACCCTGTGCCCTCTAAATATCTATCCATCCATCCATCTATCTATCTATATACATATACATACATGTAATTTTTTCCCTCCAACTACCCTAATACTGACAAAGGTCTCATGAGTTACAAATATCATCTTTCCATGAAGGAATGTAGACAGTTCAACCTTAATAAGTCTCTTATGATTTCTCTTTCCTGTTTACCTCTTCATGTTCCACTTGAATCTTGTATTGGAAAGTCAAATTTTCTATTCAGCTCTGGTCTTTTCACCAAGAATGCTTGAAAGTCCTCTATTTCACTGAATCACCATTTTTTCTCCTGAAGAATTATACTCAGTTTTGCTGGGTACATGATTCTTAGTTGTAGTCCTATCTCCTTTGCACTCTGGAATATTATATTCCATGCTCTGTGGTCCCTTAATGTAGAAGCTGCTAAATCTTGTGTTATCCTGATTGTGTTTCCACAACACTTGAATTGTTTCTTTCTGGCTGCTTGTAATATTTTCTCCTTGACCTGGGAGCTCTGGAATTTGGCTACAATATTCCTAGGAGTTTCTTTTGGGGATCTCTTTCAAGAGGAGATCGGTGGATTCTTTCGATTTCTGTTTTGCCCTCTGGTTCTAAAATATCAGGGCAGTTTTCCTGGGTAATTTCTTGAAAGATGATGTCTAGGCTCTTTTTTTGATCATGGCTTTCAGATAGTCCAATAATTTTTAAATTCTCTCTCCTGGATATATTTTCTGGGTCAGTTGTTTTTCCAATGAGATATTTCACATTGTTTTCTAATTTTTCATTCTTTTGGATTTGTTTTATAGTGTCTTGATTTCTCATAAAGTCACTAGCTTCCAATTGCTCCATTCTAATTTTTAAGGAAGTATTTTCTTCAGTAGTCTTTTGGACTTCTTTTTCCATTTGTCCAGTTTTTCTCTTTAGGGCATTCTTCTTTTCATTGGCTTTTTGGACCTCTTTTGCCATTTGGGTTAGGCTATTTTTTAAGGTGTTATTTTATTCAGTATTGTTTTGGGTCTCCTTTAGCAAGCTGTCAACTTGCTTTTCATGATTTTCTTGCATCACTCTCATTTCTCTTCCCAATTTTTCCTCTACTTCTCTTACTTGCTTCTCAAAATCCCTTTTGAGCTCTTCCAATGCCTGGGGCTGATTCATATTTTTCTTGGAAGTTTTGGATGTAGGAGCTTTTACTTTGTTTTGTTCTTCTGGTTGTATGTTTTGATCTTCTTTGTCACCAAAGTAAGATAATATAGTCTGACTCTTTTTGTGCTGCTTGCTCATGATCCCAATCAATTACTTGAGTTTTAAACTCTATGTTAAGGTAAGAGTCTGTTCCCAATGTGGAGAATGTACTGTCCCAAGCTTCGGGGGTTTGTACAGCTGTTTTCAGAGATACTTCTAGCAACCTGAAAAGTATCAGTTCTTCCAAGGTGCTATGATAAGGGGCGAGGTGTTTCCTCTCCACTGCCACAACGAGTTCCACCATGGCAGTGCTCCTCCTCACCAGTGCTCTGCCTTGCCCCAGTACTGCTCCTCAGAACTGTGACTCAGATCCAAGCATGGATAAAGCAAGAGATTTCTGCCTCAGCACTGACAAAGAGATCCCTGCAATCCCCCTTTGATCAGCCACTGGACTCCCCCTCAGTCTGTGGGCTGGAAGCTCAGGATGCAGCTGCTTCCCCAAGGGCATAATCTGGACTTGTGACTGAGACCTAGCTTATTCTCTCACCACAGTCACTGACCTTCTAAGTTGTTTTTGGTGTTCGTGGATTGAGAAGTCTGGAAACTGCCACAGTTGTCCATGATTCAGTCCTCTGAGGCCTGCTCCAGGATCACTGCAGCCTGTGCGCCCACCCTGAACTGTGCTCCTCTCCCAGCCCAGCATGATATACCTTTCTGATCAGCCATCCAGGTTGTCCTGGGCTGGAAATTTGTTTTACTCTGGTTTTTTGTGGGTTTTGCTGCTTTAGAATTTGTTTAGAGCCATTTTTTTATAGGTCCTTGGAGGGGTTTGGGGGAGAGCTCTAGCAAGTCACTGCTTTTCCTCCACCATCTTGGCTTCCTCTTCTGATATTTCTTAGCTACATAATCCTTGGATAAGTCACTTAACTTCTCATGATTTTAATTTTCTCATCTATAAAATCAAAAGATTGTTTAAAATGACCTCCATTGTCATTTCTGGCTCTAGGTGCCAGAATGAATAGTGCTGAAGATGGAGTCAGGAAGGTAAGAATTTGATTCTTTCTTCAGATACTAGCTGTATGAACCTGGGCAAGTCACTTAACTTCTCTCATTCTCTATTACCACATCTGCAAAAAGGGAATATTAGCTACTTCACAGGGTTACTATGTAGATCACATAAAATAATATCTGTAAAATTTAATATTAGTTATTGTGGTTGTTTTTGTTGTTGATTCTTTTTTAAGGTTTATTATTTATGATGCCTTTAACTACTATGAAACATAATGTATGCTCCAAAAGTTGAACTCTGTTTCCATCATCTGAAGTTACTCAAAGGAGGGGTAATTGCTTTCAAGGTAATTAATTTCTGACTAATTCAGTATTAAATGCCAACCTGGGAAAACAAGCCATGGGGAAAGAAAAGGAGGTGGTAAATGGCACACTGCCCTAACACCATTTACAGGAAAGTTACACAGTGCCAAAAATTAGGTACCAATTATGGCTTTCCTAACTATCCTTTATTCTTCCTCTCCTGGACTTCCTTCTACCCTCCCAAACTTTAAATGCCACCTGGAGGACTCAGAAACTGAATGTGCTGAAGTGTTCCTGGCTTTAACTTTCTTGGAAATTGGCAGCAAAATACTTCCAATCAGCAATTCAGAGCCAAAGCCAGTTTTCTAAATTCAAATGTTGCTGGCTCCAGCCTAGGCACAATTGCCAGGGTACAAAGGGGGTCACCAAGAGTGGGCTGGAAATCATGATTTTCTATCCCTAATTTGATGACATACAACAAATCTAGAAATTAGGAACTGTCAAATAAAACTTTTGATTCTAAACTCAAGAGCCATTAATTATAGTTATCCTGAATTATTTGTGAGTAAATCGCCCCCCCCAACAATGGTTCTTCAACTTCCAAAAAGTCTTACACATTCATTCAGTAGAATCTATAAATGTCAACCACTGCAACATCAAAGTATAAAATAATTTTATTATTGTAAATTTATTATGTACTTATCTTTAACAATAGGAAGTAATAAAGTATGTCAATTTATGAACCTTATAACAGAACAGAAATTGTTCACATAATCTCCCTTGAAATACATGGCCATTACTGTAAGAGTTAACTATATAATATATTCATTTATTTAGTCTCCTTTTAATGGCATTTTCTACAGGCTTCATAGTTTGTTCTCTAAATTCTCATGATCATTTGGAAAAGGAGAAAAAGAATGGGCACTATATGCATTCTAGAGATGACGATCTTGAGGGAAGAAATTAAGTTCCCTGAAGGTATAAAAGTAGCATAATCAATTCAACTCAATTCAACTAGACACTTATTAAATGCCTGCAACACATAAAAATATGATAAATGATAATGATATGAAGACAAAAAATAAGCAATCCATGCCCTCAAGAATTATATACTTTAGATAGCCATTTGCAACAGAATTTGAAATTCTATCTCATAACTTCCCAGTATGGTGCTATGGAAAGAGTGCTGTATTTGAAGTAAAAAAAAATCAATTTGACATTTGATGAACTTTTGGGGATAGAACCAAGATGGTGGAGGAGAGAAACCACTCAGATGAGCTCTCCCAACATTTCTCTCCAAACAAACTTTAAATAAGCCCTCAAATCAAATTCTGTAATGGCAGGGCCAACAAAAGGTCAGAGTGAGACATTTTTTCTAGCTCAAGACAACTTAAAAGTTCAGAGATAGAGAGATCTGTGACCCTTGGGTGGAGCCTGTTTTAAAGTCCATATGGATGAAACACCAGTGGTGGAACCAGGTGGTAGTGACAGAAGCAGCAGCAGCTTTGGGAGCTCTCAAGCCAGATATGATAGGGGAGGAGGCAACTGATAAGAAAAAGATTTCAGTGCTAGCATTGGACATAAGACCAGATGCCATTTGGTAAATCCATTGCCTAGATTGATTTCAGGGTTATAATTCAAGGATAAAGAATAACACTTTTGGTTAACAGGGAGTGGGAGACCTGAGGGCCAGTATCACCTCTGGCCCCAAGGGATCAGGGACCCTGAGAAACAGTATTGTTTCCAGTCTCAAGGGAGAAGGGACACCGATGAGCTATATCAATTGCAATCCCAAGCAATCAGAGTACCTTCCTCAACAAGGATCAGATTGCAGACCAGGAGGGCAGAGAACACACCTCTCCCCAGATCGCAACAACATGGAAGCACCAAAAACTTCCAAAGCCTCAGAACTAGCTCTGAAAACAGCAGTGTAAAAGTCTGAAGCTTGAGACAATGCCTTTCTCAACCCCATTCTGGGAACAGAGTCCAACATTACCATTAAACTCAAAATCAAGAAATAGGGTGGGAAAATGAGCAAACAACAAAAAATGGAAACTGATCATAGAATTTTATTGTGGTGACAGGAAAGATCAAAGCACAAACTCAGAAGACAATAAAGTCAAAATTGCTACAAACAAAGCCTTAAAGGAAAAATAAAAAAGGTGAATTGGACACATGCCCAACAAAAGTCCTGGAAGGACTAAAAAATTATTTTCAAAACCATTGCAGTAGAGGGAAAGTTAGATTAAAAAAAATGAGAGCAAAGAAAGGTAAAGATAATTCACAGTTTGATAAAAGAGGCAAAAAAAGACAAAACAAACAAACAAAATAACAACAACTGAGGAACATAACACCTTCACAAACAGAATTGACCAAATGTACAAAGAGATACGAAACTTCAATGGTGAAAATAACTTCTTACAAAGCTAAATTGGTCAGATGGAAAAAGAGTTTAAACAACTCCTTAAAAATTAGAATTGAGCAAGTAGAACTGACTCCATGAGACATCAAGAAAAAATAAAAGTCAAAAGATTAAAAAAAAAAGGACATAATGTGAAATCATTTTTATCAGGAAAAACAACTGATCTGTAAAATAGATTGAAGATAAATGATTTTAAAATTATTGGACTACCTGAAAGCTATGATTAAAAAGGAGCCTATACATTATATTTCAAGAAATTATCATGGAAAACTGCCTCAATATTCCAGAATCAAAGGATAAAATAGAAATTGAAAGAATCCAGCTATTACCACCTGTAAGAGACACAAAATGAAAACTCCCAAGAACATTAGAGACAAATTTAAGAGCTCTTTAGTCAAAAAGAAAATACTTCAAGCAGCCAGAAAGAAATCATTCAAGTATCATGAAGCCCAAGTCAGCATCATATAATATTTAGAAGCTGCCAAGGACTGAAGGGTTCAGAATATGATGTTCTGGTAGGCAAAAGAGCTGAAATTACAACAAAAAATAACTTATCCAGAAAAATTCAATATAATGCACTAAAGGAAAAAAAAAAGATAATGAAATATAGGACTTGCAAAAATTCCTAATGAAAACACTAAAGCTGAATAGAAATTTAGATTTTTAAATACAAAACTCAAGAGAAGAACAAAAAGGTAAACATGAAAGAGAAATTATAAGGGATTCAAAAAAGTTAAACTGTTTACCTTTCTGTATGGAAAGATACAAGTAACTTCTAAGAACTTTATCATTATTATGACAATTAGGAAGATTCTACATAGCAAAAAAGTTCAGTAACACACACAGAGTTAAAATAAGGGGCTGGAACAGAATTTTTAATTCTTCATCTGAAGTAAAAAAGACAGAGGTAGCAATAATGATCTTAAACCAAGCAAGAGCAAAAATATAACTAATTCAATGGTATAAGCATGGAAAATATATTTTGCTAAAAGGCACCATAGAAAATAAAATAATATCAATATTAATGTATGCATCAAATGGCATAGCATTGTAATTATTAAAGGAAAAGTTAAATGCATATTGACAGTAAAACTCTATTAGTGAAGGACTTCAACTTTCTTTTCCCAGAGCTAGAAAAATCTAACCATAAAATAAATAAAAGAGAGGTCAAGAAGATAAATAGAATTTTAGAAAAAAAATGGGATAGACCTCTAGATAAAATTACATGGTAAAAGACAGGTTTCCACCTGTCTCAGCTATATATGGCACCTTCACAAAATTGACCTTGTATTAGCACATAAAAATCTCACAACCAAATGTAGAAAAGCAGAAATATGAAATCGACCCTTTTCAGACAATAACATAATAAAAATTACACTTAATAAAGGGTGACAGAAGCATAGATTAAAAATCAATTTGGAAACTAAATAATCTAATGCTAAAGAATAAGTGGTTCAAAGAACAAATCTTAGAAATCATCAACAATTTCATTACAGAGAATGACAACACTGAGATGACATTTCGAAAAGCGTGTGTTGCAGCCAGAGCAGTACTTAGGCTTTTTTATTTCTAAATGCATACATCAACAAAAAGAAAAAGAGCAGATAAAAGATAAATGAAGTTGGGCATCTAACTAAAAAAAAAAAAGAAAAAGAATAAATTAAAAAGCAACTAACATCAAAATGGAAATCCTGAAAATAAAAGTAGGGATTAGTAAAATTGAAAGAAAAAAACATTGAATTGATAATTAAAACTAGGAGTTGGATGTATGAAAAACAAAACAAAACAATATAATAGATAAAACATTGGTTAATTTAGTTTTTTTTAAAAGGAAGACAAATAATAGCATCAAAAATTAAAAGAATATGAAATTAAAGCAATTATTAGGATCTATTTTGCTTAATTATATGATAGTAAGTCTGACAATCTAAGTGAAATAGATGAATATTTACCAAACAAAAGAACTGCCCAGATTGACAGAAAATGAAATTGAATATCTAAGTAGCTCTATCTTAAAAAAAATAAAAAGATACTGAATAAGCCATCAATGAGAAGCCTAAGGAAAAAAAAAAAGGACCTCATGGTTTCACAAGTGAATTTCCCCAAATATTTAAGAACAATTAATCCCATACTATATAGGCCATTTTAAAAAATGGTTAAAAAAGTAATTATTACCAAATTCTTTTTTATAACACAAATAAGGTTTTGATACCTAAACCAGGGAGAGCAAAAACAGAGAAAGACAACTATAGGCTAATTTCCTTAATAAATATTGATACAATTAAAAAATACTAGCAAAAGGATTACAGCAATATATCTCAAAGAAGATACACTATGACCATGTGGGATTTATACCAGGAATCCAAGGCTAGTTCAGAATTATGACAACTATCAGCCTAATTGACCATGTCAATAGCAAAAAACAACAAAAATCAAATGATTATATCAACAGATGCAGAAAAAGGCTTTGATGAACACAGACATTCATTCCTATTAAAAACACTAGAAAGCATAGGAATCAAAGAAGGATTTCTCAAAATAATAAGAGGTATCTATCTAAAACCAAGAGCATGCATTATCTGTAATGGGGATAAACTTGAAGCCTTTCCAACAAGATCAGTAAAAAAAAGGATTCCCTTACCACCACTATTATTCAATATTGTACTAAAATATTAGTTACAGTAATACAACAAGAGAAAAGAAATTGGAGGAATAAAAACAGGCAATGAGAAAACAAAAATATCACTTTTGCAGATAATATGATGTTATACTTAGAGAATTCTAGAGAATCAAATAAAAAAATAGTTGAAATAATTAACAACTTTAGCAAAGTTGCAGGATATGAAATAAACCCACACAAATCAACAGCATTTCTATATACTATCAATAAAACCAGCAGCAAGAGGTAGAAAGAGAAATTCCATTTAAAATAACTGTGTACAATGTAAAATACTGGGGAGTGTACCTGTCAAGACAAACCCAGAAAATATATAAGCATAGCTACAAAACACTGCTCACACAAATAAAGTCACATCTAAACAATTGGGAAATATATTAATTGCCCTGTGCTACATCAAGTTAATATAATAAAAAAAAAACAGTTCTTGGAAAATATGACAAAAATGGTAAATGTTGAAGGAAATGTGGAAAAATAAAGATACTAACACAGTATTTGTAGAGTTGTGAACAGATCCAACCATTTTGGAAAGCAATTTAGAGCTATGTCTAAAAAGTTACAAAACTGCATACTCTTTAACCCAGCAATACAACTGCTACTTCTATATCCCACAGAGATCAAGGAAAATGGAAAAGGGACTTTTGTGATGGCAAAGATTTGGGAATTTAGGGGATGCCCATCAATTGAAGAATGGCTGAACAAATTGTGCTATATGACTGTGATGAAATACTATTGTGTTCTAAGAAATGGTGAGTATTTCTTTGAGAAAAACTTGGGAAGATTTGCATGAATTGATGTGAAGTGAAGTGAGCAGAACCAGAAGAACATTTTATATATATTAACAGCAATAGTGAATGATTGATCAACTATGAATAACTTAGCTATTCTCAGCAATTCAATGATCCAATACAATTCTGAAGAACTTATGATGAAAAATGTTGTCTACCTTGAATGAAAGAACTGTTGGGCTTCTGCTTCCAGGAGCCAAGGTGGCTGAGTAAGTGGTAAGTCTCCCTTACTCTCCCTTGCTAACCCCTGAAAGCCCAGAAAATATCACCCCAGGAAAAACCCTGGAACAGCTGAACCAGAAGAAAGATGGGGTGCAGCAGTCCAGTAACCAGGTAGCTTGAGGGATTAACTGGAAAGGCCCCTCTTACCCTGGGAGAAGGGGAGCAATACAGAACAGGAGGCACCCTGGCAAGCTAATGGAAAGCCCCACCTCAGCATACTAGGAAGAGATCCTGAAGCACAGGTGGTAGAGCAGGCAAACACCAACACCTGGTCCCCAAGTGACTCATTGAGGGTAGGGGGCCCTGCAGAAACCAGCTCAGAAAGTCACCAGGGGCCTCAGCATTCTACAACAATCGACTCTCTCAGTGCCTCAGCAAAACTAAGGGAAGCAGCACTCCAATGAGGCCCCAGGCAGATAAACACCCTAAACATCCATCTGAAAGAAGCTGAAGAAAGCAAAAGGAAAGAAAGGCCTGGGTGAGCAGGAAATCTCCAGGAGCCACCCTACCCAATCCTACCCCTAGAGTTCCAGTATTGCTGTTTCCAGCCCAACACCAGGTAAGCTGCCAGAATCCTACAGCCTCCAACTGCCAACATTGGAGGCCCCAGAACACAAAGCCATTGACCAGGCCCTAGGCTCCCAAAACAAGAAGCTTGGGTCAGTGCCCTCTGCTCCCCAGCAGGGGAGCCCAATCTATTTAAAGGCCAGGAAATAAGCAAACACCATGAGCAAAAAGAAAAGTACGATAGATTCTTAGTATGGGAAGAGTGAAGATCAAGGCAGAAATTCTGAAGAGGACAACATTGCCAACAAACCCACATCTGGAACCTCAAAAGGGAATATGAACTGGTCTGAAGCCCAAAAAAACCTTCTTAGAAGAGCTCAAGAAGGATTTTAAAAGTCAAATGAGAGAGGTAGAAGAAAAAATGGGAAAAGAAATGAGAAGTATGCAAGAGAGAGTCAATAGCTTGGAAAAGGAAGGACAAAAATTAACTGTAGAAAAGAAGTCCTTAATAAATACAATTGGCCAACTGGAAAAAAAGTACACTGAAGAAAACAAATCCCTAAAAAATAAAATTGGCCAAATGGGGCAGGAGGTACAAAATCTAGTAGAAGAAAACAATTTGTTAAAAATTAGAATTGAGCAAATGGAAGCTAATGACTCTATGAGAGAGCAAGAATCAGTCAAACAAAAACAAAAGAATGAAAAAATAGATGAAAATGTAAAGTATCTCATTGGTAAAATAACTGACCTGGAAAATTGATCCAGAAGAGACAATTTAAAAATTATTGGTCTACCTGAAAATCACAATGAAGAAAAGAGTGTGGACAGTATCTTTCAGGAAATCATAAAAGTAAACTGCCCTGAGGTCCTAGAACCAGAGGGTAACATAGCCATAGAAAGAATCCACCGATCAATCACCTCCTGAAAAAGATCCCAAATTGAAAGCACCAAAGAATATAGTAGTCAAATTCCAAAATTATCAGGTCAAAGAAAATACTTCAAGCAGCCAGAAAGAAACAATTTAAATATCATGAAACCACAGACAGGATTACACAGGACCTTGCACCTTCTACTTTAAAAGATCGTAGGGTGTAGAATATGATATTCCATAAGGCAAAGGAGCTTGGATTACAACCAAGGATCAACTAACCAGTGAAAATGAGCATGATCTTTCAGGGGAGGAGATGAATATTCAATGAAATAGGGGACTTCCATACCTTCCTGATAAAAAGACCAGAGCTCAACAGAAAATTTGATCTTCAAATACAAGAATCAAGAGAGACTAAAAAGGTAACTGGACAGAAAGTAACAACATGTTATTAATAAGGGCAAACTGTTTACATCCCTACAAGGGCAGATGACACTTGGAACTCTTGAGAACTGTATTGTTATTACACTATGTTAAAGGGGTATACATAAAGGGGGTGGGTATAAATTGACTTTGATGTAATGATGAAAAAAAATCTAATCAAGTGGGTTAAATGGATCCAAGTAAGTGAATTAATCTGATCTAACTAAGAAAATGTATGGAGAGAAAAGGTAAGGAGGAGTCAGACAAGGGTAAATTACATCACAGGAAAAGGCACAAAAAACCTATTACAGCAGAGGGAAAGAAGGGAGGGAGATGAGCATTGTTTGAACCTTTCTCTCATAAGATCTGACTTAAGAAGGGAATAACATAATCAGTTAGGTATAGAAATCTAACATGCCCTATAGGCAGTAGGAGGGGAAAGGGGAAAGAAAAAGGAGGGGGCCAATAGAAGGGAGGTGGGACTGAAGGAAGTGGTGGTCAAAAGCAAAACATTAGTGAGGAGGGAAAAGGAAAAGGAGAAAGAAAAGCATAAATGGGGAGGGGGGGAGGATGAAGAGAAAGACACAGATAGTTATCATAATTGTGAATGTGATTTATGAATGTAATGGAATACTATTGTGCTATAAGAAATGATGAACATGCAGACTTCAGATAAACCTGGAAAGACTTGTATGGTTTGATGCTGAGTGAAGTGAGCAGAACCAGGAGAACATTGTACACAGTAACAACCACATTGAGTGATGACTGACTTTGATAGACTTAACCCCTCTCAGCAATACAAGGATCTAAGACATCTCCAAAAGCCTCATGATGGAAAATGCTATCCACATCCAAAGAAAGAACTATGGAGTTTGAATGCAGATCAAAGCATGCTATTTGCTATGTATTTTCTTCTGTTGTGTTTTGTTTCCTCTTTCTGGTGGTTCCTTCTATTAGTTCTAATTCTTACTTACAACATCACTAATGTTAAAATATGTTTAACAAGACTGTATATGTATAGCCTATATTAGATTGCATGCCATCTTGGGGAGGGAGATAAGGGGGTAGGGGGAGAAAAATTTAAAACTCGAAAGCTTATGGAAGTGATTATTGATGATTCAAAATAAATTAATAAAAAATTAAAAAAAAAGAACTCTTGGAGTCTGAATGCAGATCAAAGCATACTTTTTTTTACTTTATTTTTTGATCTGCATTTCTTTTTGTCACATGCATAATGTAGAAATATATTTTGCATGATTGCACATGTATAACATGTATCAAATTGTTTACCCTCTCAGGGAAGGGGGAAGGAGGGAAGGAAAGGATTTGGAACCCAAATTTTTAAAAATGAATGTTAATATTTTTACATGTAATTGAGAAAAATTAAATGTTAAAAATTAAAATTCTACTTGAGTTACTTCTTCTATGCCATTTCAATCAAAGTACCAAAGAATTATTTTATAGAGCTAGAAAAAGTATTAATAAGATTCATCTGTAATAAGAAAAAGTCAAGAACATCAAGGGAATCAATGAAAAATTATTTGAAGGAAGGTGGCTTAACAGTTCCAGATTTTGAACTGTATTACAAAGCAGTAATTATTAAAACAATCTGATACTGGCTAAGAAATAAAGTTGTAGATCAGTGGAACAGATGAAGTACACAATACAAGATAGTAAATGACTATAATAATCTAGTGTTTAGTTAGCCCAAAGATTCAATCTTTTAGGGTAAGAACTCATGATTTGACAAAAATTTCTGCTGCCACTAGAAAGCAGTTGGGCAGAAAATAAGTATAGACCAACATCTCACACTGTAAGGTCAAAATAAGTACATGATTTAGACTTAAAGGATGATATCATAAGTAAATTTGGAGAGCATTGAATAAGTACCTGGCAGATTTGTGGATGAGGGAAGAATTTGTGACCGACAAGAAACAGAGGATCTCAGGAAGCAAACTGGATAATTTTGATTATATAAAATTTAAAAGCTTTTGCACGAACAAAACAAATGTAGCCAAAATTAGAAGGAAAATGGGAAACTGGGGAAAATTGTTGCAAGTTTCTCTGATAAATTTCTTCTCAGATATAAAGAGAGAAGTGTGCCAAATTTATGAAAATAAGAGCAATTTCCATGGATATGAGTAGGAGAAGAAGAAATCAAAGCTATCAATAGTTACATGAAAAATGATCAAGTCACTACTCCTCAGAGAAATGTAAATTAAAACAACTCTTAGATACAACTTCATACATATCAGATTGGCTAATATGATAGAAAAGGAAAATGACAAATGCTGGCAGTGATGTGGAAAAATTGGGACACTAATTCATTGTTGGTAGAGTTTTGAACTAGTCTATCCATTTTGGAGAACAATTTGGTTATAAAACTGTGCATACCCTTTGACCAAGCAATAGCACTAGGTTTGTATCCCAAAGAAATCAAAGAAAAGAAAAAAAGATGTATCAGTAAAAAGTATTTATAACAACTTTTTTTTTGTGGTGGCAAAGAATTAGAAATAGAGGATATAGCTATCAATTGGTGGATGGCTGAATAGGTTGTGGCATATAATTTTGAGGGAATGCTGCTGTGTTATAGGAAAGGACAAGCAGGATTATTTTAGAAAAACCTGAGACAATTTATATGTAATCATGCAAAGTGAAGTAAGCAAAACCAGAACATTGTACCCTGCAACAGCAGTATTGTAAGGATGATCAACTGTGAAAGACTTAGCTACTGTGATCATGAACAGGATCCAAAATTATTCCAAAGGATCCATGATGAAAAACACTATCCACATACAGGGAAAGAACTGATGAACTCTGAATACAGATTGAAACATATTTTTTAAGCTTTATTTTTCTTGATTTTTGTCTTTGTTTCACTTTGCAACATGGCTTATATGGAAATAATTTTGCGTGACTTCACATATATAATTGATATCAAAGTGCTTGCTTTCTCAAGGAGGGAGGGAGAGAAAGAATTTGGAACTCAAGATTAAAAAATAGCTTTAATATTTTACATATAAGTGGGAAATATTTAATGAATTATATTTTAAAATGATAAAAATAAAATTACTTCTGCTACTTTCTATTTGTGTGACCTTGGGCAAATCACTTAACCTCTCTAAGCTTTAATTTCCTCATATGTAAATAAAACAGACTAGATGCCCTCTAGGTTGCCTACCAGTTCTCAGTTAATTAATAATAATAATAATAGCTAGTATTTATAAATTGCTCTAAGATTTACAAAGTTCCTTTAAATTAAATTATTTGTTTCTAATCTAAATTATTTGTTTCTGGAGCTCTTAATATAATCCAAATTTTACCGATGAGCAAACTGAAGCAAAAAGAAATGACTTGTCCAGAATCTCATGGCTATTAAGTGTTTGAGGCAGGATTTGAACTCAGGTCTTACTTCAGCTCAAGTGTTCTATCCATTTTAAGATCTAACTGCCTTTATTAAATGATAAAACCCACTACTCATACAATGAAGATAATAAGCAACCATATAATAAAAGTCATAGAGAGGCAGCAATCAATATTCTATCCAAAGTGCTGGACTTCAAATCAAGAACTGGTGCCAGAAACTTAACAGTTGTGTGACCCAGAGGAAAGACTTTAACCTATTAGTGTATAAGTTTCCTCATTAGAAAAATGAGAATATTAAATCAGATACCTCACTTTTTTTAAAATGAGAATCAAATTAAATAATATATACAAAGAAATTTTGCAAAACTTATTTTATATAAATTTATATAAATTTACCCCATTGCCATCATGATGTTATTATTATTATCATTAATGTTCTTATGTCTTTGATTTACCTGGGATAAATGTGAATTATGGACAGTGGATCCTAATGACACTAGAACTAGGGGAAAAGGATTAACATACACCTTTTAAATTAGCCAGATTCTATCCTTTACTAGAAGATTTGAAGTTTATATGTGGAAGCATGGGAAAGGGAAGGGAATATATGTTTATGTAGTGCCTATTATATGCCAGGCATTGTGCTAATATTTATTTTATTACAAACATTATCTCATCTGACCCTCACAACCATTTTGCAAGTTTGTTGCTATTATTAACTTTATTTTATAGTTTAGGAAACTGAGGCAAACAAAGTTTAAGTGATTGCACAGCATCACATAGCAAGTTAAGTGTCTGAAGTTAGATTTGAACTCAGGTCTTCCTGACTCCAGAAAGTCATGGCAGAAGACCAAGGGAAGATTGTTTATCTATCTATCTATCTATCTATCTATCTATCTATCTATCTATCTAT
>NW_020940360.1:3042116-3064804 GCF_900497805.2 Vombatus ursinus
ATCTATCTATCTATCTATCTATCTATCTATCTATCTATCTATCTATCTATCACATATGTATATCCCCAGGTAAAATGCTATAGAAAGTAGGCATAAAAAAGGAAAAATAGAAGCAGATAAGACAACAGAAAACTGTTCTGAGTCAATTATAAAAAAAAAACACCCTGAAAGACACATGGATGTACATACAGAAGTTGCAAAAAAAAAAGAGATCAGGGGGTTTTAGTAGTCTGCAAGTTCAACATGAGTCATCAGTTGATGTAAGCAACCACATAACACTGATTTTGGACCGTCTTAAGAAGGCCATAGCTTCCAGGAATGAAAATGCTTTACACGTTTCATTTTATTCTTCTCTAACCTCATTTTGAGTATTACATTCAGTTGTGGGCACCACATTTTAGTTTGCCATCCACCAAAACTACCAGATTCTTTTTTGGTGGACAATTTTTTTTTCAGAACAACATGCTTCCCCAAGTGAATGCTTGTGAATAGGGCAGGCAAACCAGTCTGAACAAAGCAGAAGTTTAAGGACATTGTGTAGTGTCTAGAGAGGGGCAGCCAAGAGTGTGAAGGGCCTTGAGATAGTGACATTTGTGAATGACTTGAAGGATCTGAGCACGTTTAGTGTGGATATGAGAAGACTCAGGGGGAAATGATACCTGACGTGGAGACAGGATTATTTTATTTGGAGAAAAACTTTTGATGACTGTGGTTCATGGTGGGAGTAAGGTTGGGGGGGAAGGATGGACTTGTATAATTTCTCACTATTAAAATGCAAATCCTTCATCCTCCTATTTTCTTTCGGATTTACTTTGTTATTTAATTTTTACTGTATTCCTCTCAACTCTTTTATATTTATATTTTAAGAATTTTCCCCTCAAAAATGCTTGGAAGTTTTCTATTTCATAAAAGATCTATTTTATTCCATAGCCTTATTCTCAGATTTTTTTTTCTGGAGATGTTATTCTTGATTGTAGGGCTATATATATTCTCTTTTAGCTTGCTGGCACATAGTAGGTGCTTCATAAATGTTGATTGACTGATTAATATAGTATTACAAATTCTTTACTCCATGTTGGTAGCTTTTAAAACTTGTGTCATCCTGACCATGGTTCCTCAATACCTGAACCTCCTTCCTTCCTTCCTTCCTTCCTTCCTTCCTTCCTTCCTTCCTTCCTTCCTTCCCTTCTTTCTTTCTTCCTTTGTCTTTCTTTTTCTTTCTTTTTCTTCTTCCCTTCCTTCCTCCCTTTCTTTCTTTTTTTCTTTCTGATTTACTTTCTTTTTGAAAAATTTTTTCTTTGACTTGGAACCTCTAGATTTTGGTTAGGACATTCCTACAGGTTTTCATTTTTTCTTTTCTTTCAAGAGGTAACTTGTGGATTTTTTCTATTTTTACTTTGCTCTCTGCTTCTTTTAGGTATAAGACATTTTTATTGATTTCTTTAATATGATATCTGGGCTTTATTTGTTTTTTAGTTATGCTTTCTGGTGGTCCAGTGATTTTTAAATTATTTCTCCTTGATTCATTTCCTACATCAGTTATTCTTTCAAATTAGATAACTTTTACATTCTATTTTATCAATTCATTTTAACTTTTCATATTTCTTGTTGCTTCATTGTTTAATTAACTCCTATTTGGTCCATTCTAATTGTCAAGGATTCTGTTACATGAATAAGAATTTGTATTTCATGTACTAAGCTATCTAATTCTCCAAGGAATTCTCCTAATCTTTCCTAGAGAGCTATCAACTCTTTTCAAATGCTTTCCTCTAGGGTTCCCAATTTATAAAATACAGTTTTTTTCTCTTTAAAAAATGTCTTGCTTCATTTGTTCCAGAAATTCTAATGGCTATTATGGCCTAGCTTTGTTTTTCTTTGAGGCTTTGCTTTTAGTTGTTTTTAAGTTATTATTTTCTGTCTTGGATGTCCCTGGATCCATAACTGCATTGGTGATTTTTTTCAAATTTTGTTTGCTTATTTGCTTATTCTTCCAGGTTTACTTCCTAAACTGGAACTTTCTATTAGAACCAGACACTTCTTTTTATTTCTGGAGCTACTGCTGGAGCTTTGTATCATCCTTATCTGTTTATATGATATGCTCTACATTCTCTTGGTATTGAGTATTATATTCTTCAAGGATCTGAGGACCATCATGCGTACCCTTCTGCTCTAGAATCAAAGTGACTGAGTTGCATACCCACTCTTGGTCACTTATCTATTCATTATATCTATGATCTTGGTCTAGATAAGTGACCCATTATGGTTTCTTATTGAATTTACCAATCCCTAATAGGTCTAGTGCTCTTCTTTCCTCTTTGTTCAAATAGCTTTGGGGACACAGATGCTTCATTCTTTCCACCATGAATGCTGGTTTTCCCCCAAATGAAGTAATACACTTATGTACAGGTTGGTGAGGGAGGAGTGCTGGATAAATGTTTTAAGTATTAACATTGCACTTTGAGGTATGTCTCTTTTTGTGCTTATGGATTCACCTTCAGTTTCCTATATCTTGCCCAGAATTCCTTTTCAGTAATATTTTTTGAAAATTAATAGGATCTGGGGCAGCTAGGTGATGCAGTGGATACAGCACTGGCACTGGATTCAGGAGGACCTGAGTTCATCCAGCCTCAGATACATAACACTTACTAGCTGTGTGACCCTAGGCAAATCACTTAACCCCATTGCCTAGACAAAAAAAATAATAATTAATAGGATCTGTGATCCTGGACTATGAGGTTTGTTCATGAACCATAAAAACAACCTCATCCCACTTGAACTCTCTTCACTTGACCACAATTTTATGAGTAGTTTCCTCCCTAGGATTTTGTGACACTGTTCTCATGTTTCTTCTACTACTTTGTTGGGTGATCTTCCTAAATCACTTTTACAGGTTCATCATCCATGTCCCCCACATATTATATGATAAAACCAAAGGCTCTGTCCTGATTTGTTTTCTCTATCCACACTCTCTTGTGTGAGATCCACCCACACTGTCTGATTCACAAATCATCTCTATGCAAAAGGATACATAACTTTTGTTCTTCTTTCTGTTGATCTCCAAATATTTATTGCACATCTCCACCTGGATGTCCCTAGGCACCTCAAAATCCAAATGCTAAAAATTTAACTCATTATTTCTTTATTGCTATGAAGGATACTATTTCCCTTCCAATTATCTAGGTTTTCATCCTAGAAACATACATTGACCCTTTATTATCATTAATCACCACAATACCCAATATCCATTCACTTCCCAAATCTTGTCCATTCTACCTCTACCACATGTTTTGCCACCATCCTCTTCTTTTCACTCAATTATCCTAACTGAAGTCCTCATCACCTATTGTTTACAATATTGCAGTAGTCTCATATTGTTCTCTCTACCTTCAGTTCCTTTATTCTCTAACCCATCCCCAATATAGTTGCCAAACTGATATTTTAAAAGCACAGTTATAATCATGAGACTTAACTGCTTCTGAATAGTAATAGGTAGATGCTAAGAATGTGAGCATTTTCAAGTCATTTAACCTATAAAAACTTCAATTTCCTAATCTGGAAAGTGTTGATAAATCTCACACTGCATACCTCAAAGAGCTGTTGTTTGAAAAATACTGTGTAAACCTTAAAGGGTCACCTAAATGTAACTTGATACATATATGGCAAATTGGTCCCATTCCCAGCTTTCTTAAGGAAATGAAATAGACTTGCATATGTGTATTGAACTATACTTGTATGTACATATATGCATATGTGTGCATATACACCCATATGTATATATGTATATATTATATGTAGTGCGCATATTCTGTTCTATTGTATGCAATCCATATTTACAGTATATGCATATATATTATGGGTAATGGTGGGGAACAATGCATGTTTCTGGGGATTCTTTCACTTGACTCTCTGGAAACTCTTGAAAAGTTATTTCCCAGATTTAAATGGCATTACTTATAGAAGGAATTCAATAATAATTGTAAATAACATTTCAGTAATTAAAAACTTCTTAAAGCAGTTCCATATATTTCATAACACACACATATATGCATAACCTACACATACTTCCTGAGTGAAACCAATTTGTTTCCTTCATTTCCTTTAAATAATTCATTCATATAAAACATATAAATATCAAAAGTTTCAGAAAAATGAAGGTTTCTACAATAATTTGGGAGATTGTGAGCAAATAAATGGTGTATTATGATTAATAAATAGGAAGGATGAAGTATTCATTCAAAATTCTATAAAATCCTCAGTTTCAGTGGGCAGCTGACCAATTTGTTTGACCAATATCTGCAATTACTTTTTCTTTATACTATACACACACACACACACACACACACAAACACACACACACACACACACACACACATATATATATACATATATATATATATGTTCTTAGGTCTTGGTCCACAAATGATAAACTTTTAACAAAGTGATGCTCAGGTACACTGGTTTAGCTGTTTCTGTCTTCCTAATATTGCAGGTTTTGGGGCAGCCTCACTGCAGTGATGGCTCACCTGCCTGGGCACATCTGTTGCATCTGTCTAAAGTTATTTATTAATGACTCCTTTTTCTCCACATGAATTATCATCTACAGTGCTTGTGTTGTCTTATGAGCACACTCCATCTGCCAGGACTCATTATCTAGTATATAACTGTAATAAAAAATAAAAGGATGAGAAGAGCTTTATTCAAGCCAATGAAATCTCCATATTGTAGTCCCAGGCAAACATTTCCAGCTGACTTATATAGCTACTAGAAAGGAGAACCTGCAAAATAGAATTAAGGGTGAAAATGCTGACATAAGATTTTAGTGCCAGAAACATGAATAGTGCTGCTATAATTTATTATTACAGTTAAATGAAGGCTAAAAGCTTTTCACATCACTGCAGAAAGGTTGGAATTGCTAACTTGACAATGGAGTTGATAGGGCATGCCTTTGTCTAAGTTTTGTCTGCTTTCTCCATTTCAAGGAAAGGAAAGAGACAAAAAATTATGTCAAAAGTTTTCTAAAATACTTGTAGGTATGGTGGGAAATAATTTGTACATTTCCTAAGTTCATCAGAACATCAGTGCTTCCACATGTATTTTCTCCAACTTAGTTCACAACCCTTAGTAGGTGGAAATCTGTGTATAAGAGCATTTGCATGACAAAAAATAATGAATGGTTTAAGCTACTCAAAAAGTGGCAATATTAGAAGCACAATAAAAATTATGAGATCATCAAAATACAATGCCAGAATACAGCGGTCACTCCTAGGCTATTCTATTCTATTCCATTCCATTCCATGCTATTCTATTCTATTCTAGCCTATAAGCATGAAGTTCCAATTACCATGTATGCCAGGCACTATACTATGTGCTTAAATAGAGAAAAATTCAAGAGACCCAGCCTATGCCCTCAAGTAGTCCACAATCTAATAGGGGATGAATTTGTGTGAATATTGTGATGTGAAATAGAATATCAGTTCATATGCCAGTTACAATGTGCTATGCTGTGAAATAAGTGGAGTTAGTTATTGGTGCCTTCTGTCCTCTGCTCAATGCCATTCCCTTTTCTCATGACTCACTTTCGACCATGGGACAATACCTTCATGTTTTCACAAAAGTTGCATTACATTTTCAAATAGACATAAATGGATTTTAGTGGTGATATTTCCTTATCTAATGCAGAAAGATACTTGGGAACAAGATTAGGAAGTCCTCCTCAAGACCCTCCATGTGGAAAATGTCTTGGAAAATTAGTGTCTTCTACCTAGAATAGAACTCAAATGTCATTAGTACTATTCCCAGGTATCTTGATTTCCAGCCTACTTTATTTTCTAATTCATTCAGTTGTCTCTTATAGGAGTGCACTGAGGAAATAGGAAAAATGTGAGAGCAGAAGTAACAGGTAAGGAGTCCTTTTTCCACTTACTTTGGTTAATTTTTTTTAGAATATTATTACCAAATAACCATTTGTGCCAGTTTTATTTGTAGCATTTTTTCCCCATTGATGATGCTAATGTTTGGTCATAGAAACAAAAATAATAAAATTTGAATTTAGTGCCTCCTATTATTTCTATCTCTGAGGAACACTGGATCATATATTGAGAGCTAGAAGATACCAGAGAGGTAGTAAAAGATATTATTCAGGTTTGGCAGTTTAGTTTTGAAAATACAACAAAATGATATATTTGTGGAACATTTACTAGTTAACAAAAGGAGGTTTACTTAACCATAACAGGGAAATGACATTGAGGGAGAGTCAAGCATGGATTCAGTTGAACATAGTTTCTGTGCCTCTTTATATTTTTCTTTATGATTCCTTGTCTTTAGGCCAGAAGCCTGAGGAAGGGGTTTCTGATTCCACATATTTATTTCCTCATCCCAACTTTTTTCTTTTTTGTATCTAGGCAAGCAGGAAGCTTTGCCAATGGCCAGAACCTTAGTCATCAGAATCAATTAAACAAAGGACAGTTTCAAGATCTTTTAAGGAAAAAGCCAAACAAAACAAACAAATAAAATTAACTTCATCTGCCCAGGGCAGATTTTATAAAAAAGCTAGCCCCAATTACTAGGCTGGGCCTGAAAAAACATTCATCCCACCATAGATATCAGTTAGTCTAACTTCCTCATTTTACAGATGAGATATTAAGACTAGAGAAATGAGTAACTTCCCAAAGGTCATGCAGATAATAAGTTGCAGGGCTGGAATTTGAACCCAGGTCCTCTAATTTAATACTTTCTACCACATTCACTGATAATTCAGCTTCAGCATAAAATTAGAACCTCCATCTTAGCCTCCAATTTCACACTGCTGTTATCTAATGGCATGAAACAAAGAAACAAGGCAAAAGAAGAAAACTGACAGTGATGAAGTTATGCCATATGTAATTCTGAAAAGACATTTCAAACCTTTTGGAAAGAATATCACAGAAGGGCAACTTCTGCCATTAAAGATTAGATAAATAATGGTCTACTAATGAGTTTTGGCAGTAAGCAGCTTGAAAATGTCTTACTAGCTATGCAGAAAGATTACACACCAATCCCTCCCCCTTTTCCCATTATTGGTATGTCAGAGTTTAAGACATCCCCTGCAGAAAAACAATGCTAGAAATTTTGATCTGATATTTTTGATGAAAAGTTTTAGTACTGAAGATAATTTAATTTGGCAAAGGCCATGCAAACAGTGATTAGGAGATCAGGCTTGGGTAAAATGCCTAGTACAGTTAAATTTCCTGTGGAATGTTATGGAGGGTTCCAGGCCTTGCAGCAATCCTGTGCAATAGCATAGTTGGGCACAGAGCATGATCTAGGATGAATGGGCACATGCTGGGGGAAGCATTCTCAATGGTGTTTCCCTTTCCTTTAGAGGAATGATGCCTAGGAAATGTATGCACACCAAGCCCAGGATCCAGGCATAACAGATTCTTTTTTTGTCTTCTGCTAGAGGGCTTTGAATGATGTACCATTTAAATAATGGATATATAGGGGCTCCACTGTCCATTCAAAATTGCACTATTTATATTTACTTCTTCCTCACAGGGGGATTGGTGCAAGTTTTCCCTTTTTGAAGGAAAATAAAAATGTTCTTTTTGGAATAGATGTCAAGGAAAATTAGTGTTTTCCACCTAGGATGGACCTCGTATGTCATCCAGTATTATTCCCAGGTATCCCTATTGCTAGCCTACTGTATTTTCTAGTACACTCAGTTGTCTCTTACAGGACAAAATTATTTATTTTTAATATTCTTTGCTTTTTAAACTTTGAGTTTCAGATTTTCTACCTTTCACCCAACCCTCCCCCACCCTCTGAGAAGGCAAATGTAATTATATATTTTATAAATGTGAAATTATGCAAACCATATTTCCATATTAGCCATATCACCAAAACAAAACAAAAATAAAGAAACCAGAAAATTATACATCAATTTGCACTGAGTTCATCAATTCTCTCTCTGGAGGAGGATAGCATTTTTCCATCATGCATGCTTTGTAATTGTCTTGGATTACTGCATTGATCACAGTAGCCAAGTATTTCATGTTCATCATCATTTTTAGTTGCTGATCCTATGCACAATGATCTCCCAAGTTGTTCTCACTTCATTTTGCGTCGGTTCATATAGATATTGCTATTTTTTCTGAAACCACACCCCTCATCATCTCTTATAGCCCACAATATTCTATTACAGTCATATGCCATAATTTGTTCAGTCGTTCTCCAAGTGAAGAACATCCTGTCAATTTCCAATTCTTTTTCACCACAAACATGAATATTTCTGTGCTACAGATATTTTTATATATTTAGGGTCTCTTCCTTTTTCTTTGCTTCCTTTGGTTACAAACCAAGTAGTGGTATTGCTGGATCAAAGAATATGTACATTTTTATGGCTTGTTTGGCACAGTTCAAGATTATTCTTTAGAATGGTTGTACCAGCTCACTACTCCACCAACAGTTTATTAATGTTCTCATCTCCTCCAGCATTTGTCATTTCTGATAAGTATGAAGTGGTACATCAGGATTGTTTTTATTTGTTTTTGTTTAATCAGTAGTGATTCAGAGTATTTTATATGAGTATAGCTTTAATTTTTTCTTCTGAAAACTGTATGTTTATATCCTTTGACCATTTATCAATTAAAAATGGCTCTTATTTTTATAAATTTTACTCAGTCCATTATATATTTAAGAAATTAGGCCATTATCAGGGAAACACTATATTTTTTTTATATTACTTCACTGCACATGGTACCTTTTACCAAAATGTAGTTTCCTTGGTTGTCTCATTTTAATTAGGTCTATCTTTGCATTTTCTTTGTTTGAGGTCATGTTTGCTACCTCTGCATTCAAAATGTATATTCCTTTGAGCAGAGCACCTGCAGGTAAGGGTGTGATACCCTATGTTGATAGAGGAGGAGGAGGAAAGGAGAAGAAGGAGGGAGAGAAGAAAGGAAGGAGTAAAGGAAGGAAGGAGCTACATTACCCAATGGTAACTGACCAGTTGGGTCCCCAGTGGGGCAGCTACTTCTCACAGGTTGTTCTTTGTCCTTCATTCTCAAAGAGGACCATGGGATCAGGAAGTTGTTACCATGACTTATAAGTGAATTGATATAAGTGAGGGAGAGCTGTGCAAAGTCATCATCATCACTCTCTCCTATGGAACAATGTGGGTCCATTGGCAAGACATAGATCAAGACAACTGGATATGACCCCAGATGCAGTGGGAGACCTTAGCCTTTACAAGTCAATGTCTTTCCCAGGTCTCAGTTTGACTGAGGCA
This sequence comes from Vombatus ursinus, assembly GCF_900497805.2. NCBI lineage: Eukaryota > Metazoa > Chordata > Mammalia > Diprotodontia > Vombatidae > Vombatus > Vombatus ursinus. Next base: position 3,051,382 of record NW_020940360.1, read on the forward strand.
ATGCCTATTTACTGATGAAGCCTAGGTAAGAAGTGAGGGAAAGAATGGCCTCCTTTACCTAGTCAAAAAATAAATCAATCTGGGAAAGCAATCCTCATGGTTTCTGGCCAAAACAGAAATAATTGCTATTTACACTCACTCTGAGACATCAGGGCCCAAACAATTACAAAGTGAGGCTTGGGCTGGGACCTATTGTTGGCCAACTAATGAGAGCCAGAATGATTTGGGTTTAAGGAATGATCCTTAAGAAAGAAATTTAGCCAGTAAAGCCCAAGATATCTTGTGAGGTTTCAGCAACCAAAATTTATATTCCTTTGGGCAGAGCACCCACAGGTAAGGGTATGATACCCTCTGTGGACAGAGGGAGAAGAGGGAGGGAGAGGAGGAAGGGAGATGAGGAGGGAGGAAGAGGAGGGTGGGAAGGAGGGAAGGAAGGAGAGAAGAAAGGAAGAAAGGAAATAAGGAAGCAAGGAAGTAAGGAAGGAAGGAAGGAGGGAGCTGCATTGCCCAACTTGAACTGGTGAGTTGGGTCTCCATTTTTTTCAATAGCCAAAGCACAAAATTGAGGAACATAGTTGTCATTCATATAATAGTGTTTTTATATCTCCCCCAAACATATAGATATCCAAATTAAGTCATGAAATAATTAAGCTATTTTTCAAATATCTGATAATTGAGTTCTTAACAAGTATCTCCTCTGTGGGTTAAGCACTGATAACTTCAATAGCTGACTTATCTGTACTTCAGATGAGGTAACATTTGAAAGCCAACAGGTGCAGTAGAAAGTATAAACACTATTGATCTGTATTTGTGATGAAGTCAAATAAAGAGCCTATGAACTCTTTTTTACCACACAATTATTTCCCTATTTTCTGCCAAACACATTTTCTCAAGAATTCTTAGGTCAACTGCCATCATTTCTTTGTAAATGTTGTTAGCTATGTGAGAATGATGAGGTTCTTGATATTACAGTGGTGGGAAGACAAATGATTTTTCCACAAGGAAATTTGCAAAGAAGCACTGCTTCACACCCCTGGCTTAAAAGAAATCAGGGTAGAGAAAATGAGAATGAGGAAACAGGCCTAAGGAGAAGCTTCATATTGTCTGATGTTTTTTCTGTCTGGTTTTCATGCTAATCTGTGCTTGTGAGAAACTACAAATCTATCTGAAATAAGGAGAGGTTTGTATTCCCTTGGTATACTGATGTGAAAGAAATAGGAGGATTAGGGATGAAAAAACGTGAGCAGGACCAATATAAATTGGATGAGTCAAAAAGACTTTCAGTGTGTCTAATTAATTTTGAAGACAATTTTCAAGGGTTTATTAAATTACTTTTACATTGCTGAATGATTTACATACTAGCTAAATCAAAATAGGGAGTCTAGTAAGATGTATTCCTTTGCTCAGTTATGTACCTGATGTGTGTGTGTGTGTGTGTGTGTGTGTGTGTGTGTGTGTAGCTAAGGGAATCATGAGTTTTTGACATCTGTTAGCATAAGGTCAGCTAAGGGACAATGAGGCACAAAGAAAAACACTTATGGGGGTGACAGAAGGCAAGACTGAAAAACAAAACACCTGTGAAACCACCGGGGAGAAATCTAAATTAATATGCTGGCTCACAGGCATGTTCTGCCCTCTGCACCATTGATACTCATTAATAGGAAACCTTAGGGGGATTTGCATCAGTCAAATATCTTGTGGATTACTTTATGTCATCCCAGTTTCTGCTCCAGTAATTTGTTCTTATTATATCCCTAAATCTATCTTCATAAATAAGTAGTTACATCTTTTCCATTAATCATTTTTATTTCTCATCTTTGCATTCTCTTTGTTTGGGTAGTACCTTTTGTGACTGAGAAAAGCCCAAATTAGAATATGAGGATCTTTTCTGTTATGATTAGAAAAAAAAAACAGTGCCCTCTTTGAGGGGCAGGGAAGACAGGCTAACTGTACTGAGACTGAAATTTAGACTTTGGACAATGCACTGATAGTCTGCTATATATGATGCTTTCCAAGTTCCTCCTTCCTACTGAATATCTGTGTTTTGAATTATTTTCCCCCAGATGTATTAGTTATTTTTCCAAGTTGAACCTCATTTTTATTTCCCTTGCTAGGGCGCATTTTATTATTCCAACAATTCCCATTTTAGTATCATCTGTGAAATTCATTACGATCCTGTTTACTCTCTTTTAAAGATCATAGAAATACAGACCTGGATAGGACCTGAGGTCATTTAGCAATCCCCTCTCCTCCAGGAAGTCTTCCTTTAAACTGTTTCAGACAGATGGGTCTCCATTCTATTCCTAAAGATCTCTAGGGAAAGAGATTCCATAAGCATCATTAGTATCATGAAATTAAAGATGAAAAATTGAGTCCACAGAGAAAAGACAATTTGTCATTTTAATCAACTAGTAAAAATATGAATTGGACATGATTGTATGTTCAGCACTGAACCAGTGTGATACAGGGGAAGTTCTGTAAGTCAATCAAAGACTTGCCTTGCATTCTTGAGTTTTTTGCCATATAATTTGGGGAGAAGAGACAAATATACAAAATGAATATAAGTACAAATAAACATATAATAAAGAGACAATTTTGATGTTACAGAAAGTACCAAAAGCAGTTGGAGAAGGAAGAGCTCACTGTAAGTTGGAGTTAACAGAACTTTTCATGGAGCACGCAAAATTGGAGGAAGACCTTAAAAGATTAGTATGAAATGGGGTTATAGTCAAGACTCAACGACATGAGATCATAACTTTGGTGCCACATGAGAGCTCATACAGATGAAACTTTTTTTTTTTAACAGATGAAGAAACTGTATGTCAGAGTAAGTGATTTACTCATTGTATACTGTGTTCCAGATCTGGATGTGAACCTATATATTATGACTTGAAATACCCTCTTCTTTCTATTATACTGGGTTCTTCAAATAGCTATTTTTTTTATTATCTGTAGTTTCTACCCTGGAATATGTAGAACCATACCAAAGAATTCATAGTAATGGGCACAGAGTATTTTCCCTTTAAGTATTTATTAAAGGGAACTGAAAACTGCTTGTATCAAAAGGAGATACTAGGGATCCTTCTCAACGGATACACTAAGTCAAAAAAATAGTAACTACTCACAATTGTATAGCATTTTATGAAGTCCTTTCACTGAGGAGCCAATTGAGGCTTCTTTCCTACTGCTTAAAATCATGCCCCAATCTCCATTATCCTTGAAAAGAAACAAACAAAAAATATGCTTGATTCTATCATCAAAAGCTTGATTTTATCATTCCCTGAAATCATCAATTGTCTCTCCTTTCACAACCAAATTCTTAGAAAAAAAACCTATTTTTACTTGTTTCTTCTTCTTTCTCACCTTCCATTCATTTCTCAGTCCCATGTCATTTGCTTCTATCGTGACTACTTCATTGAAACCACTCTCACAACTTACCAATGATGGCTTTATTGCTAGGGCCATTTTTTTCATAGTCCTTGTTCTTCTTGACTCTGGTGCAATGTTTGACACTTTTGACAAAATCCATCTGAATGCTGTATCCTCTGGCTTTTATGACATTGTTCAGTCATGATTCTCCTATAACTTTAATAATTTTTCATTTAGTCTCCTTTGCAAGATCATCATTCATGTCTTGTCCCCATTTGTGATGCACCCCATGGCTCTGTCCTGGGCCCTCTCCTCTTTTCCTTCTACTGGTGATCTCAACAGGTCTAATAGATTCAACTATTATTTCTATGTAAATGACCCCTCCATTAGAATGTAAGTTCCTTAATGACAAAAAACATTTGACTGTCTTTGTATCTAAAAAACTTTGTGCAGTGCCTGGAACATAATAAATGCTCAATAAATGCTTATTGCTTGACTCCCTGATCTACATATCTAGTGCTCATTTCTCTCCTGAGATTCAGTCCCATATCTTCAACTGCCCATAGAATATCTCTATAGGTATCTCAAACTCTCCATAACCAAAACAGAGCCTTTTATCTTTGTAAACAACTCCCTCCTTCCAACTCCTTTCATTCTGTTGAGAAAAACAGCTTTCTTCATTAACCCAGGGCTACAAGCCTGTAGTCATTCTTGACTCTGCATTAACACATCCCTGATAACTAACCATTGGCCAAATATTGATGGTTCTTCCTCCTTGACATCTCTTATTTCTTTTCCATTCCCTTTACTTCTTAGATTACCACCTAAGTTAGACCTATGTAGACTACTATGATAGGCTCGTTGAGCTAAATTAGAAGTGCCCTACCATGCATTCTGGCCCAACAAACTCACTTTTTTTCAGATGAAGAAAACTGAGGACTGGGTAGATAAAGTGACTTATCTAAGCTGACACGGGTTATATTAAATCAGAAGAGGGTTTTGAACCTGAGTCCTCTGTCACCTTGGGCAAATCACTTCACTTTCCTGGGACTGAGATTGCTTATCTGTAAAAGGAAAGTGTTGGATTACAGAGCCTCTGAGGCTTCTTCCAGCTCCAGATCTATGATCTTGTCCATTTTCCAAGAAGTTGCCAAAGTGATAGTCCTAAAACACAGGTCATTATTGCCCAAGAAATTTCAGTATCTCCTTATTGTTTCTAGGAAAAAAGAAAAACAAATCCCTCTGCTTCCCATTTAAAATTGGCATCTGCTAACTTTTATAGGATGATTATATGTTGGTCTCCCTAACAAAATCTATATTCTTGCCAAACTGATCTATTTGCTGTTCTCTATATGTGACATTCAATTTCCTACTTTCATACTTCTGTCAAGGTTGACCTCATGCCTAGAATAATCTTACTCCTCACATCCACTTTTTGGGAACTTTAAATCCATTTTTTTAAAAGTGCTTCTTCCTGCAAGAGATCTTTCCCATTTCTCTGACTTATTAGTGATACCCTTCCCCAAATTACATTCATTTGTTAATTCAATTAACTGTCTATCCATTCATTTAGTTCTTTTTAACTTCTTTTATGTTTACTCATTCTTTTTTTTTTTACTTCTTTTGTGTTTATTTGATCACTTCTTAGGCTGCTTCTCCTTAGTAGAGTCTAAGATTCTTGAAGGCAGGGATTATTTCATATTTGTTTCTTTGTCTCACCAATGTCTATCACAATTGTTGACTCAAGATACATATGTGTGTGTGCGGATATATATGTATATATGTATATATGTATATATATATGTGTGTGTGTGTATATATATATATATATATACACACATATATATATATGCATGCATATATATCCACAAATACATAGTGAATTGAATTGGCACATAGAATGTAGATTTCTTGATACTTAATTTTCTGTACTTCTTTAGCTAATGGAAATAAATCACTCTTCGGATCATAGTTCATATGATCATTTCTGAAGTCTGAGCAAAAAGAAATCAATGCCAGGACTGGAACAGGTCTATAAAGTTAGAAATAATCCAGGGAAATCACAGAAAATGAGCCTTTGGGGCAATATGCAAATGGCACACATCTGAATGATTTGTGACTTCTGGCTGAATACAGAAAGACTTTTTTTTGTTTGATCCCAGAGAACTGAACCAGGAGAAAAGTGTAGAACCTGTGAAGAGGCCAATTTAGAATTGTTGTCAGGAAAAATCTTACTAACATTTAGAGCTGTTGAAAAGTGAAATGGGGTACCTCAAGAGGTCATGGACTCTTCTTCCTTGAAAGTTTTTTGTTTTTTTTTTTGGTGGAGGCAATTGGGGTTAAGTGACTTGCCCAGAGTCACACAGCTAGTAAGTGTTACGTGTCTGAGGTCAGATTTGAACTCAGGTCCTCCTGACTCCAGAGCCTGTACTCTAACCACTGTGTGACCTAACTGCCTCTTCTTCAAAAGTCTTCAAGCATAGGCTAGATCAGGGATGGGGAACCTGTAGCCTTGAGGCCATATGTGGCCCTCTAGGTCCTCAAGTGTGGCTATTTGACTGAATCCAAACTTCACAGAACAAATTCTTTTATTGTGGGATTTGTTCTGTGAAGTTTGGATTAAGGGCCACACTTGAGGACCTTGAGGGGCACATGTGCCCTGGAGGCCACAGGTTCCCCACCCCTGGGTTAACTGCTTTTCAAGTGTATTTTATTATGTATTTTTGTCTTGTATAGGTTGGACTAAATGACTTCTAAGGTCCCTTACAACTTTCAAATTATATGGTTCTGTGTCACCAAAAAGGCTATTTCATTCTTGTCAAGAGCCTATATCTCAGATTTATTCACATTTGGGGAAATATTTTCTTATCAAGGACCTGAATTCCTTCCCAAGGGGGAAGTATGATGATATCTAAAACAAGGTGAAAGCCCCTGAGCTAGCCAAGGATCCAGGGTTGTGGGCTAGTGGTTCCTCACAACCTTCATGTGCTAACCATGGGCCTAATGAAATATAGGATGTGTGGTCAGAGCACTGTTAATGCTGTATATACCCATTGGCCGAACATGGTTCATGAGACATATAGAGTGGTTCCATCCTATAATCTTAAGGAATTCTGCATTGGCATCCTTATTAGAACACATCATTTAAAGCAGGATAGACCTTATGGATCATTTAGTCCAATCCTGTGATCTTAAAGCTGAGAAAACTGAGGCTTAGAGGGGCTACCTTCCCTTGTCTTATTCCCAAACTAACTTCTTAATCAGGAACCAAACAAACCAATAAATAAACAAAAATCACATTTTCCTGATAATGCAAGTTAATGGCATCTTAAGATAGAACACCCTCCAATATTTTGGGGGACATAGTATGGTAATATAGATTAGAGTGGATATATGGAGAGAAGGAATCACCTAACTCTGTAAGTGTGTTGATCTGGCAATTAGCAGAGGCTATAATAGACTTTCTGAAATATTGGCATGGAATTTTAAATTACAGCTCTGGATAAAGGTGAGGACAAGGGACAAAAGAGTGGAAAAATTCTTTGAAATGTGGAAAATGTCACCGATTATTATTTCAAATTCATAAAACTTGAAAAGGTTTAAATTCCTTTTTCATATTTCAAAGGTTAAACATTTCTATTGGAACTGAAGGGTATGTGTTATTTTGATAGAGACCACAGATTTTCTCAGAAGCTGCAAACAGATTTAGAGTAAACTGTTTCTGATCAGGGTTACTCCATTCCATTGAATTTATATCACTATTTTCCCTAACCGTAAGAAAAGAGGAATAGTCACTAATTTTGTTTTTCCAGGGGTGTAGATTTCAGTAGAATATAAGAACTTCCTCCTAGTCATAACTCTCTAATAGTGAACTGATAATAGAAGATTAGAGGATTATAATCATTCATTCAATTCAATGGTAGCAAGCACTAAGTTAGCTAGTTAAGAAACTGACTCATCTATTGTCTTCTAATTTTTGAAATATTTGGGACTCTAGACCTATACTCTCATCTTTATCTTCAGTTTCATAGGAAATGGTAACTTCTTTTCAAATGCTCTTAATAACTGCCTATGCCATCTCTGAATTTGACTCCCTTATTTAAGCCCTGTTATATCTGTAATCTTTCTTTCACCTAGTTCCTTACCTTTGGCCAACACATCCTCATGGATATTTACTACCTCATTTAAAAAAAAGAGAGAGAGTTTTCCTTGTCCTTGCTAACCCCTCTAGCTCCATCATATGTTTTGGCTTCCATTGTATGTCGCTTATCTTGAAATAGTAATTTAAATCAATTTCTCACTACCTTCTCATTGCTTAATTCCACATGGTTCACTAACCTATTGAAATTGTTCTGTCAAAGATTTCTAGCTACCTACCCAACTATGCTAATAACATTTTCTTAGTTCTCATTTTCCTATTATTCCTATTCCTATTTTGCATTATTGGTCATCTTTTTAAAATGCCTCTTGGATCAAGAAATAGTATCCTATCTTGGTTCTCATTTTAACTGTGTATTCATTCCTTCTTTTTGTACTTTGTTGATTCAGGATACTTTTTGGGTCTTCAAAATAGATTTCAGTTTTGAATATTTCTTGAGATCAACCTCCTTCAATATTTTCTCTGTACTTTTTTCCTTCAAAGATCTCACTCACTCTCATTATTTCAACCTGCATGTATATACCAACAAATCCCAAATCCAAATCCGAAATCTTAGCCTCTCTCCAGTGCTCAGGTACTAAACCTCAATCTTCCAACTGCAGCTTTACTTTTACAAATCCCTTTTATCACATATAATGTTGCCCACTCCAGATCTTTGTGGCTACCAGCTAATATGCCTCTTCCTTTCTTTCATATGTGATGTCACACACTGGTTGCTAATTATTGATTACTTTCAGCCATTCTTGGTAGTTTCTGGGAGTATATATCATCTCCATTTAGGTGTGTGTATGGATGGTTGCTTCCACAAACCCAATCATTTCTCTCATTGCCCTAATAGTTTAGCCTCCCATTCATTATATTTCTAGCTATGTGCATTATTGATTCATTTCTTCCAAAGTCATTAATTTATGAACCATATAATAATATTAGATAAAAGGTAATAAAATCAGAACTATTACTCATATCTGAAAATGACATAGACCATATATTGGACATCAGCAATCAATAATTTCATTAAAGAAAATTACAACCATGAGACAACATAGCAAAATTTATGGGAAGCAACCAAAGTAGTACTTTGGTGTATATTTATATCTCTAATTGCTTATATCACTAAACTAGAGAAAAATGCAGATCAATGAATTATGCATGTAACTAAGAATGCTGGAAAAAGAAAAAAAATGAAAAATCCCTAATTAAACACCAAATTGGAAATCCTAAAAATCAAAGGAGAGGTTAGTAAAATTAAAAGAAAGAAAACCATTGAATTAATAAATAAAATTTGAAGCAGGTTTTTATTAAAAAAAACAATAAAATAGCCAAACCATTGTTTAATTTGATTTTAAAAAGAAAAGAAGAAAACCAAATTACTTGTATCAAAAATGAAAGGGGTGAATTCACCACCAATGAAGAGGAAATTAAGATAATTGTTAAGATCTATTTTGCCCAATTACATGGTAATAAATTTGACAATCTAAATGAAATGGATAAATATTTTAAAAAATATAAATTAACCAGATTAACAGATGAAGAAATAAAATCCTTAAATACCCCAGTGTTAGAAAAAGAAATCAGAAGTGCCATCAGTGAACTTCTAAGAAAAATTCTCTAGGACCACATGGATTCACAAATGAATTCTATTAAACATTTAAAGAATGATTAATCCCAATAGTATATAAAATATTTAGAAAAATAGGTGAAAGAGGCCTACAAAATTCCTTTTTATGACACAAATATAGTACTGAAACCTAGCCAGGAAGAGCCAAAACAGAAAAGGAAAATTATAGAACAATTTTCCTAATGAATATTGATACAAAAATTTTAAATAAAATCCTAGCAAAGAGATTACATCAATATATCACAAGGATTATACACTATGTCTAGGTGGGATTTATACCAGGAATTCTGTAATGGGGATAAGATAGAGGTCTTCCTAGTACAAGCAGGGGTAAAACAAAGATGCCCATTATCACATCTATTATTTAATAATATATTAGAAATGTTAATTATAAGGGGCAGCTAGGTGGTACAGTGGATAGAGCACTGGCCCTGGATTAAGGAGTAACTGAGTTCAAATCCAGCCTCAAACACATAACACTTACTAGCTGTGTGACCCTGGCAAGTCACTTAACCCCATTGCCTAGCCAAAAAAAAAATATTAGTTATAGCAAAAAGAAAAGAAAAAGAAATTAAAAGATTAGAATAGGAAAAGAGGAAAAAACCTACTACTCTTTGCAGATGATATGATGTTAAACTTAGAAAATTCTAGAGAATCAACTAAAAAAAACTTGAAATTATTAACCACTTTAGCAAAATTGCAGGATATAAAATAAACACACATAAATCATCACTAGTTCTATATATTACCAAGAAATATTTTTTTTGTTGTTGCAACAAATATCTCTGATAAAAGCCTCATTTCTCAAGTATATAGAGAACTGAGGCAATTTTATGAAAATACAAGTCATTCACTAATCAATAATTGGTCAAAATATATGAACAAGAAGTTTTCAAAGAAATCAAAGCTATTTGTAGTCATATGAAAAAATGCTCTAAATCACTATTGATTAGAGAAATGCAAATTCAAACCACTCTGAGGTACTACCTCACACCTATCAGATTTGCTAATATGACAAAAAAGGAAAAAAATGGATGTTGGAGTCGATGTGGGAAAACTGGGACAATAATGATAATGTGAACTGATCCAACCATTTTGGAAAGCAACTATGCCCAGAAGGCTATAAAACTGCATATGCTTTGATCCAACAATACCATTGCTAGGTCTATATCCCAAAGACATAAAAAAAGGAAAACAACCTATCTGTACAAAAGTGTTTATAGCTGCTCTTTTTGTGATGGCTATGAAATAAAAATCTAAGAGATGCTCTTCAATTGGGGAATAGCTAAGCAAGCTGTGGTATATGATTGTGATGGAATATTATTGTGCTATAAGAAATGACAAGCAGGATGATTTCAGAAAAACCTGGAAAGACTTGCATGAACTGAAGTATAGTAAAGTGAACAGAACCAGGAAAACATTGTACATAGTACCAGCATTATTGTTTGATGAAGAATTGTGAATGGCTTAGCTATTCTCAGCAAAACAATGATCCCAGATAATCTCAAAGGACTCTTGATGAAGTATACTCTCCACCTCTGGAGAAAGAACTGATATTATTTGAATACAGACTAAAGTGAACTATTTTTAACTTTCTTTCTTTTTCATTTATTCAAGTCTTCTTGTACAAAATGACTCATATAGAAATATTTTACATAATTGCATAACCAATGTCTGATTGGTTACCATCTCAGGGATGGGATGCAGAAGGGTGGTAGGGATAGAATTTGAACTTAAAAGTTTAAATCAAAATGTTTAAAAATTTAAAAAAATAATGAATGGAAGAGAACAGAAGATAACACATTTAAACAGAACAAGCTATGAATGTTACATGATGACATTTTTAATATACTTAAACAGGAAAAAAAGAAATGGGATTCCTAGTGAATTTGGGAATAGAAACTTGTTGATAGGTTATATTCAATTTATATGTGTGCATACACACACATGTATATATATTTAAATACCTACTATGTGCCTAGCACTGTGCTAAACACTGTTTAGTACTAATGTGCTAAACATTATTATACAAATAATAATAAGAAAGATAGTCCTTAGTTTCAAAGAGTTAACAGTGGTGCAAGACAAGGAAACAAAGATAAATAAAAATAAATATATAAATAATAAAATGAAAGGTAACTGAAAAGTGTGTGTGGAAAGGTACACCAGACGATACCCAACTTATCCTGGGAGTGTCATGATGTTCTATGGAATCAAAACCAAGCAGAGATGCTGATGGAAATTGAAAAGTTACTATTGATATTATCATAATTGAAGTTCTAATAGGCAACTCAATATCTTTTTATAAAATTGTTCTCTGATTAAAAGGTGGCATTTAATATCATTCTCCTACTCAACCAATGACCAGCATGCCATAATGTGTAATTATTTTTAATGTCTACATTATAAAGGACAGAACGTTTTTTTTTAATCTTGTTACAGATCATAAAACCAGATCCAGAACGGACCAGGAACCATTAAAATCCTTCTTATTTTCTTCTCACTATACAAGGGGACCTTTCCTTGCCTCTCTCTAGTTGAATGATCCTTCATTTTTAATGTCTACAAAACATATCTTCATGAATATTTTGACACCACCATCAAGTCATTGCATTACAAACAAAATTCCTTTTCTTATTGCTTAAGTGCTCTTTTTGTCCCTCTAAGCACAAAGCAGGCAAATAGATGCTTTTTTCCCCTCATAGAGCATATTTTTTTAAATAAAATCTTAAAATAGTACAGTCATTGGAAGAAGATTGCATGCAACTCTATCTTTCCATTGTATGTGTTAGCACAAAAACCTATCCCTAATCATGTTGAATGGTTTTCTTGTCAAGATGTGATCATTACAGTTGTCATTGTGTTGTGTTGTGTTTTGCTTTGTTTTCTTTTTGAGAATTATATCTTCCTAACTCTCCTAAGATGGAAATGCAGTATTCACTCAGAGGTCCTATCCCATTACTGATCTTTATGAGAATTTTGAACAGCTCTCTTTCCAAATGGGGTTAGTTTACTCCTTCTTGCAGTAGCTGAGTTCTTCTTCTCTACCACTGCATTGCATCCCCACCAAGCCAGGCAAGATATCTTTTTTTTCTTTACATCATAATATCAATCAGGCTTGTGGTAAATAATTCAGTTAGCAGTTTCATGGGTTATGCTATCTTCAAAAAAGACAGGTTTAGATTTAATCCATCAGAGCATGCCATGGAAGGTATCTTTAAAATGATGCAATAAAAAGATCATGTACTCTATAGTCAGAAGATTTGTTTTCAAATCCTGTCTCTATTGCTTACTACCTATGTAATCTTGGATAAGTTATTGAAGCTCTCTGGTCTTAGTTTCTTCATTTCTAAAAAGAGTAGGTGGAAGTGGGTGGTCTCTAAAGTCTCTTTCATCTGTATGTATGTTTTATGAATGTATGCAGTTCTGTGAAAGTTTATGAAGGTAAATGTTTAAAATCACTATTTAAATATTTTAAAGATTTGTAAATTCATCAGAGTGGGCACACCCTCCACTGAAATAGTTCACAATTGCTATTTGCTAAAGGAGACGGTTTTTGTGAATTGCTACGGTCAAAATGTTTATTACTTGTATCTGACACAGTAATACACTTCTCTTGAGAATAGGGTCACCTTCACATCTTAGTGTGGTATTGGAGATATCAAAATTTTAAAATAACACTTGTACAGAACCTTCAGATTTTAGAACAGTTCCATCCAAACAACCTTGAGGTAGGCAGTCAAAGGTGTGAGACAGAATCCTGCCTTTATTTAAAAAGATATGTGTGTGTGTGTGTGTGTGTGTGTGCATTCATACTATGCATTGTTATAAATTTTTTGAAACATACTGAGGTAGATAGTCCAGGCAGTTTAATCATTATTTTTTTTAGAAAAAGGGACTAAAAAACAGAACAAGTTAAATGACTTGACAGAGGCCACACAACTCTTAAGTGTTGTAGCAAGAATTTCAACACAGATCTGCCATCTCTAAGTCAGGTGATCGTTCTATTATATCACATTGCCTCACAAAACCTTTGATTACTGAAAGTCACTCAACATGAATGTTTAATCTTTTTTTTTAATTTCAAGGAATAATTCTAAGTGCTAGGAATAATAAGAAAGGCAAAAATGGTCCCTTGCCTCAAAGACCTAACATTCTAATGAAGAAAGTATATAAATAACAAGGTATCTGCAAGATATAAGTAGATAGTTGATAGGTAGATGATAAGAAAAAGAAAGAAAGAAAGAAAGAAAGAAAGAAAGAAAGAAAGAAAGAAA
>NW_020940360.1:3064814-3208007 GCF_900497805.2 Vombatus ursinus
AGAAAGAAAGAAAGAAAGAAAGAAAGAAAGAAAGAAAGAAAGAAAGATAAATGGATAGATGGATGGATGGATGGATGGGAAGCAGCAGTTAGATAAGTATACCTAAATCATAGATTTTATATATAGGGAAATAAAGTGTAAGAATATAGCTGATTATGAAGACCATAAGTGCCAGAGGATTTTATCTTTCTTCCTGGAGGCAATAGCAAGTCATCAAAGTTTATTCAATAGAGGGTGACATGGTCAGACATGACCTTTCAAAAAAATTACTCTGACAGGAGAATGGATTAGAATAGAAAAAAGTTGAGATTGGGTGACCAAATATCAGAATTTGTCCAGGCAACTATAGCCCAGGTAAGAGGTTTTGAGGATCTGCAATAAGGTGATCACTGTTGGGGTGTGGGACATATATGAGAGAAATTATGAAAGTAGAAAGAAGAGTTAGCAGTAGATTGAATGGGTGATGTGGGTGAGAATGGGAAGTTGAGGAGGATACCAAGGATTTGAGCATGAGTGACTGGGAAAGTTTTTCCAGAGTCAAAGGTAGAACAAATATAGGAGAAGTGAAAGAAAGTGGAGAGATAGATAATGTCTCTGTGTTGCTGTTTGTCCATCATTCTCAAAGAGGACCATGACATGCAAGTGAGTTGGATTGAAGTGAAGGAAGGCTGTGCAAAGTCACTAGCCTCACTTTCTTCTCTGGAGCCATCTGGGTCCAGTGGCCAGATATAGATCAGGACTACTGGAGATGGCCCAGGATGCAATAAGGAGACTTTGGCCTTTTCAAGCTAAGGTCTTTGACAGGTCCCAGTTTGACTGAGACAATGTCCATTCACTGATTAAGGCTTAATAAGAAATGAGGCAAAGAATGGCCTCTTTAAAAAATAGATCTGAGAGGGGAAGACCCTTAGGATTTCTGGCCAAAACAAAAATAATTGTTACTTACATTCATTCTGAGCCAGTCTGGGCCCAAAGAATGACCAATTAGGGCTTGGTCTGGGTCCTATTGTTGGCAAATCAATGAGAGCCAGAGTGATTTGGGGTTAAGGCTGGTCTTTAAGAGTAAAACAAGCAAACACAACTCAGAGATTAAAATTTACATTCCCTTTGGCAGGGCACCCACAATTGAGAGTGTGATACCCTATGTGGACAGAGGGAAAGACAAAAGAAACAAATATGGGAAAAGTAAAAAGAAGTGGAGAGGGAGAAAATGCCTCTGTATTGTAAATCAAAATTGAAACCCAGAAAGTTTTATGATTTGAGGGAAAGTATTACAAAACATAACTATAGCAAGTGATAAGAAAAAATAATGCCTTCTTCCGTCCCCCTTCCCCCTTATTTGTTGAAATAGGAAACTACAATTGTGGAATATTGTGTATAATGTCATAATTTTATATGTTTGTGGTTTTGTTAAATTGTTTTTAAAAATTATTCTTGTTATAAAAATGGCTCTTGGGAAAGGAGTTGAGCAATACATTGGGGAATATAGATTATTTAAAATAGAATACATATAAATTATTTACTAAAAAGAAGATAAAAGAACTTTCACTTTTTCCAGACAATTTTGCTTTGCCATGAGAAACAGGGCCTTAGGGAAATATTGAGATAATATATGTAAAGAACTTTATAAAATTAAAAGGCTATGTAAATGCCAGGTAATTTTTTTTTTTTTACCACCTAGAGATATTAGATAACAAGCCTACTCTTCCAAAGAGAGGATGGGGATACCTCTTTTATTATTGTTGCTATTAGATGCTAAGTTCAGTTCTTCCTATGGCTTTCTATGGTGTTTAAATGTTCCCAGGGCCTTCTAAATGTTGGCTTCATGTGAAAAGATCTTGCCCTACTTGTAATGCTGGGGTGCCCTCTGTATTTCCACTTTAATCCTCTTCACTTTTTCATCTTTTTTTTTTCTCAGTGTTCTGGCCAGCCAAAAGTTTCCTAACTTTCCTTTCATAGCTCAGTACTTGCACATACTGAAACACCTCCATCATCAAAACAGATTTTGGTTTGTGTCCTAGACATTTCAGCCCTGTTTGGGTCTGGTAAGATTCCATGACACTTGGAGCTTGTTGTGCATGATTAATCCCAAGTGACCAATTAAACCATTTCCATTACACTATGATAAATCTCTTCTTTTTAAAACATCCTCAGTTGTGACTGCAGATCAGCTGGTAAGGAATATTCATCCAGAACAGCATGACACATTCAGGTGGACTTCTCATTAAGATTCATATACTTTTTCTCCCCAGAACATTTTTTGTATATCACACAAAACTTTCTAATTTGCTATGTTTCAATCTGAACTCACACAACAAATTTCCTCTCTGACCCCTTTCCAATCTTAATTTCCTTTGGGTAATTTCTGAGAACTGTTGCTGTCACCACAAAGATCACAGAACAGTAGCATTCCTGGAATTAGGGGTTGAAAGAAGCCTCTGATGAAAATAAATGGGAGTTCTATGCTAGTTGCTATTTAGCAATCCTTTTTTTTAGTATCATAAAGAGATCATTATGTGTGTGATAATTTTTATTTTTATATAAGACCTATGATTTTATTGGTATATGAAGCTCCCAAGGAGGATGCTCCCTTTCCAATGCACACTGATACTTGCCCTACAACTTCTGCAATCTTAGAAAATTGCCTTAGACACTTAGAAGGTGAGTGACTGGACCAGAGTTACCCAACCCATATGTGCCAGAGGAAGAACTTCAACTTAGGTCTTCACAAAACCAAGGCCATCTTTTTCCACTCTGCCACCCACAATGGGTCTCTTTGTCATAGTTTTTAAAATTATTTAGATTTGATTCATACTCAAACCTTTGCCCTAGTTAAATAGTACATTAGCCACATAAATAGAGTTGCCTTTCCCCTCCTCAGTGCTGTATGCTTCCTTAATTAAACTTTCTTTAAATAAATTATTGTTGAGTGTTTTCATATCCTACTTTTCACTATATATATATATATATATATATATATATATATATATATATATATCTCCCTAGTCTTCACAAAGAGAGCCATCACTTATAAGTAAATTTAAAGAAAGGTTCAAAAGAAATTTTAAAATAACCAATGTATCAAAAAATTCTGGCGGGCAGAATCATGTTGGCAGAGTAAAAGCAGTGACTTGCTTGAGCTCTCCCCCAAACCCCTCCAAATACCTGTAAAAACGGCTCTAAACAAATTCTGGATCAGCATGACCCACAAAAAAGACAGAGTGAAACAAATTTCCAGCCCAAGACAACCTGGATGGTTAAATAGAAAGGTCTATCCTGTTGGGCTAGGAAAGAATCACAGTTCAGTGTGGTGTGCAGGCAAAGATGAGGCCTCAGTGGATCTGGAGCAGGCCTCCGGGGACTGAATCACAGGTTGCTGTGGCGGTTTGCAGACTTCTCAACCCACAAATGCCAAAGACAACTTAGAAAGTCAGTAGGAGAAGTCTGTGACCACAGTCAAAGAGGAGTTCAGTCTGGCCCCAGTCCTGGCACAGCCCTGGGGTAGCAACTGCTTCTGGAGCTCTTGGGCCACAGACAGAGGGGGATCAAGCAGCTGATTAGAGGGGTTTGCAGGGATCACTTTGCTGGTGCTGAGGCAGGACTCTCTTGCTTTGCCTGTGCTGGTATCTTGGTAACAGTTCTGGGTGGTGGTCATGGGGTGAAGAGGAGTGTTGGTGTGGTGGAGCTTGTGGCAGTGGTGGAGAGGGAATCCTCCCCATAGTTCCAAGGCAGATAAGAGTGCTTGTGGTCACTCATAGAGCAGAGCACAGGCCAGGAAAGGAGTAAACACCTTGTCTTTGATTATACCACCTTGGAAGAACTGAAAATTTACAGGTCCCTAGAAGTATCTCTGAAAAAAAGCTGCACAAAACCCCCAAAGCTTGGGACAGTACATTTTACACACTGGATGCAGACCCTTACCTTAACAAAGAGTTTATAACTCAAGTAATTGACTAAGATCATGAATAAACAAAGGTGCAAGAAAAGCCAGACCATAGGATCTTTCTTTGGTGACAAAGAAGATCAAAACTTGCAACCAGAAGAAGAAAAGAAAGTCAAAGCTTCTACATCCAAAGACTCCAAGAGAAATATGAGTCAGTCCCAGGCCACAGAAGAGGTAAAAAAGGAGTTTGAGAAAAAAGTAAGAGAAGTAGAGGAAAAAATGGGAAGATAAATGAGAGTGATGCAAGAAAATCATGAACAACTAGTCAACAGCTTGCTAAAGGAGACCCCAAAAAATACTGAATAAAATAACACCTTAAAAAGTAGCCTAACCCAAATGGCAAAAGAGATCCAAAAAGCCAATAAGGTGAAGAATGCCTTAAAAAGCAAAATTGACCAAATGGAAAAGGAAGTCCAAAAGCTTACTGAAGAAAATACTTCCTTAAAAATTAGAATAGAGCAACTGGAAGCTAGTGACTTTATGAGAAATCAAGACACTGTAAAACAAATCCAAAAGAATGAAAAAAAAAAGAAAACAATGTGAAATATCTCATTGGAAAAACAACTGACCTGGAAAATAGATCCAAGAGAGATAATTTAAAAATTATTGGACTATCTGAAAGCCATGATCAAAAAAAGAGCCCTGATATTCTAGAACAAAAGGGTAAAATAAAAATGGAAAGAATCCACCAATCACCTCTTGAAAGAGATCCCCAAAGGAAAACTCCTAGGAATATTGTAGCCAAATCCCAGAGTTCCCAGGTCAAGGAGAAAATATTGCAAGCAGCCAGAAAGAAGCAGTTCAAGTATTGTGGAAACACAATCAGGATAACACAAGATTTAGCAGCTTCTTCATCGAGGGACAACAGGGAATGGAATGTAATATTCTGGAGGGCAAAGGAGATAGGATTACAACCAAGAATCACCTACCCAGCAAAACTGATTATAATCCTTCAGGGGAAGAAATGGTCATTCAGTGAAATAGGGGGCTTTCCAGCATTCTTGATGGAATGCTTTCCATCTTTCAAATGCAAGACTCAAGAGAAGCATGAAGAGGTGAACGGGAAAAAGAAAGCATAAGGGACTTTTTAAGGTTGAAACTGTTTAAATTCCTACATGGAAAGATGATATTTGTAACTCATGAGATCTTTGTCAGTATTAGGGTAGTTGGAGGGGAAAAAATTGTATGTATAGATAGATTGATAGATAGAGAGCACAGGGTGAGTTGAAGGTGAATGGGCGATATCTTACAAATAAAATTAAGGGGTGAGAGAGGATTATACTGGGAGAAGGAGAAAGGGAGAGGTAGAATGGGGTAAATTATCTCACATAAAACAGACAAGGAAAGGCTTTTACAGTGGAGGGGAAGTGGGAAAAGGTGAGAGGGAATGAGTAAATCTTTCTCTCATTGGATTTGGCTTAGGGAGGGAATAATATACACACTCAATTGGGTATGGAAAGCTGTCATACCCTACAGGAAAATAGGGGGGAAGGGGATAAAAGAGCAGGGTGATGATAGAGGGGAGGACAGATTGGGGGAGGTGTTAATCAGAAGCAAACACTGCTGAGGAGTGACAAGGTCAGAAGTGAGAATAGAATAAATGGGGGGGTGGGATAAGATGAAGAGAAATATAGTTAGTTTTCCATAGCATGACTATTACAGAAGGGTTTTGAATGACTACACAAGTTTTACCTGTATCGAGTTGCTTGCCTTTTCAATGAGGGTGGGTGGGGAGGGAAGAAGGGAGAAAATTTGGAACCCAAAGTTTTAAAAACAAATGTTAAAAAATTGTTTTCACATGCAACTGGGAAATAAAATATACAGGCAATAGGGTATAGAAATCTATCCTGCCCTATAGGAAAATAGAAGAGGAAGAGGATAAGAGAAGGGGAGGGAAATAGAAGGGAGGGCAGAGTAGGGGAAAGATTATTCAGAATGCACACTGTCTTAGGGTTGGAGGAGTGATGAGATGGGAAGAAAATTTGGAGCTCAAAATCTTGTGGAAGTGAATGTTGAAAACTAAAAATAAATAAATTAATGAATCTTAAAAAAAATTCTAATATTCTCTTCAGTGTTCCATACCCATAATCCCACAACTTTTCAAACAAAATGTGAAAGGTGTGGGTCCAGTCTGGTCATAATTTCAGAGAATTCAAATTTAATTAATTTTTTGTTTTAATCTATTATGTTCTTTCTAATCAATAGTCATTAGGTTTATTGGTTTTCCTGGTTTTGCTTACTTTAACTTTTGTCAGTTTTAATTTAACATAAATCCTTTGTGAAAAGAACTTATTTGTACAAAAATATTTATAGCAGCTCTTTCTGTAGTCACTAAGAATTAGACACTGAGGAATGCTTGCTCAAATTCTGGTAGATGATTATAATGTAATATTATTGTGCCATAAGAAATGATGAGCAGGACGATTTCAGAAAAACCTGGAAAGACTTTCACAAATTGATACAGAGTGAAATGAACAGAACCAAGAGAACATTGCATACAGTAACATCAATATTGTATGATGAATACCTATGATTGACTTAGTTATTATCAGTAATACAATGGTCAAAGACAATCCCAAAGTATTCATGATGGAAAATGCTATTTATCTCCAGTGAAAGAACTGGTAATGTCTGAATACAGAATGAAGCATGCTATTTTCATTTTCTTTCTTTTGTTTTATTTGAGTTTTTCCAACACAATGACTAATATGGAAATGTTTTGTGTGATTACACATGTATAACCTCTATCAAATCACAGCATTGTTATGATTTGATTATTATTACTGATGTGGATCATTCTTTTTTATGATTGTGATACTTTTGTGGATTTTTTTGTTCATATCCTTTGGCAATTTATAAATAGGAGTGCTTTTTTTTCATTATTTTCTATTTATCTAATAGACTTTATCCTTGATATTATTAAACATTTTCCTTCCATCAAAAACTCTGGAAGACATTTTATCTAGTTCTCACCTTAATTTGTTTATGGTATGACCTTTAATATTAAAGCTGTTAATTCATTTTTAGTTTGTTAAGGTAAATAATGTAAAATCGTAGTCCACACCTAATTTCTATCAAACTAATTTTTTGTCTCCCCAGCAATTATTATCAGATAGAGTTAACAGGTAATTTATGTTTTCTTTTTTTAAAAAATTTATTTATTGTTTAAATTTTATGTAATAAAGCAAGCATTTCCAAGATGTTTTCAATTAAATCAAACTGGACTATTGTGTCTAATTATTTTTTATTATTCCTTTTTCTAGATTATTTCCTTGATTTACTTTTCTTCTTTTCATTCAGTATATATATATATATATTTACCATAATGCTTTATAATGTAGTTTGAGGTCTAGAATGTCACGCTACTTCATTCCTACTTTTCTCCATTATTTTCTTTGTAATTCTAGTTATTTTGTTCCTCTAAATTAATTTTGTCATGGTTATTATTATTGTTGTTGTTCTGCAAAATAACTCCTTGGTATTTTGATTGGCTTTGTATTATAATTTTTATTACATTGTCATGAGCTAGTTATCTCTCAGATCAGTTAAATTATTCTTTGTTTCCTTAAAAATCACTTTGTAATTGCACCTGTACAAGAATTGTGTATATATGATAAATTGACTTCAAAATACTTTACACAAATTGTAGTTATTTTGAATTGAGCTTTCATTTTTATTAGCTAAATTTTATTAACATCATTTATTTTTACATTGCCTAAATTTTGGCCCGTGCTTTTCTTTCTGTCACCTCCAAGAGAACCATCCTAAGTAAAAAAATCTCAAAAAAAAGAAAACAAAAAATTCAGCAAAATACACCAATCTATTGAAAAATTGAATATATTTTGCAATACCTATAGCCCTTCTAGCATGACAAAGTAGTAAGGGAATTGTCTTCTATCTCTTCTTTGAGACCAAACTTTTTCTTTTCCATTTTTGAAATTCACTTTTAGTTGTTTTCTAGCAGTGATTTCCTTTTTGCTAAAATAGTTTTATGTTATTTTCCTGGATTTAATAATCCTTGAATTCATATTATAAGTATAACTTGATCTTAATGAATGAGATTTTGGAGCAATTGCTATAGTCATTTATGGAGTGCAGGGGCATGATTTCATTTAAAATTTTTGAAACAGTGTTCATTAATGATACTAGTCTTTGTTTTTCTTTACTTTGATTTTCTCTGACCAATTCAGCCTATGAAATAACTTGAAAATGTTTTATTTCTCAGTGTTGGAGATTAGTTTATATAATTTGGATTATTAATTATTCTTTAGAAGTTTGATATAATTTTCCTGTAAATTCACTATTTTTTTATTGGATAGTTTTTTTGTAGCTATTTCACTTTCATTTTTGGAAATTAAAGTATTTGTGATTTCTATTTTAATTTAAGTATTTTAATCTATATGTAATCTTCTATTTTTGAATTCTTAGGTTTGCTGGCATATAATTCTGCATGGAATTTCCTGGTAACTATTTTTCTTATTTTGTGGTTTTAGCTTATTCAGTTAAAAAGTGGTCAATTTGATTTTCTTTCCTATTCTTTATTAATGAGATGAACTACAAGTTTTTCAATTTTTAAAATTTATTTGAAGAACAATCCCTTTTAAAATGAATGTTTCTGTTTTCCTTTACATAAACCAAAGATCACATATTTCATTTTTATTAGCTTGTTACTGGGTCACTGGTCAGAAATATGTTTCAAACAATTATATTTGTTTGTTTGATGTAGAACTTTCCACTTAATTAAAAGCCTTTAGCTGAGCAGTATTTTACTCCAAGTGCCAAAGTTGAGTAATGCAAAAGTAATGATTGTAAGGGACAGAAAATAGAATTATTATCTGAAAAATGGGAAATAGTAGTTGAGTGGCTGTGTGACATGCTATTTTTCCAAGAAAAACTATGATTTAGAAAGGAGTAAGTTTTAAGACCCCTGGTCTCAATTTTTTTAATAGAAACGTCAAAAGTTATATTTATACATATGCCAAAAGTTTAGGCAGCCAAGAAAAGGAATTAAAGTTTTAATGCAAGGAAGTAAATTTGACTTCATAGGTATCACTGAGATTTGGTGTGGTGAAATCCATCACTTGACCATGGCTCTAGATAAGTATACTTTGTGCAAAAGAAACATATATGTAAAATGTGGGGTGAGATAGCATTGTATATTAAGGAGATATATTGCACTCATATATATGAGGAAATTCAAGAATCCAAGACTAAGAGGAGGAAAATAGATGGATGGTATTTGAGCACAAATAAATTGAATTTCCCCAATTGATAAATTGTCAGAGATTATAAGCAAACATTTCTCAAAAGAATTTCAAACTATTAACAAACACTTGAAGTAGTACTCCAAATCACTAATAATTAGAGAAATGTAAATCAAAACAAGGCTGACTCACTTCACATCCTCCATACTGACATAAAACTGGAAAGATATATTTGATCTAGATTGTGAAGAGCCTTTAATGACAGTCTAGGAGCCTAACAGCAGGGGTTTCCCACTCTCTGGTCTGTCCTGAGATACTTTTTTTTTCTCCTTTCTCTATACTACTTCCCTTGGTGAACTCATTAGCTCCTATGGTTTTCATTTTCATCTCTGTGGATATGAATTTCAGATCTAATTTTCCAGTCCTAACCTCTCTTCCAGTCTCCAGTCTCACATCTCCAAATATGTTTTAGAGATTTCAAAATGGATGTCTTATAGATGTCTTGAGCTCATTATGTCCCAAAGTGAACTCTTTATATTTACCTCTAACTTCTTTTCTCTCCAACTCACTTATTACTCTAGAAGGTGTCAAAATCCCCAAAGTTATCATGGACATTGAAACCAAAACTAGTACCTAGGTGTCATCCTCAACTCTTCAATCTCTCTCACTTTCTATATTCAATTATTGGTCAACTCCTGTTGTTTACTTGTATATACCATCTTCTTTCATCTGATAATTCTAGCACCCTCATACAGATCCTCTTTAATTTGTGACTGAATTATTATAATAGCCTGCTAATTGGTCTCTTTTCCTCAAGACTCTCCCCTCCAATCCATCTTCCATTTATCTGTCAAATTGATCTTCCTAAAATGCATTCATATCACCTTCCATTAAAAAAACAAAAACAAAAAACAAACAAAAAAAGGCCTCTATTCATTCTGTATTACATTCAGGATCAAATATAAAATCCTCTGGCTTTGGAATTTCTTCCAAATCTGTCATATTCCTACCTTTCTTGTTATCTAACACTTTACTCCCTTTCATGTACTCTTCAATCCAGTGATACGGCATCCTCGCTCTTCTTCACTCATGACACTTTATCCCACAACTCTATCCAAGTGCTTTCAAGGACTGTTACCTATACCTTGAATGTTTTTTCACATCCACTTCTGATTCCCCAATTTCTTTCAAGTCCTAGATGAAATCACCACTTCTTTTATTTTTTCATGCAAATTTATTTATTTCTTTTTTTCTTTTTTTAATTAATTTATTTTGATTTATCAACAATCACTTCCATATTTCCAAATTTTTATCCCGCTCTCTCCCCACTACCCTCTCCAAGAGGGTGCACAATCTGATATAGGCTATACATATACAGTCCTATTAAATGTATTTTCACATTAATGATGTTGTAAGCAAGAATTAGAACCAATTGGAGGAACCACCAGAAAGAGGAAACACAGCTCAACGGAAGAAAAAAAAATAACAAATAGTATGCTTCAATCTGCATTCAAACTCCATAGTTCTTTCTTTGGATGTGGATAGCATTTTCCATTATGAGGCCTTTGGAAATGTCTTAGATCCTTGTATTGCTGGGAAGGGTTAAGTATATCAATATTAGTGAATGCACAATGTGACTGTTATTGTGTACAACATTCTCCTGGTTCTGCTCACTTCATTCAGCATCAGTCCATACAAGTCTTTCCAGGTTTTTTTCTGAAGTCAGCCTGTTCATCATTTCTTATAGCACAATAGTATTCAATTACATTAATATACCACAACTTGTTCAGTCATTCCCCAATTGATGGGCATCCTCTCAATTTCCAATTCTTTGCCACCACAAAAAGAGCTGCTATAAATATTTTTGTACATGTGAGTCCTTTTCCCATTTGTGTGATCTCTTTGGGATATAGCCCTAGAAGTGCTATTGCTGGGTCAAAGGCTATGCACACTTTTATATCCCTTTGGGCATAGTTCCAAGTTACTCTCCAAAATGGTTGGATCATTTCACAACTCCACCAACAATGCATTAGTGTTCCAATTTTCCCACATCTTCTCCAACATTTATCATTTTCCTGTTTTGTCATGTTGGCCAATCTGATAGGTGTGATATCGTACCTCAGAGTTGTTTTGATTTGCATTTCTCTAATCAATAGTGATTTAGAGCATTTTTTCATATGACTATAGATGACTTTAATTTCTTCACCTGAGAATTGCCTTTTCATATCCTTTGACCATTTCTCAATTGGGGAATGACTTGTATTCTCATAAATTTGACTTAATTTTGTATATATTTTAGAAATGAAGCCCTTATCAGAGAGACCAGTTGTAAAAATTCTTTCCCAATTTTCTACCTTCCTTCTAATCTTAGTTGCATTGGCTTTGGTTGTGCAAAATCTTTTCAATTTGATGTAATCAAAATTATCCATTTTGCTTTTTGTAACATTCTCTGTTTCCTGTTTGGTCATGAATTCTTCTGTTCTCCATAAATCTGATAGGTAAACTATTCCTTGCTCTCCCAGTTTGCTTTACAGCATCAGCCTTTATATCTAAATCATGAACCCATTTTGACTTTATTTTGGTATACAGTGTGAGATTTTGATCTATGCCTAGTTTCTGCCTTACTCTTTTCCAGTTTTCCCAGCAGTTTTTTGTCAAAGATTGGCTTCTTATTCCAGAAGCTGGGGTCTTGGGGTTTATCAAATAATAGATTACTATAGCCATTGACTACTATGTCTTGTATACTTGACCTATTCCACTGTTCCATCATTCTATTTCTTAGCTAGTTTTGATGATTGCTGCTTTATAATACAATTATGATCTGGAATGACTAGGCCACCTTCCTCTGCATTTCTTTTCATTAGTTCCCTTGATATTCTGCACCTTTTGTTCTTCCAAATGAATCTTGTTATTATTTTTTCTAACTCTATAAAATAATTTTTGGTAGTTTGATTGGTATGGCACTGAATAAGTAATTTAGCTTAGGTAGAATTGTCATTTTTATTACATTAGCTCAGCCTACCCATGAGCAACTGATGTTTTTCCAATTAATTAGATATGACTTTGTGTGAAAAAATCACCACTTCTACAAGAACTATTTTCTAGTTGTCTATAAACTTAAAACTTCCCATCTGAGGCTAGTTGAATTAATTCTATATATATCTTTGTACAGAGTTGCTGCCTAGGGTCTCTCTCATTGGACTGTGAATTCCTTGATAGAAATGATTTTTTTGTCTT
Source organism: Vombatus ursinus (assembly GCF_900497805.2). Lineage (NCBI taxonomy): Eukaryota > Metazoa > Chordata > Mammalia > Diprotodontia > Vombatidae > Vombatus > Vombatus ursinus. Next base: position 3,077,199 of record NW_020940360.1, read on the forward strand.
TCTTTGTATTCTAGGAACTTAGTACAATGTCTGTAACTTAGTATGATGTTGATGATGATATTCAGTTGTTTCAATCATGTTGGACTCTTTATGACCCCCTTTGGGGTTTTCTTGACAAAAATACTAGAATGGTGTGCCATTTCCTCCTCGAGCTCATTTTACAGGTGAGGGAGACTGAGGCAAATGGGGTTAAATGACTTAAGAAGGGTCACACAGCTAGTAAGTATCTGAGAACATATTTGAACTCAGGTCTTCCTGGCTTCAGGCTTGGTGCTCAATCATCTGTGCCACCTAGCTGCCCCTGAACATAGTAAGTGTTCAATAAATGTTAGGTGGATGAATTGAACTTCATTGGATAGGGGAAAATCAGAAATGAGGAATGACGTGCTCATATTGGGTTAATCTGTCTTTGTAGTGAAGGATGCATTATAGGAAATGAAATGAGAAAACTGGGCAGGAGTATACTGTAACAGATGAGGCCACAGCTAATTGGTGTCTGAAGTAGTGTCATTTCACTGTGAAGGGTGGGGGTATCATGGGAGAGATATGGACATAAAATAAATAGGACTTAATAATCAATTTTATGTAGGGTATGGAAAAAGTAAAGTATCAAGGATGACTCATGTATTAACCTTCAATGATGGGGAGAATAATTTTATCATTCAAAAGATTAGGGAAAACTGGAAGAGGAATAGGTTTGAGAGAACTCAGATTCATTCAGTAGCAAACATTGAGTCAGGAGTGCTAAAGAGATATCTGTATGAATTTAAATGTAATGTATGGATATAAATGTAAGAAGACAGCTGCAAATATAATGTGTGAGCTCAAGATTATGATTTATACTGGAGATATATAGTTTTGGAAATTATTCACATAGACCAAGTAACTGAAGATATTGGAAGATGTGTGGTTATCAAAGGAGAAATTATATAAAATATAGAAAAGAAGGAGGAAAATCTAACCCTGGGGTGGGTGCAAGGAATATGAGAAGCCTGTGAAGGACAGCAGTATTCATAGCATGAGTTAAGGAATACATTTAGTGACATAGAAATCCAGAGTAAAGAGAATAAAGGGGTGGTTAAAAAGCATCAAGTGTGATTGAAAGGTCAAGCAAGACACCTGAAGAAAAGTATCTGACATTTTGCTTAAAAGGTCTTTGGTGACCACTGAAGAACAAATTTTAGTAAAATTGTGGGAATTGATACCAACCAGGGAAAGATGGTTCAAGGTAGCCTAAAAAGAATACCAATCATCTTATTATGCTCTAGTGTTTGTTAAGGTGATTAACAAAACAAGACTGTTGAGTGCATAAAGTTTTGTATGCTAACTTCTATGGATCATGGTTTAGAATCCTCTGTGTTATCCTGGGTTTTGAGCATGTTTTAAAATAATGATTTGAGAATGAAAATGAGTCCTTAGGGGGAAAGGTTATCTTATTAGCTCACAGACCTCACAAGGCTGAACAGATGGAAATTTTGATTGTGACATCAACTTTTCATATCAAGCTGGAAAGCTAGAGGTGACTCCCATTCCAAGTAAAAGAGGGGAAAGGGTCACACAGAAGATTATTACTCAAATCTGTGAATAGGGAAGAGGAGAATACAGTGGTCAGACCCTGCTTATTTTAACAGGGAGGCTAGTCTGGTTCAGAATACCAACTAATGGTTTTAAGCATGCAATTTCTAGGTCCAACTGCTCCTTACTTGCACATTGATCATGGCCAATAATGGAATTGTACATCATATTTTTATCTCCATAAAATAAATACATAATATTTTCATGTCTGTTAGAGATAAAAATCAGAAAGTTTAAAGCAATAGATAAAAGGAGGGCTAAATCTGATATTTTATGGTAGGAGCTCAAAGATTACACACACACACACACACACACACACACACACACACATTGCCTCTATCTGGTTTATTTTTTCATTGATTTCACTTACAGTTGTTGAAAGATGAGGTAGGAGGAATGATTGTAAGTGAATCAACAAACATTTATTAAGCACTGGCACTGTATTAAGTGCTAGGGATACAAAAGCAAAAGGAAGTTCCTGTTCTCAAGGAGCTTACAGTTTGATGGGTGAGACAATATAAAAATAACTCTATATACAGGATAAAAATGAAGATAACCATCAAAGGGAAGGTGCTAAATTAAATTTGTGCTTCAATAGTTGCTGGTCTGCCTTTGATGGACTCAGATTATGGGGATTAAAATTGTCCAACCTACAACAAAAGAGACTGAGGCAAAGAGAGCTCTGAGCCAATGGCACAATGAGTCCATGGTCCCCTCTAATGAAATGGACTTCAGATCTTCCTCATGATCTGAGATGACCCCTTCTTCTAGGGCCTTATTTTTATAATATTTGATACTATATTTGATACCTGAATATCCCAAAGAGGTTCTACAAAGTACAAAATCCCATTGGTTGATAGATCTTGCTGCATGGGCCAAAATATGATATGCCAACTAGAAATGGTATGTCAACAGAGGGATCTCAGGTTGGGTGAAGCATGGGGTATCTCCACTGACTAAATGGTCATAAGATGATCATCTGCTCTTATTGGACAAGAGAGAATGGTCCAGAGGTACAAAAGTAAGTTGGAGGACTTTTCATTTCATTGAGTCCCCTACACCACACTGGGCTTGGTCACCACAACAAAGAAAAACAGGGGTGGAGGGCCTCTAGTTAGCTTCCTATGATTAAGCAATTGAACATACAATCTGCAGTTCACAGCTCTGGGGCCTAATAAATAGAACTTATAATCACTACTCCTATGGAATCATATGATTAATACTGATTGTATTGACCCCTTCTGTGGAGGTATTGACTTCTATACCTAGAGATATATCCCTAGGCCCATTTTGAAGAGCTGAATGCTGACCTCTTCCATGGCACACTGAATCCTGTGCAAAAGACCATAAGAGATACCAAGGTATGTAAATAACAGATTTGTGACATCATTTTGGTGGATGGTTCCACTCAGATCCCCCAAGTGCAGAAGCTTCTTCAATGGCAAGAAGCTCAACAAGAGTATGAATCCTGATAAAGCTGTTTACTTTGGTGCAGCCATCCAGGTGCCATTTTGTCTTGAGTTAAATCTGAGAATGTGCAGGACTTGCAACTGTTGGATATCACTTGTCTTTCCCTTGGAATTGAAACTGCTGGTAGAGTTATGATGAAATGCAAACTACTATCCCCACCTTTAGCACTTACTCAGACAACCAGCCTGTTGTGCTTATTCAAGGTTATGAAGGTAAAAGAACAATGACAAAGCCTTAGCAAGTTTAAAGTCACAAAAATCCTCCCAGTCATCAGGGGTGTTCTTCAGATTGAAGTAACATTTAACATTGACGAAAATGGCATCCTTGATATTTCTGCTTTGAATAAGAGCACAGGCAAGAAGAACAGGATCACCACCATCAAGACAATGGTCCAGGGCGCTGAGAAATACAAGGTTGAAGATGAGCAACAGAGAGACAAAGCATATTCTAAGAAATCTCTTAAATTTTATATTTCAACATGAAGGCTAACACAGAGGATGAGAAACTACAAAGTAAAATTGGTGATGAAGACAAACAGAAAATCTTTGACAAATGTAATGAAATAATCAGCTGGCTGCATAAGAACCAGACTGCTTAAAAGAAAAGATCTGAGCACCTGAAGAAAGAATTGGAGAAGAAATAGGAAAACTATGTACCTAGTGATTCCAAAAATATAAGCAGAAAGAACAGTTATAATGCTACTGAATTTTGAATAAATACAATGACCCAGTTTTATACCAGAGAAGAGATGAGAATATCTTTAATCTCCTGAGGAGCTGACAAAAGTGAGGACCCAAACCCTGTTGCTTTTATTTTCCCATATATTAATATTTCCCTTTCTCTCTCCCCTCTGAAGAAAGTATTGGAAGCACCCTAGTAAGGTAATCGCAACCTACCTCCTACTCCAGTCCTTCTAGACCTTCATAGGTTACAGAGCTCCCTCATACCATATACTTGCAGCAAAGATGGTTACATTAAGGCCATAGAGAAGCCCAGGTCTTCTACATACAATACAGAAAGCAATAATATCAAAAGACGCAAGCTTTTCCATTGTCAAGAAGTGAATAAATAAAATGCCAGAATCAAGGTGAGGCTGGGGAAGAGTTTGAAACAGGGAATTCGATATAACATAGTAAACCTGAAAACTTTGAATGTTGAAAAAATAACCACAATAAGAAAAAATATGAATAGACAAAAGAGAACACCAAAGTCAATGAAGAATAACTATGAATTAAAATAAATTTAAGAAGTAATCCCTCAATAAAGCAATTTCAGGGGAAGCACAGCATTTAAGAGGAAAAATTATTGAAAGAAATGAAATGATAGAAAAAACTGAAATTAGAATTGTAAAAAAAAAAAAAGACCCCTAGAAGAATGAATGAGAATGAAATTATTTTGACCAAATGCAGAAATCATTTTGGGAGTAAAGGACTATTTGGAAACCAAAGGAAACAATAAGATTCAATGAATTAATGAAAACAAAGAGAAATTTTTGAACCAAATAAAAAGAAGACAATGTAAGGCATCTTGTATAAAAAAAAAAAACAATTAACTGAGACAGAGACTGATTGTGGGGGTGGGAGAGAGATTAATGGACTCTGCAAAAAAAAGCATTAATAATTCCATTGGACTAATGATGAATTACACTATCAATTACAGAAATGTGACTGATTGATAGATTTAAAGAGCAGCTAGATAGATGGAATTAGTTTTGTGTATTTGTTACAAGAAATTTGCCTTTATTTTTTCAATGTGGTAGAGGATGGGAGAGAGAGAAAATGGATTTCTATTATTATTATTATTATTATTTTTTTAGTGAAAAGAATTCTACAGATATGAAATGTGGGATGCATTTTAGATGAGGTCACCGTTATTAATTTAGGGAATAAATAATGATAAAGCACTTTTTGAGAAAACATATATTTTAATAAAGAAATTATTGTCCTGTAAGAATGCCACTGCCTTCAAGGGTCAGAATAATGGTTTAAAAATAAAACCATACACCCTCTGGGAATGGGTATAGTTTTGTATTGTTTTGTTGGTTTTGATAGAGAAAATAAAAAGGATGCATTAAGGGAAAATGAGGAAGGGGGGGCAGGAACCTAAAAATCACATGTTCTGCCTGGTGAAATTTTCTAAATTGGCCTCAGAGCATGTTTCAGTATTGTAAGAGTATTTCTCATCTGCTGACTGTGTGCCTTTTCATGCATTACCAAGCCAGAACTTAATGTGAATACAAAAGGTATTATTAACCAGCCATATCACTTTCTGTGTTTCCTGGTTATGTTCAGATGAAGTGAATGAAATGCTATAAAATTTTACATAGGTGAGGCCCCATGGGGCTTTGAAGCCACATGGTTCCAACATTCATTCTCAACCTGTTATATTCTTTCATGCTCTCAGGGAAAGGAGTATTAGAGATGGAACAATCTTCAAGATTTGAAAATTCAGATTACAACAATCAAGTGTTTGGGGTACATATGGAATTTTGAGAAGATGGACCTAGAACTATGGATGAGTCTAATATATCTCCAAAGAATGATCTGTGGGATATAACTCAGCAGCGGATAGAGATGTCAGCAACATATCATGTTGTTCAAGCCAAAAAAAACAACAACAAAAAAAAACACTCATCAACAAGCTATGTTGCATTGAACTTGATAGGGCAAATGCTTGTGGCAATCTCTTTAAATTAAAGCCAATTCTTCCCAGGAAGTAAAGGGGCTTAGGGAGAGATTGCGCCCTCAGTTTGGGAGTGATTTTTTGTGCTACTGTTCTCACTGTATCTTCTCTGTAAATAAATAAATTGGCATTTGTTGGTTAAATGATATTGGGACACTAGTGACTGTTCAAATTAATAATGTAAAGGAATCATTAACTGTAACTAGCAATTGACATAGAGAACACAATGAACTGGGTACTCAAGTTAATATGAAAAAGATATCCCCAAAATTGCATGGGTATTCCTTTAATTTTGAGGGATATCTATGCCTATTAGGAGTTGGGGAAATTGCCTCCAAAATTGAAAGAGTGCATGAAGAGAAGAGTTTATAAATATTATACTGTTGTGGGGGTAAAAATGTAAAAAGAAAACAAATAACAAAAAAACAAAACTTGATGACTGATTGGAAATATGGGCTAAGGTAGAGTGAGGAATCCAGGATAATGTTGAGATTTTGAGCCTGAAAGACTAGAAGGATGGTAGTCTCTTTGACAGAAACAGGGATATTTTCAAAAGAAGAATCTGAGTGGAAAGATTTCATTTCTACAGTTGTGAATGCCTACCTGATTTGATATATATCTAAAATATTTTCAGGTTTGGGTGGAAAGATAAAGAGCAGTTTTGAATATTTTGCATTTTAGATACCCCTAAGACATCTAGTTTGAAATGTTGAATAAACAATTGATGATTTGGCACTAAAACTCAGAGGAGACACTGAAATTGCATTTAGAGAGCTGTGTCTTTAATATTGAAACAAAAGTTATTCTCTTGAAAATCAATGAAGTAACAAAGAGAAAGAATGTAGAGATAGAGGAGAAAAGGACAAAAGTTTGGGGGAATGCCACATTTAGGGGACATGATTTGGCTGATAATCCAGTATAGGATATGGAAATGGAGTTGTCAGAGAGTGAAGAGCAGAACCAGGTAAGAATAGTTTTTAAAAGCACAGAGAGAACAGGATATATATGCAGAGGGTGGCCAACTATGTCAAATGCTGCAGATAGTTAAAGAATGGTGAGAACTGAGCAAAGACTATCATATTTGGCAATCAAGAGATAACAGGTAACTTTGAAGAGAGTAGTTGCTGTTGAGTGATGATATCAGAAGATAGCTTGCAAAGCATTGATGAGTGAGTGAAAGGAGAAGAAGTGGAGATTATGAGTACTGAGAGTTTTTTTCATAGAACTTGGCTGAAAAAGAGAGGAGAGATGTAAGATAAAAACTTGTCTGAAACATTTTAAGTGTCATTTGATCTTACTGCATTTTTCTTCACCTTTGTTACAGAAACTTGGTTAGGGAAGCATGAAGTAAATATATTCAGAAATAAATGTGATTTAAAAGCAAAACACATCAATAAAATTTTAAAAGAAATAAACAAACAAACAAATATCAAGAGGCTGAAGAAAGATCCTGGGACCAACAGCCACCTAAGAATCATTCATAAAAAGTTTTAATCCAGACTCTTATAAAGCCTAAAGGTAGAGATCTCAGATCAACAAAAGAAAAATGAACAATGCAGTTTAACATAAATTTTCTAGAACTGAAGGAACCGTGTCTATCAGTAGTCAACATCCTCTTTTAAGGAAACTGAGGCCAAGGAAGATTTAAAAAATACTCTCCAAAGATTTTATTTCCAGATATTGGAAAATCTGAAACTAAAATTCACATCTTCTCCCTCCTGGTCCATTGTGCTTTCTTGTGAACCATTCAATTACTCTCTCTGTTCTACATTCTTCTTTATGACACTGCTGATAATTTTAGATATTAACCACATGTTATTTGACCTATAGGACTGTTAAAAACTTTGAGATTTCTGATATTGCTTGAAAAAAAAGTTGACAGGAAAGGTGACTGAAAGAAATGGGGGAAGAATAGAATAGCTCTATAAATAACATAAAGAAAATCAAAAGAATATTTGGGAAATGACACATTTTGTCTGTAATTGAGAGTGTTATAGATATAAAAATGGCAAAACTTGGCAACTTATTGGCCATACGGGATGAAGTAGACTGAAAAGAACAGGTAACACAGATTGTGAACCTGGAAGATTGGAAGGATGTTGGTCTCTTTGACAGAAATAGTGGTGTTTTCAAGAGGAGAGAGTTTGGGTGGAAAGATAATGAGGAGTTTTGAATTTTTTCTGCTTGAGATATCTCTGGGACATCCAGTTTGGATAAATTGCTCAAATGTTGTTTGTGTTATTTACTCTCTTCAGTGCTAAAACTGATGTCAAGCATATGGACTTTTAAATAGATAAAAGTTGAAAAGTCCTTTCAAAAATGTAGTTTTTTTTTTCAATGATCTCATATCTGCAGTTGTGAATGCCTACCTGGTTTGATAAGTGTATTTAAAATATTTTCTGCTTCATCCATTCTGCAAATAAATCTGGAAGTTTTGTGTTTATCAGTCAAAAATGTATTTTATTACTTATACTGCCAGATGGTTGGTTTTATGTCATGGCCATAAAGTTAAAAATTCTTGCCATAATCTTCCTTATTTGTTTGAAATTTGCTTGACTTTAATAAGTATATAAGGCAATTAATCAACATGAATTCATCCTCTATATAATTCACAGAACATGCTTAATCCAATCTGTTGATAGGTTCCACATGTCCCTCAAATCCAAAATATCCCCTTTTTTGCCCCTTCAGTTCACCTACCACTCCTTTAAAATTATTTCTTTGCTCTACAATTGTTTTACAATCAACTTCATCCACAAACACAATTTTATAGATTTGAGAGCTGGAAGTAATCTCTGAAGTCTGCTGGGTTCAGCTCTCCTGCTTGCAAGTATACACATGCACATCCAGGACTTTACTTAAACAAGCTGTGTTTCTCTATTTCTTCACTAAGCTTACTCCAGGCAAAGTTGTTATATAGGTAAAGGTTGTTTCTCTGCTTGTTTCAGGCAGAGCTACCAGGGAAGATCCATAATCCCTTCCTGCTACTCTCACATCATATTCTTGTGTAATCACCTCTCAGATGTTGGTGGTTTCAGGTTTTCATCCCAGGTCTCTTTTTTGAATTGACTATTTGTGTGATGTCATTGAATTTGGGACAGTTTCCAAGGGTTCCTGATGTTGTCACCTACCAGGAGTCCTTGATCTTTGGAGTAAAGACCTCTTCTTTCAGGTCCTAGGTAGTGGTAGTTCAAAGGTGTTTTTGTTTGCATTGTTTGGCTTTTTTGTTTATTTTTGTTCTAGTTCATACCATGTTCTTTTTTTTTTTTTTTTTTTTTTTTACTATCCATAGGGGTTCCTCAAGGAATTTGGATTTGCTTAGAACATAATCATCACAACTGTAAATCCTTCATTAAGCTACACATCCATTGCTCTATTCACTTTTCCTAGCAAGACTCATTTTGGTTTTCTTTTATTTCTCTGGCAGCACTTATTTTTTTTTTTTTTACTTCTTTGGCTTCTCCTCCATGCACCCATCATATTTATCTTTACACAATTTTCTTTTGTATGTTGTCTTCCCCCATTAGATTGTATGCTTCTTGTCAGCAGGGGATTTTTTTTTTGTAATTGGATCCCCAACAATAAGCTCAGTGCCTAGTATGTAGTAGGCATTTAATAAATATTTATTGACAAATTGTAGCTAGCATTTATGAGGTTTGCAAAGCACTTTGAATGAGTTCTCTAAATGGATTCTCCTAACAACACTGTGATAAAGGCACTATTATTATCCTCATTTTATAGGTGAGAAAATTGAAGGTGAGGGAAGTTAAGTGACTTATCTAGGGTCACACAGCTAATAAGTATCTGAAGCAGGATTTGAACTCACCTTTTGCTCACTCCAAGCCTATCCACTATGCCACCTAGTTTCCACAGCTCTCTCAGACAACCTAGGAAGCTCATGATTTTAGGTTATATGATTCCATGGAAAATAATCAGAGAGAAAGAAGGAGAAGGGAGAAAGACTTGAAATAAAATATCTGAATTGCCTTAAAAAAATCTGAATTAGAACAAATCTAATTCATAGGGGGTATGGTGTAATGGAAAGAGCACTGGTCTTAGAGTCAGTTAACCTGAAGTTTGAGTCCTGGCTCTGATGTTTGCTCACAAAATAACCATAGAATTGTTACTTAACCAATATGAGTCAGTTTCATATTCTGTAAAATGAATATAATATGCTGTAAAGCAGGCAGCATATTATATTCATTTTACAAAGATCAAATGTCATGTCCAGATTTTTTTTTAATGACCAGACTCATATATGCACAGTTCATGTAAATATGGGTTGTTGAAATAGGGGAAAGAAGCAGATGTAATCTATAAATGATGTTATTCTTTCTTTCTTTTTTCTTTCCCTAAGACAGAACCAATTTTCCCAGCTTTGTTTTTCACTAAATATATAAATCATTCACTTTTTTCCGCTCTGATTTATCATTCAGGGAAAACTAATTTGTTGTGAACTCCCCAATAAGTGAGCAACAGAAACAAAAGTATCCTTCCATTGGTGGTGCCTTCCATCATATTCATTTGGCCAAACATGATTGTCCTGGGAGTGTCTAGGTGCTGACTGGTAAACTGGTGGCTTTCCAGCATTGGTCATTGACATGCCAACTGAGCCAGCCTTGGAAGAAAGCACCCTTTAGTTTTCCAAAAGGGACAGTATTTGAAATGTGGGTAGCAGAATGGCTTACCCAAATAATTTTCTTCTTGTTAAATTGCTAATGGATAGCTTCTTCCATTTAAGTTGTTAGTGATTTTCTGATTTCTAGCAGGCTGCATTCTTTTTGTTAATTCAGTGCTGATGGTCACATAAAACCTCAATTTCCCTCTGTTAAGCATCTGATCGGAAATATTAAAGGCAAGCTTTTTTTTCAAATGAGGAAAATGTATTGTTTCTATAGCTATGTAAAGCCAGGGCATTGATTAATAATTAAAATCTAAAGAGTCAAAGTATAACTAACTATTCTCTATGCCCAATTCCATTATAAACATTTTTTAAAACTCTGACATTCAAAAAAAATTTCATCAGCTTTTCACAGTCACTTTGGTTTTATTTCCTTCTTTTCTACTCTCAATCAAAATTCTCCCCTTGGCAATCCTCCCAAGACTTAATTAGATATTCTTCATTTTGTAAGAATGAACTATCCTTCTTTTGTTATGCTCACATTCTCTTCCTCCGAGGGCTTTACATTAAATGCTAGTAGATCTGAGAGTCCTGAAAGATCATTGGATTTCAGGTGATTCCTGAGGACTTAATTTAGTCTCTCCTCTTGGAGCTATTAAGGGACTCTCCAAGAATGTCCAAGTATTGGGCAAGATAAGATGGAGGAGATAAGAAATCTCTTTCACAGACTTTTAGGTCTATTCTAAAATATGTTTGGACCACAAGGGCTGCATCTTTATTCATCTTGACTTTCCTTGGCCTGAGATTCACTCAGTGGTAAACTTCCCCTTGTTTTATTATTTACCTTTATGTTATTATTGAGTGCAGACTAGTAGACAGAAGTTGACCTCAAAGTCAGGAAGATACTCTTTTGACAAATGTGTGATCCTGGGGAAGTCATTTAGACTCTTAAGGATCCAGGGAATCTCTAAGGCAAGTTTTAAGTTGTATACCAGTTGTTAATCTGAATTCACAGAAATTTCTATACTAGGAGATCCCTACACCAATTAAATAACACATCTAGTCCAAAAAAAGTCACTTTTTGAATCCAAAGTTCACTGTCTTTTTATCACTTATGATACAAAGAGAAGTTTTTTTTTTTTTAAAGTTATATACTTACCACTATGTTCTTTCTCAAAATAAAAATTTTATACAGGGTATGTGCAGAAAACAATACTCAAAATCAAAATTTTGAAAAGTTAGTTTGGAATTGCCAAAAAGGTTTCTCTTTTGTTTTTGTCTTGTTTTCTTTTTGTTTTGCTCTTTTTTTGTGATTTGGTGGATGTGACCTTGGCAAATACTCCTATGGGACAGTATTTACATGTATAAAAGAGGAGCAATGTGTGTTACTAAAGAAAACGTCAAATAGTATTGAAAAATCAAAGAGATTTAACAGTGCAAAAAATTTATTGAATTTCTAGTTGTAAAGTATGAAAAAGCTACTCAAGGTATCCTCAGATAGAAGACTCCTGACATTGTCTCAGGTCAATTTCTATTAAAGTAGTTGATAGCACCTACTCAGCATCATGAAGTAGTAAGGAAAGGGCATGGCTTCTACTCTTTTCTCATTATGCAAGGGGAGCCCTTTGTCCTCTGGATTCACTTCTTAATTATTTTTAATTAAAATATTTTCTTTATTCCATTATCTTCCTCCATTGGAAAAGAAAATAAAATCTTTTAATGAATAAGCATAGTCCCTAAATTAATTAATATTTATATTAGCAATGTCTAAAAATATATTTCTTATTTATGGTCTGTGCTTATGCCAGATTCCAGCTTTTTCTCTTTGTCTCCATTTATCTGCTTGGGTGACTTCAATTTTGACCCACTTACCAGTTTTGACTCTTATCTTTTACCCACTCTTCCTTGTCATAACTATCCCAATGGAACAGCCTTTTATAGATCCTTGCCACACAGCTTACCTCTGACTTCCTCAGTACCATTGCTTCTGTTAACTCATCTGCCAGTAAAAGTTTTCTATATTTTATATTAACTTCTATTTAAATTAATGCTATTAATTACTTGGTTCTCAGGTACATTCTTTGCTACCTGGGATAAGCTCAACTAGCTTTTTTGGTCATGGGGCCCTATCTAATAGGCTGATAACCAATAAATCTACAGCTACCATTCAAATGATTTTGTCAGAAGCACTAAATTATGTGCTGACCACAGTGCTGATATGGTTACATAAATAATACTAGAATTAGATCAAGGATGGCCTCTTTAAAATATATGATATGTATGTATGTATATCCAGAGATAGATGCTGATTAGAAGCCACTTACCAATTTCTGTCACAAAGATCTTGCTATTCTCTTCAGTGTACAAAGATAGTAAAAGATAAGAGAAAACTTTGCATGTTGAAAAGAACACAGAATTTGGAGTCAGAGAACATGAGGTCAAAACCAGGCTCTGTTTCTACTAGCTCAGTGGTACAGTGGATAGAGTGTTGTGTCTGAAGTAAAAAAGATGAGTTCAAATCTGACCTCAGACACTAATCAGTTAATCAACTTTATGACCCTTGGTAAGTAACTTAACCTTTTTTTACCCCTATTTCTTAAACTTTAAAATAGGGATAATAATACCTACTTCAAAGGGTATTCATGAGGATCAAATAAGAAAATATTTCTAAAGCACTTTCATGATGTCTGGCTACTGGACTCCTTCCCTCTCTCTTTTCGTATGCTATGCTATCAGCTGTGTTCCCTTCTCTGAATTATTGATTATTGTACAGGTTGATACACCCTTGACATAGAATACAATTCTTTCATACCTTATGTTAAATATGTTTTCTTTTAAATTAGTTGTTCTATGTCATTTTTCAGTCATCATATCCAACAAATTTTAGTCATTATTTAAACACTGTAAGATAGATATTAAGTTGTATTTATTTCCCTGCATTACAATTTCAAATTCACTTTATCATTTGTAATTTATTTATCAATATGGAGACACAGGACATAGTATTTCATAGAATTTAGATGATTTGGAACTATAAGAGACCATGGAAATTATTTAGTTATTCTTCTTCACTTTACAAATGAGGAAACTGTGACCCAGAAATTGTAAGTGTTTTCTAATGTTGCATCATCATCATTATAGCAATATAGTATTTCAGCATGTTCTATATGCCAGACATTTGCTAAGTGCTTTAGAAATATTATCTCATTTGATCATCATGAAAATTCTTTGATGTAGATATTGTTATTGTCCCTATTTTAAAGTTTAAGAAATAGGGGTAAACAAAGGTTAAGTTACTTACCCAGGGTCACACAGCTAATCAGTGTCTGAGATCAGATTTGAACTCATCTTTTTGACTCCAGACACAACACTCCATCCACTGTACCACTGAACTAGTAGTAACAGAGCCTGGTTTCAGTCTCATGTCCTCTGATTTCAAATTTTGTATTCTTTCCAATATTCAAAGTTTTCTCTTGTCTTCCCTATCTTTGTACACCCAAGAGAGTAGGAAGATCTTTGTGACAGAAATTGGTAACTGGATTCTGATCTGTCTATCTCCGGGTAGAAAGTAGGAACTATGGAATTGACTAAGCCTGGTCAGGTTGCTAAGGGCAATGGTTGCTGAGAACCTCTTTCAGACAAGACCAACTAACTAGTTCCTTGTCTGTGAGAGTGAATCAGAGGTTACTCCTGTCTCTACCATCTATGGAAGTCTTCTGCACTGTTTCCACTGACCCAGTAAGTAGGCCAGACATTGCAGCCAAGAGTGCTCCATGGACTGTGATATGATGCCAACAGGACAGACTGTTCTTGGTGACTCACTGTATGGTAGTAATGTTTCTAGCAATTTAGGGTCAGAAACAAGTGGTGGTTCATTCAAGGCAACAGGAGCAATTATTCACGAGAGAACAAGTAGTGAAGGGCCAAAGGCAGAAGGTGGGCCAAAAATCTGGAAGAACAGGTTGATAATGCAGATACAAGGGAAAAACAGGCAAGCATAATCTATCAGGCCAGAGTCCAAAAAAACAGATGTCTAAATAGTTTTAAGCCCAAACTTTTAAAATATATTTTTATTTCTGTTTCTGCTTTCTACTTTAGATTCTCCTTCTATAAAATCTCTTACTTTCCCTTCTCTCTACTTTTATAGTCAACCTCTCTAACTCAAGGCCTAATTATCTCTTTCCTTGGCTTTTGCTTTAGGTCTTCCCCCTAGTCCATCACTCATTTACACAGCTGCCCAAATTATCTTCCTAACATATGGGTTTGACTAAGATACCTTCCTGCTCAAAAATCTTCAGAGGCTCCATGTCACCTCTAAGATAAAACTTAAACATTTCAATGTGACATGTAAAACTGAAAAAATTGGCTCCCACCTACCTTTCAGCCTTATTTCATAATATTCTCTTTGTCCATTCAATCAAACTGATTCAGGGGGCAGCAAGGTAGCACAGTGGATAGAGCACTGGCCCTGGAGTCAGGAGGACCTGAGGTCAAATCCAGTCTCAGACACTTGACACTTACTAGCTGTGTAACCCTGGGCAAGTCACTTAACCCCATTGCCTAGCAAAAAAAGAAAGCAATCAAACTGCCTCATTATTTATTCCTGAAACTCAGCATTTCAGCTCTGTGATTTTGTAGACTGCATTGCCTGTCCTGAATTATCTCCACCTTTGAAAATCCATACCTTTCTTTAAGATCTAATTCATTTGCTTCTTCCCTAGAAAAATTCCCCTTCTAAAAATACTAAAATTTATTTATTTATTATTTTTAGTGTTTCTTTTTTTATTAATAAATGTATTTATTTTTAGTTTTCAAGATTTACTTCCACAAGATTTTGAGTTCCAAATTTTCACCTCATCTCACCCTCCCCCCACCCCAAGGTGGCATGCATTCTGAATATCCCTTCCCCTACTCTGCCTTCCCTTCTATCTCTCCCCCCTTCTCTTATCCCCTTACCCTTCTATTTTCCTGTAGGTCAAGATAAATTTCTGTACTCCATTTCCTGTATTTCTTAATTCCCAGCTGCATGTGAAAACATTTTTTTTAAACATGTGTTTTTAAAACTTTGTGTTACAAATTTTCTCCCTTCTTCCTTCCCCACCCACCCTCATTGAAAATGCAAGCAACTCATTATAGGTTATAGGTATGTAATTATGCAAAACACTTCCATAGTAGACATGCTGTGAAAAACTAACTCTATTTCCCTTAATCCTATCCTGCCCCCTATTATTTATTCTATTCTTCCTTTTGACCCTGTCCCTCCTCAGAAGTATTTGCTTCTGATTACCCCCTTTGCCAATCTGTCCTCCTCTCTATCATCCCCCTACTCTCTTGTCCCCTTTCCCTCATTTTCCTGTACAGTAAGAAAGATTTCCATACCCAATTGAGTGTGTATATCATTCCCTCCTTAAGTCAAATCCTGTGAGAATAATATCTATCTATCTATCTATATACATAGATATAACTTTTTTTCCTCCAATTACCCTAATACTGACAAAGGTCTCATGAGTTAAAAATATCATCTTTCCATGCAGGAATGTGAACAGTTCAACCTTAATAAGTTTCTTATTATTTCTCTTTCCTGATTATCTTTTCATGTTCCACTTGAGTCTTGTAATGGAAAGTCAAATTTTCTATTCAGCTCTGGTCTTTTCATCAAGAATGCTTGAAAGTCCTCTATTTCACTGAATGACCATTTTTTCCCCTGAAGGATTACACTCAGTTTTGCTGGGTAGGTGATTCTTGGTTGTAATCCTGTCTCCTTTGTCCTCTGGAATATTATATTCCATGCCCTGTGGTCCCTTAATATTGAAGCTGCTAAATACTGTGTTATCCTGATTGTGTTTCCACAATACTTGAATTGTTTCTTTCTGGCTGCTTGTAATATTTTCTCCTTGACCTGGGAACTCTGGAATTTGGCTACAATATTCCTAGGAGTTTTCCTTTGGGGATCTCTTTCAGGAGGTGATTGGTGGATTCTTTCAATTTCTATTTTGCCCTGAGGTTCTAAAATATCAGGGCAGTTTTCCTGGGTAATTTCTTGAAAGATGATGTCTAGGCTCTTTTTTTGATCATGGTTTTCAGATAGTCCAATAATTTTTAAATTATCTCCCCTGGATCTATTTTCCTGGTCAGTTGTTCTTCCAATGAGATATTTCACATTGTTTTCTAATTTTTCATTCCTTTGGATTTGTTTTACAGTGTCTTGACTTCTCGTAAAGTCACTAGCTTCCAATTGTTCTATTCTAATTTTTAAGGAAGTATTTTCTTCAGTAATCTTTTGGACTTAATTTTCCATTTGGCCAATTTTGCCTTTTAGGGCATTCTTCTCCTCATTGGCTTTTTGGACTTCTTTTGCCATTTGGGTTAGGCTATTTTTTAAGGTGTTATTTTCTTCATTATTTTTTGGGGTCTCCTTTAGCAAGCTGTTGACTTGTTTTTCATGGTTTTCTTGCATCACTCTCATTTCTCTTCCCAGTTTTTCCTCTACTTCTCTTACTTGCTGCTCAAAATCCCTTTTGAACTCTTCCAAGGCCTGAGACTGATTCGTATTTTTCTTGGAGGCTTTGGATGTAGGAGCTTTGACTTTGTTGTCTTCTGGTTGTATGTTTTGATCTTCTTTGTCACCAAAGTAAGATAATATAGTCTGACTCTTTTTGTGCTGCTTACTCATGATCCCAGCCAATTACTTGAGTTTTAAACTCTTTGTTAAAGTAAAAGTCTGCTTCCAATGTGAAGAGTATACTGTCCCAAGCTTTGGGGATTTGTACAGCTGTTTTCAGAGATACTTTCAGGGACCTGAAAATTTTCAGTTCTTCCAGGGTGCTATGATAAGGGGCTAGGTATTTCCTCTCCACAGCCACACTAAGCTCCACCATGCCAGCACTCCTCCTCGCCCTACAACCGCCCCTCAGAGCTGTGACCCAGATCCAAGCATGGGTAAAGCAAGACATTCCTGCCTCAACTCTGGCAAAGAGATTCCTGCAATCCCTCTCTGATCAGTTACTCAATTCCCCCTCAGTCTGTGGGCTAGAAGCTCAGGAGACAGCAGGCTCGGACTAAGACCTAGCTTCTATTTCACTGCAGACACAGACTTTTCCCAGTGACCTTCTAAGTTGTCTTTGGCATTTGTCAGTTGAGAAGTCTGGAAACTGCCACAACTGCCCACAATTTGGTCCTCTGAGGCCTGCTCCAGGGTCGCTGCAGCCTGTGTGCCCATGCCAAACAGTACTCCTCTCCCTGCCCGGCACAATATACTTTTAGATCAACCATCCAGGTTGTCTTGGGCTGGAAATTTGCTTCATTGTGTCTTTTTGTGAGTTATGATGCTTTAGAATTTGTTTAGAGCCATTTTTTACAGGTATCTGGAGGGGTTTGGGGTAGAGCTCAAGCAAGTTATTGCTTTTACTCTGCCATCAACTACTAATATTTATTTATCTGTGAACATTCTCTATCACCTCAAAAACACATGCTTCTTGAAGGCAGAACCAGTTTCACTTTTGTCTTTCTATCCCCAGTGATTAGGGGCAGCTAGATGACTCAGTGAATAGAGCCCTGGGCCTAGAGTCAGGAAGACCTGAGTTCAAATGTGACCTTAGGTACTTACAAGCTATGTGACCCTGAGCAAATCAGTTAACCTCTGTTTACTTTAATTCACTGGAAAAGGAAATGGCAAACAATTCCAATATCTTTGCCAAGAGACTCCATTGACAGCATGGTCTATAGAGTCACAATTGGAAAGGGCCTTAGTGGTTATCAAATTCCAACCCTTACTAGATGCAAAAATCCCCTTTGGAACATCTGAAACATGTAACCATCCAATCTGTGCTTGAATAACTTTAATGAGATATTCAAAAGTCTCATTAGATAGTCTGTTTCAGTTAGGGATACAACTTATTGTTAAGAAATTAGTTTTATTGAGCTAAAATCTTCTTCCTTGTATCATCTACTCATTGGTCCTAATTATTTCTGCTAATGTGAAACCAAGCATGTCTTCCACGTCTTCCACATGATAGTGTGTGCTTCATACATATTTACTAAATCAGTACAGAGGCAGAATATGATAGTGATAGGAACTCAATATTCTTTTTAAAAATATTTAACATTTTGTTTTCCCTGTTTACATGTAAAACAAATTTTAACATTTGTTTTTAAATTTTGCATTCCAAATTCTCTCCTCCTGTTCTATTCTCTCTCTCCTTTCACCCTCTCCCTTCTCAAAAGTTTTTTGCTTCTGACTACCACCTCCCCCAATCTGCCCTCCTTTCTATCACTTATCCTACCCTTATCCCTTTACCTTCCTACTTTCCTGTAGGGTAAGATAGATTTCTATACCCAATTGAGTGTGTATGTCATTCCTTCTTTGAGTCAATTTTGATCAGAGGAAAGTTTACTCACTCCCCATCACTTTTCCCCTCTTCTCCTCCATTGTAAAAGCTTTTTCTTGACTCTTTTATGTGATATAATTTACCCCATTCTACCTCTCCCTTTCACTTTCTCTCAGTACATTCCTCTCATCCCTTAATTTTATTTTTTAAAATATCATCCCTTCATATTCAATTCACACCTGTGCCCTCTGTCTACATATATTCTTTTTATTTGCCCTAATAATGAGAACATTCTTATGAGTTACAAGTATCATTTTCCCATGTAGGAATATAAACAGTCTAACCTTATTAAGTACCTTGTGATTTCCCTTTCCTAGTCATGTTTTAATGCTTCTCTTGAGTCTTGTATTTGAAAGTCTTTTTTTTCTTTTTTTTTTTTTTTATTCAGCTCTGGTCTTCTCATCAAGAATGCTTGAAAGTTTTATAGTTCATTGAATGTGTATTTTTTCCCTGAAGGATTATTCTCAATTTTGCTGGATAGGTAATTCTTGATTGTAATCCTAGCTCCTTTGTCCTCTGGAATATCAAATTCCAAGCCCTCTGATCCTTTAATATAGAAGCTGCTAAAACTTGTGTTATTCTAGCTGTAGTTTCATGATAATTGAATTGTCTCTTTCTGGCTGTTTGCTCTTTGACCTAGGAGCTCTGGAATTTGGCTATAATGTTCTTGAGAGTTTTCATTTTGGGACCTCTTTCAGGAGGTGAATGGTGGATTTTTTCAATTTCTTTTTTACCCTCTGGTTCTAGAATATCAGGGCAGTTTTCCTTGATAATTTCTTGAAAGATGTCTAGGTTCTTTTTTTGATCATGGCTTTCACTTAGTCCAATAATTTTTAAATTATCTCTCTTGGATCTATTTTCCAGGTCAGTTGTTTCTCCAATGAGATATTTCACATTGTCTTCTATTTTTTCATTCTTTTGGTTTGGTTTTGTTGTTTCTTGATTTCTCAAAAAGTCATTAGCTTCCATTTGCTCAATTATAATTTTTAAGAAATTATTTTCTTCAGTGAGCTTTTATATCTCCTTTTCCTTTTGGCCACTTCTACTTTTTAAGTTTTTTTTTTTTCTCCAGGGAAGTTTTGGGCCTCTTTTTCATTTGGCCAATTCTGCTTTATAAAGCACTCTTCTCCTCATTGGCTTTTTGTACTTATTTTACCATTTGGTCTAGTCTGGTTTTTCTTAGGTGTTATTTTCTTCAGTATTTTTTGGTGTCTCCTTTACCAACCTGTTGCCTCATTTTTCATTATTTCCTTGTATCACTCTCATTTCTCTTTTCAATTTTTCTTCTACCTCCAGACTCATATTTCAAGCTGATTATTATACATCTCAAATGAGATGTTCTGTAGACAATTCAATCTCAACATGTTCAAATCTAATTAAATCTTATTATTTTTCTCTATAATCCCACTGCCCTTCTGAAAATTTCTATAATTATTGATGGCATTACCATCTGGTACCCAGGCTCAAAACCTAGATCTCATCCTCAATTCCTTACTTTCTTTTCCCCTGTATATGAAATCTGTTGCCAATTCCTCTATTCTCTCTTCCCTCCTCTGACAACTAGGTGTAGGCCTTTATTACCTCAAGCCTAGACTACTTCAATATCTGTTGTTTGTTGGTTCCTTCTTTTCTAAAGTCTCTTGCCATTCCAGTCTATCCTTCCTTTAGCTGTTAATCTTAAAATGCAGGTCTGTCCCTATTACCCCATCCCCATTCAATAAACTCCAGTGACTCTTTATTATCTCTAGGATCAACTATAATATTCTCTGTTTAGCATTAAAATTTCTTCACAACTTAACGTCTTCCTACTTTTCCAGTCCCCTCACCCCCCCAACTTACTTTGTAACCAAGTGACACTGGTTTCATTGCTGATTCTCAAACAAGTTGCTCTGTCTCCAGTCTCTGGGTATTTAACAGGAAACTTTTTATGCCTGGATTTCTCTCCCTCCTACTTTACTTCCTGACTTTCCTGGGTTCTTTTGAGTCTCACCTCAAATACCTAAAGTCTCATTCTCTATGAGTAACCCTTTTTGATTCTCCTTAATGCTAGTACCTTCTCCTTATTAATTGTCTCAAATATAAATCCTCTCTCTCTCTCTCTCTCTCTCTCATATATGTATGTGTATATATGTATATGTATATATATATAAATACATGTATACACACACACACACACGTGTGTGCTTGTGTGTGTGTGAAGGATTATATTGAGTTTTGCTAGGTAGGTGATTCTTGGTTGTCATCCTAAGCTCCTTTGCCCTCTGGAACATCATATTCCAAGCCCTCTGATCTGTTAATGTAGAAGCTGCTAAATCTTGTGTTATCTTAACTGTGGTTTTGTTTATCTCTTTTGAAAAGGTATTTTTTTTTCTATTTTCTTAACTGAGATCATGATCTACATCCCTGAATTTTTTTTTCAGTTTAACTGAAGTATAATATATTTTGTCCTATCCCCTAAGTTTAACTGTATGAATCCTAAACTTTAAGAATTCTCCTTTCAAATCTATTCTCCTTTTTTCTGTTTTATGGATGAGAAAATCTTATTCACATTTAAAATTTTGATAATAAATTGTATATTTACTCTCATACTAATCTTTTTTACTTTTTTCTGTTTTTTTTTCTCCCTGGCTTCTCTTTATAAAGAAGAAAAAAGAATAGGACAGAAAAGTAATTAGCACAAATTCTCCAAGTTTGATGTAATCAACTTCTTGCAGTCTCCTCTTCCCCTAACCCATACACCAATCTCTGGTTCTTACACTTTCTTTCCTTTTAAATCCCTATTCACAATCTGAGTTTAAGGTTTATTTTGTTTATGAATAATCATTTGCTCAACCTCTGCTCCCTGTTACTTCTTCATCTTCCTGTTCTCTCTTCTCAAATGAGTTAAATTTATTATTATTTTTAAATTAATGAATTTATTTTTATTTTTCAACATTGACTACCACAATCATTTGAGTTTTAAATTTTCTTGCCCTGAATTCCCCCCCTCCCCAAGATGGCTTGCAATCTGATATATGCTTTACTTATATATTCCTATTCAATATATTTTCATATTAGTCATGTTGTAAAGAAGAATTAGAACCAATAGGAAGAACCACAAGAAAGAAGAAACAAGACAAAAGGAAAAAAAAGAGCAAATAGTATGCTTCAATCTGCATTCAGACTCCACAGTTCTTTCTCTGGATGTGGATAGCATTTTCCATCCTGAGACTTTTGGAGATGTTTTAGATCCTTGCATTACTGAGAAGAGCTAAGTCTGTCAAAGTTAGTCATTGCACAATATGGCTGTTACTGTGTATAACATTCTCCTGGTTCTGCTCACTTCACTCAGCATCAGTCCATACAAGTCATTCCAGGATTTTCTGAAGTCTGTTTGCTCATCATTTCTTATAGTACAATAGTATTCCATTACATTCATATACCACAATTTGTTTAGCCATTCCCCAATTGATGAGGATCCCCACAATTTCCAATTCTTTGCCACCACAGAAAGAACTTTTGTAAATATTTTTGTACATGTGGGTCCTTTTCCCATTTTTATGATCTCTTTAGGATACAGCCCGAGAAGTGCTCTTGCCAAGTCAAAGGGTATGCACATTTTTATAGCCCTTTGGACATAGTTCCAAATTGCTCTCCAAAATGGTTGAATCAGTTTACAACTCCACCAACAATGCATTAGTGTTCTAATTTTCCCCACATCTTCTCCAACATTTATTGTTTTCCTGTTTTGTCATGTTAGCCTACCTAATAGGTGTGATGTGGTACCTCAGAGTTGTTTTGATTTGCATTAATCAACAGTGATTTAGAACATTTTTTTTCATATGACTATAGATAGCTTTAATTTCTTCATCTGAAAACTGCCTGTTCAGATCCTTTGACCATTTATCAATTGGGGCATCACTTGTATTCTTATAAATTTGACCTAGTAGTCTTTAATTTTTTTTTTCCATGAAACTCTATGTTCTACCCTCCTTTTACCAGTTCAGATGAAAGTGAACTTCAAATAGTACTGGCTTTTCCTGCTCTTTTTTTTGTATAAACTTCTATTTGTATACCTTGACAAGATCATGTAATAAGATCAACCACCTTTCTTTCCCTTTTCTTCTTTAGTGTATCATTGTCTACTTCCATTCACTTTTAAGATCTTTAAAACATAAGACAATTCAACTACCCCTAAGACCTCTCCTGATTTTAGAGTTCTGATGACATTAGGATTTTATCATCTTTTTTACTTACTTTTTGTGTTTCTCTTGAGTCCAATAGTTTTACTTTAAAAATTCTACCCCACTACATTTTTACTACATTAGTTTATATTTGATATTGTGACAATTGTAAGGGTTTTTTTTTAATTTGGGGGACAACATTCAATGATAGAACTTTGATAAAATAAATATTAGCTTTAACTTGCAGGCCAAACAATTTGATCATTCTCAGGGGTGGAGTTTTGCACAACCAAGTAACTAGAGCAGAGATAGTGAGTCTGGTCCCTTAGGTCATTTTAATAACTAGACTAGAGATTTGATCTAATGATCTAATGCATTATTGCTCATTCAGCTGTTATAGTTTTGTACAAAAGCTAAATCAGGAGCAATAATGGATGAACTGATAGATTGGATTGACAGTTACCAAGGTTAAATATTGTGGGTAAAAATGATCTTATTAAAGATGAACAATAAATAGCAGAATAAAAACAATTAGGAGGAAAGAATAATGAGGAAGAAGGGTAGCCTAGTATATTGACAAGAACATAGACACAATTCAAGTCCTATTTCAGATGCTTTGAATCTGTATAATTTTGGGTATGTTATTTCACCTCTTATTTCCTTATATAAAAATGAACAGTTTGTATTAAGTAATCACTGAAATCACTCCTTACCCTAAAATTCCATCATCCATAGTAGGCAGATATTTTGGAACAAGTAAAATTATTTATGCATACATATTCACATATGTATATGGCATAGATTTTCAGTGCTAGAGGTATCACTTTTCCCTTTCTGATGTGTCATAATACCATCTTTGGCTGCAACAATGCTAAATTAAGATCCCTATAGTTGTCTTTCATGATTCATACCAGGTTTTTTAATTCGCATAACTACCTAACATCTCTCTTTTGCTAAAAGAGGAGGAGATGAAAACCAGTCTGTTCCCAGAGCATGTTGGAGAATATGACATCCTGAAATTGTAGAAATTCTTGTTAGGATAGATTTCCAAAGACTAGAAATGTTTTCAATAAACTGTATAGAGGTTTGGCTCAAAGTATTGTTCAGCTCATGCATCTCTGGCTTCATGGAACACTCAAATGACAACATGTGTAAAAGGCCTGTGCAAATTTAAGATTAAAACGGACTTCAATTACTCAGTCTTTTGTTGATGAACTATCTCTGTTTCTCTGACTCTCTTCTCTTTCTCTGACTATCTCTATCTGTCTCTGTCAGTCTTTCTGTCCATCCTTTTCTGTCTTTCTCTTGCTCTGTGTCTCTGCAACTGTCTCTTTCTGTGTCAGTGTCTCTCTTTTCTCCCTTGGTCAGCAGTCCATGTACACTTGTTTGGAAACAAAACTAATCTCAGAAGGGGAGAGATGTATAGATGATCCCCTTAAGACTATAGTTCAATCTCCCAAATTTCCATGATTTCACTGTTTCCTTCTCATTAAACTGAATCTAGATGAGAGATTCTAACATCCACTCAAAGTTATAGACTTAAGAATTTTCATTTAAATAGGATACATATGTGATTTATGCACACTAAGGAAATATCTAAAAGACAGAAAGACTTACAAAAAAGGAGGAAAGAATTTATTTATTCTAAGAGTTTAAACAATAGTAGTCCAAAGGGATTCTTATAAAAGGGATATCTTCAGATATCTAGTGAGATAATATATGTAAGCACATTGCAAAACTTAAATTGCTGTATGAATGCTAGTTATTACTATTATTAAACTTTTTTTTCCATTTAGACCAGAAAAGACAAAGTACTAGAAAGAATGGGATGTTGGGTTGATCTACATTGATATGGTGATGGAAAAGATCACTTTCTCACTACAATGTGAGGCAGTGACTATTTCCCATTTGTATATGTGTCCCCAGTACCAAACATAATCAATGGCAAATGGTAAGCACTTTACAAATGTCAGTTGATTAATCAATTGAAGTCAATATTTCAAACATCATTTTATTGTCAATTTCATGAGCAGGAGGTGAAATCAACTCCTTCAGGACATGGGATTCTATTAGCAGGATACAAATCATTGAGTGTCTATCCTCCCTTCTTTTAACCCTCCTCTCTCTGTCTCCATCTCCTCACTCTGTAACCCATTCTCCCCTCCTCTTCCTTACTCTCATACCCTCATCTTTTCTTTTCTTTCCTCTCTTTTCTCTTCCCCTCCTCTCTTCTCTCTCTCCTTCATTTCTGTCTTCTCTCCGTGTGTCTCTATCTCTTCTGTTGTCACTCTTTTTGTTCTCAAGGTTTTGACTCATCTTACTAGCCCCTTCACTCAGATGCAGATGTTTCTGAAAAGTAGCTCAAAGATCAAAGAAGCTTTTTGTGCCAAAAGCACTGGAAACATTCTCAGATTTGTTAAATCTGGTTATAACACATTAAATAAAAACAGATCTTTGCCCTTCACTGAGGTGGTGGTGAACTTCAGAGCTTCATGGGTCAAAACATTAATTAGTATGCATGTCTTCCCATACCCTCTTCAATGCTGAGTCTTTAATTTTCAGAGAAGTCTCAAGATATTTTACATTTGAATTTTTCTTATTATTAGTAATTATGATCTTCTAAGAAACTGTTTGTAACTTTGCCTATATGCCCAGTAAGCAATGCCTCTTGGTCTTATGTCAAATATGTCAAATCTAGGTTCTGCATTTGATAAGCAAATATCCAGGAGTCAACGATTTGGTTGAAGGACCTAAGGAGGGAAGGAAATAAGCATTTATTCAATGTTGGTGCTAAGCACTTTACAAACATTTTTCCTCATTTAATCCTCACAACAAACCTGAGAGGTAGATGTTACTATTATTCCCATTTTACAGGGAAGGAAACTGAGGCAGACAGAGGTTAAGTGACTTGCCAAGGGTAAAACAGTCAGTATATGTCTGAGACCATATTTGAACTCTGGTCTTGCAGACTCCAGGTCCAGCATTCTACCCTCTGTGTTACCTAGCTGACTAAAATATGTGTGTGTGTGTGTGTGTGTGTGTGTGTGTGTGTGTGTGCATATATATATATATATATATATTTACCTGAAGAACAGAAGAGTTAGGAGGATCATTATAGCTATCTTTTAAGTGTTTACATGACTGCTGTGAAAAAGATTGATTGACTTTGTTCTGCTTGGCATAGTGGAAAGCAATATGGTATAGTGGAAAAGCAAGCTGGCTTTTTTGCCCTAGACTCTTGGTTCAGTTTCTTGGTCTTTACTTAGTATCTATGTGACATTTGGCAAATCATTTAATCTCTCTAACTTTAGCTTGTAAAAATGAGGGGAAAGGTGAGAGGGACTGGAAACAGACAATGCCTGCTGGTCCCTCCGGTTCTGGATATATAAGTTATATGAATAGAATCTATGGGTAAAGGTGGCAAAATGACAAAGATAAGAAAATAAGGAAAAAAAGAAACATAAATTCTAAACAAATAGTTATCCAAAAGTGCCACAGCAAGTAGAATGCTTTATGTTACTTCTGATCTACAATTAGACAGCAAGGTATAGTGAATAGAACACTGGAGCCAGAATAAGAAAAATCTGAGTTCAGAATCTGTCTCAAACATTTACTAGCTGTGTGACTCTAAGTAAGTCAATTAAGCTCTCTGGGCCTCAGTTTCCTCATCTATAAAATGAATCTATTGAAATTGGCCTCTAAGGCTCCTTCCTTACATCTAAATGTATGATTTTATGATTACAAAGCCTGGATGAATGCTTTCCAAGTATTTTGTAGAGGGGGATTTTTTACCATTTGTGAATTGAACTATTCTGTTAGGTCCCTTCCCTGAAAGTTAAAGTGTTAACTTGATAAGTTCTAAGGTGTAATCACTACTTGGGTATTTGGTTTATAAACATACACTCTTAAAAATAGACTAAAGTAAGAGAGTTTTTAAATTTATTTTTAATATTTTATTTTTTCTAATAACATTTAAAATTAAACACTTGTTTTGTTTTTAAATTTTGAGTTCCCAACTCTCTTCCTCCTTTCATCACTAGTCCACTAATTGAGAAGGCAAACAACTTAATAGAGATTATACATGTGTAATGATGCAAAACATATTTCCATAGTAGTCATATTGTGAAAGAAAACATAGGACAAAACAAACAAAGAAAAGCAAAGAAAAATAAATAAAAGGAAAAGAGTACGCATCAATTTACATTCAGACTTATCAGTTCTTTCTCTGGAGATGGATAGCAGTTTTCATTATAAGTCCTTCAGAATTATCTTGAATCATTGTATTGATGGGAATAGCTAAATCATTCACAGTTGATCATCATACAATATTGCTCTTACTATGTACAATGTTCTCCTGGTTCTGCTCATTTGACTTTGCATCAGTTCGTGTAAGTCTTCTCAGGTTTTTTTTTTTTCTGAGAACATCCCACTAGTCAATTTTATAATATAATAGTCGTATACCATGACACGTTCAGCCAATCCCCAATTGATGGACATCCCCCCAGTTTCCAATTCTTTTACTGCTACAAATATTTTGAACATTGTTGAGCACAGCTTGCCTCATCCTAGAGCTATGAAATGCCTGAGGCCTATCAAAAAGAGTTAAAAAAAAAAAAAACACAGACAAAGGAAGGTTAAAACCAACTTTGATTGCAACTGACCCCATGATTGGAGCAGGTCCAAACTGGTTTCATCATTGCCATACCTGAAGGTGAAGCCTGCTGTTCTAATAAGATACGCCCCCCACCCCTAACCTCCTGGAGACTTCTATATAGACTTTTGGTTGTTAAACAAAACAACTTACCCCAGAGCTTCTCAAGACTATCCATTCCATGAGACTCTTTCCCTGTTGAAATGTATTTAACCCAGGCCCCTCTGCCCCTCTTCTGCACTACAGTACGTGGTGACACCAAGTTGTGATCCCATTGTCTTGGTTAAAAGACACTAGCTTTTACTGCTTTGGTAGTTCTTTTTTTATTTCAGGTTTACAACATATAGATCTTTTCCATATATAATATATATTATATATAATATATTGTATGTATATATGGAAATTGATATATAATACATATTATATATATAATATATATATATATATATAATATATCTAAATGGATATATGGAGAAGATCTATATGTTGTAAACCTGAAATAAAAAAAGAACTACCAAAGCAGTAAAAACTAGTTTCATATATATGTGAATGTGTGTGTGTGTGTGTGTATCTCTTTGGCATGTATACCTAGTAGTAGCAGCATTGTTTTATTGACTTTTGAGCATAGTTCAGAATTGCTCTCTAGAATTGGAGAATAGATCTAATTTTTATTAATTTGACTCAGACCTCTATACGTTTGAGAAATGAGGCCTTTAACAGAGAAATTCTCTATAAAATCTTTTATAGTTATGATTGATAACTGTATTTCCCTCCATTCTATCCACCCCCACCTCTGCTTATCCTACTGTTTCTCTTTCTTTAACCTATCTATCCTCAAAAGTGCTTTTGTTTCTGACTACTGCCTTCCTGCATCCACTCTCCCTTCTATCAACACCCCTACCTTCTCTTATCCCCTTCCCCTCCTAACTTTCCTGTGGGGTAAGATAGATTTCTATACTCAACTGAATGTGTATATTAATCCCTCTTTCAACCAGTTCCAATGAGAGTAAGATTAAAGGGCTCCCCTTCTCCCCCATCTTCCCCTTTAATGTAAAAGCTTTTTTGCCCTCTTAATGTGAAATAATTTACCTCATTATACCTCTCTCTTCCCCCTTCTCCCACTGCAGACCTCTTTCTCACCTCTTAATTTCATATTTTTTAGATGTTATCCTGTCATACTCAACTTACTCCCATGTCTTCTGTCTATGTATACTTCTTCTAACTGTTCTAATAATGATAGAACTCTTAGGCATTACAAGTATCAACTTTTCACTTAGGAGTATAAACAGTATAACTTTATTGAATCCCTTATGATTTCTCTTTCCTGTTTACCTTTTTATGTTTGTCTTGAATCTTGTATTTGAAAGTTACATTTTCTATTCAGCTGTGGCCTTTTTTTTCAGGAATGCTTGAAAGTCCTCTGTTTCATTAAATATCTTTTTTTTCCCCTAATGGAAATGGAAACAATGACAACAACAACAACTCAGTTTTGTTCATTACATGAATCTTGGTTAGCTCCTTTGCCCTCTGAAATATCATATTCCAAGCCCTATGCTACTTTAATGTAGAAGCCACTAAATCTTGTGGTATCTTGACTGGGCTCCATATTTGAATTATTTCTTTCTGGCTGCTTGCAATATTTTCTCCTTGACCTAAGAACTTTGGAATGTGGCCATAATATTTCTGGGAGCTCAATCCAGGAGGGAACTGGTGGATTTTTTATTTTATTTTATTTATTTATTTTGCTGTTATACGTGTGTGTTTTAATGAAACTATTCTGGTGGCTTCCTTATACTGTCAGTTCTATTTGATGGATTAAAAAAGGTGAAAATCAAAAACCAAAAATAAGCAAAAGTCAACTTAATATTATGACTTCTATTTTTTTTGAATCAGCCCTGCTTGTCTTTCAAAAATAATGTTATAGGTTTTTAACACAAACTGGTAAGCTAACCTTTTTTTTTTCTTTTTTTTAATTAATAAATTTATTTATTTTTAGTTTTCAACATTTACTTCC
Source organism: Vombatus ursinus (assembly GCF_900497805.2). Classification (NCBI taxonomy): domain Eukaryota; kingdom Metazoa; phylum Chordata; class Mammalia; order Diprotodontia; family Vombatidae; genus Vombatus; species Vombatus ursinus. The sequence goes on from NW_020940360.1 coordinate 3,106,762, forward strand.
ACACAATTTTGAGTTCCAAATTTCACTCCATCTCCCCCCACCCCAAGATGGCATGCATTCTGAATACCACTTCCCCTAGTCTGCCTTCCCTTCTATTTCTCCCCCCCCTTCTCTTATCCCCTTCCCCTATTTTCCTGGAGGGCAGGATAGATTTCTGTACCCCATTTCCTGTATTTCTTATTTCCCAGTTGAATGTAAAAACATTTTTTTAAAACATATGTTTTTAAAATTTTGGGTTACAAATTTTCTCCCCTCGTCCCTCCCCACCCACCCTCATTAAAAAGGCAAGCAACTCAATATAAGTTATACATGTGCAGTTATGCAAAACACTTCCATAGTAGACATGCTGTGCAAAACTAACTCTATTTCCCTTAATCATATCCCTCCCCCCCATTTATTCTATTCTTTCTTTTGACCCTATCCCTCCTCAGAAGTATTTGTTTCTCATTACCCCCTTTGCCAATCTGTCCTCCTCTCTATCATCCCCCTACTCTCTTGTCCCCTTTCCCCCTTATTTTCCTGTAGGGTAAGACAGATTTCCATACCCAATTGAGTGTGTATGTTATTCTCTCCTTAAGTCAAATCCTGTAAGAATAAGATTCACTCATTCCCTCTCACTTTCCCCCATTTCCCCTGCACTGTAAGAGCCTTTTCTTTTCTGGTTTTTTTGTGAGAAAATTTACCCTGTTCTACCTCTCCCTTGCTCCTTCTCCTACTATAATCCTCTCTCACCCCTTAATTTTATTCTCCAGATATGACCCCTTCATCTTCAGCTCACCCTGTGCTCTCTATCTCTCTCTCTATCTCTCTCTCTCTCTCTCTCTCTCTCTCTCTCTCTATCTATCTATATATATATACATACATATAATTTTTCCCTCCAACTACCCTAATACTGACAAAGGTCTCATGAGTTACAGATATCATCTTTCCATGTAGGAATGTGAACAGTTCAACCTTAATAAGTCTGAGTTTTGTATTGGAAAGTCAAATTTCCTATTCAGCTCTGGTCTTTCCATCAAGAATGCTCAAAAGTCCTCTATTTCACTGAATTACCATTTTTCCCCTGAAGGATTACACTCAGTTTTGCTGGGTAGGTGATTCTTGGTTGTAATCCTATCTCCTTTGTCCTCTGTAATATTATATTCCATGCCCTGCAGTGCCTTAATGTGGAAGTTGCTAAATCTTGTGTTATCCTGATTGTGTTTCCACAATACTTGAATTGTTTTTTTCTGGCTGCTTGTAATATTTTCTCCTTGACCTGGGAACTCTGGAATTTGGCTACAATATTCCTAGGAGTTTTCCTTTGGGTATCTCTTTCAGGAGGTGATTGGTGGATTCTTTCAATTTCTATTTTGCCCTGTGGTTCTAAAATATCAGGGCAGTTTTCCTTGATCATTTCTTGAAAGATGATGTCTAGGCTCTTTTTTTGATCATGGCTTTCAGATAGTCCAATAATTTTTAAATTCTCTCTCCTGGATCTATTTTCTGGGTCAGTTGTTTTTCCAATGAGATATTTCACATTGTTTTCTAATTTTTCATTCTTTTGGATTTGTTTTACAATGTCTTGATTTCTTGTAAAGTCACTAGCTTCCAATTGCTCTATTCTAATTTTTAAGGAAGTATTTTCTTCAGTAATCTTTTGGATTTACTTTTCCATTTTTTCCATTTTGCTTTTTAGAGCATTCTCCTCATTGGCTTTTTGGACCTCTTTTGCCATTTGGGTTAGGCTATTTTTTAAGGTGTTATTTTATTAAGTATTTTTTGGGTCTCCTTTAGCAAGCTGTTAGCTTGTTTTTTGTAATTTTCTTGCATCACTCTCATTTCTTTTCCCAGTTTTTCCTCTACTTCTCTTACTTGCTGCTCAAAATCCCTTTTGAGCTCTTCCAAGGCCTGGGACTGATTCACATTTTTCTTGGAGGCTTTAGATGTAGGAACTTTGACTTTGTTTTCTTCTTCTGGTTGTATATTTTGATCTTCTTTGTCACCAAAGTTATATAATATAGTCTGACTCTTTTTGTGAGGTTTGCTCATGATCCCAACCAATTACTTGAGTTTTAAACTCTTTGTTAAGGTAAGAGTCTGCTTCCAATGTGGAAAATGTACTGTCCCAAGCTTTGGGGATTTGTACAGCTGTTTTCAGAGATACTTTCAGGGACCTGAAAATTTTCAGTTCTTCCAAGGTGCTATGATAATGGGCAAAGTGTTTCCTCTCCACCACCACAACAAGCTCCACCATGCCAGAGCTCCCACTTGCCCCAGGACTACCCCTCAGAACTGTGACCCAGATCCTAGCATGCGCAAAGCAAGAGATTCCTGCCTCAGCACTGGCAAAGAGATCCCTGCAATCCCCTCTGATCAGCCACTTGATTCTCCCTCAGTCTGTGGGTCAGAAGCTCAGGAGGCAGCCGTCGCCCTGGCCCATGCTGGGGACTTGCGACTGAGACCTAGCTTTTCTCTCTCACTGCAGAAACAGAGTTTTCCCACTGACCTTCCAAATTGTCTTTGGTGTTCCTGGGTTGAGAGGTCTGGAAACCACCACAGCCGCATGACGAACTGAGCTCCTCTCCCCTCCCGGCACGATATACCTTTCAGATCAACCATCTAGGTTGTCTTGGGCTGGAAATTTGTTTTACTCTGTCTTTTTGTGGTTCTGCTGCTTTAGAATTTGTTTAGAGCAATTTTTTATAGGTATTTGGAGGGGTTTGAGGGAGAGCTCAAGGAAGTCACTGCTTTCCTTCTGCCATCTTGGCTCCGTCCCCCTGATGGATTTTTTAATTTTCTATTTTACCCTTTGGCTCTAGGATTTCATGGCCATTTTCCTTGATTTTTTTTTTAAGGAAGAAACAGTGGAAGTATATAGAACCAATTGTACTATAAAATAAATCTTCAAAGAATACAAGAAATTGCTTTAAAGTTTTGCATTTCTTCTGCTTTTACTTCAATAAGAGGGTACCTATTGGCCTATGATATGAGCTCTTATGCCTCTCAGACAACCCTCACTTAAACCTAAAGTAGAATAATTATTTATGGATTAAAATCCTATTTAAATGACTAGTTTTACAATCCATTAGTAAAAGTCACTGGAGGTTGTTCAACTGAGAAAGAAGGTACCAAGTACAACTCTCTATCAGGTACTCATTTAAAGGTATAAGAAAAAAAAGGACAGGAAGAGGTGTCATAAAATGTTAAAATAAAATAGGTCTGCTCATACTGACATGTCTTTCATTTGAAAGTCCTTAAATCTACTTCAGAAAAGAAATAGCTTCAAATCATGTTTATACTTTGTTTGAAAAGAGTCATTTTTCATGTAATAGCAAAAGAGCTATTGGAAAATAACAGTCTTCAACCCTAAGGATTTAAATTAAAATGGCTAATCTGATACAGTTGGTTATCAATTCTGAGAATTTCCCTGAGTCTCATCTCTGTTTCCTTTTCCTACAAATGCTGTTAGTATCACCTAAAAGTAACGTCTACCAATGCAATTATTAGGAAATGGCTCAATATATCGTAGCACATCAACATAATGGAATATTATTACTGCACCACTGGAAAAAAATTAAAAATTCAGAGAAACCTAGGAAGACTGATGAGTGAAAGCAGCAGAATCAGCAAAATTATATGCATAATGACAGCAAAATCAATCCAAGGTTAGCTCCAGAAAGGAGTTCAGAAAATGTACCTCTCTCCCTTCATAGAAAAGGTTGGAGACTACAAATGTGGAATGTTGCATACACTGTCAGATTCAGTCATTGTACTGGTTGCTGGACTGTAGCTTTTTTCTTTTTTTAACCTTTTTTTTTAAATAAGGGAATGTTATAGAAAGGGGACAGTGGTAGGAATAGTTGGAAATGAAGGGAATTTTTTTTTCATAATAAAAATACTGAAGATAGCCTCCTTTATGAGTAAAAAGCCTTATAATCATCAATGCTTACATAAGTGCTAAATTTCATCAAGTTTCAACTATTACCATTAATGATGAACTTAGCAAAGGCAGTAATACCAGGCGGAATAGTAAATTAGTTTATTTCTCATTGTGTATATAAATTAAATATTAAGGAAATGTATTAATAGGTATACCATAACTCTCACAAATAAAATACATATACACATTTTATGGTGCCTCTGTGATGAATATGCTCTTACATATTTTGATTTTTTCTATCCAATGAATTTAATTCTTTGTTGGGCATCAGGTCAATAAAATAAGAACTACAATTAGAAATGCAAAAGAAAATAGAAATGGAAGCTATGTCCCAGGCATCTTCTCAATCAAAACCCTGCAATTCCAGCTTTTTAAAATGTTCTTCTATTATGTCATAAGCATGACTAACAGCAAGAGCAAAGTCTAGCATAGGTAATTCTCGAGGTGATGTCAGTCTTTCTTCAATTAATGATGACCAGATCAGCCAGAATGGCATTTTTGGAATATATTCTGTGTAGATCACTATGGGCAATTACACAGTGGGAGCACCTATTACCAGTACCTGTAGCTACAATGATAAATTCTTTATCAGCCTTGCTGAGATGTCCTGTTTCTTTGTTGATAATGGCATTGTAGTAAACCAAAAATACTCTGAATTCCCCTGGTCAATGTGCTAACACCTTAAAGACATTGAGTAAAAATCCAGTCTTTTTTCCTACCTCTTCCATGAGCTCCACTATATCAAAAGGCAGTTCCTTTTTAATAAGGAACAGGTTAACGACCAATAGGCTTTTTGGGTTTTTCTGTCTGTGTATCATTCAAATGGTTTGTTACTTTAATTTCTGAAAGGGTCCCAAGTCTATTTGCCAATAATCCAGGAACACACCAACCAGGCCCGGGTGCAGAAAGTGAAGGAGGAGTACCATTGTGGAGTGTCCTCTGTCCCTGAGCCAGGCTCGGCTCCTACCCATGGGTCCCTTGGCTTTCCTAACCAGACTTCTGGACACTGGGAGAGTCTCCTTGATAATTTCTCAAGAGATGATATCTAGATTCTTTTTTTTTTGTCATGATTTTCAGGTAGTTTAATAATTATTAATTTATCTCTCCTTGACCTATTTTCCAGGTCAGTTGTTTTTCCAATGAGATATTTACAATTTTCTTTTCTTTTATTCTTTTGATTTTGTTTTATTATATTTTTTGATGTCTCCTAAACTCATTAGCTTCCACTTGCCCAATTCTACTTTTTAAAGAATTCTCTTCAGTGAATTTTTTTACCTCTTTTTCCATTTAGCTCATTCTGCTGTTCAAGATATTCTTTGCTTCATTGGATTTTTGTGCCTTTTTCCTATTTTGCCAATTGGCCTATTCTTTTTTTCTGTTTTTTTTTGTTTGTTTGTTTTTTGGCAATTGGGGTTAAGTGACTTGCCCAGGGTCACAGCTAGTAAATGTCAAGTGTCTGAGGGAGGCTGGATTTGAACTCAGGTGTTCCTGACTCCAAGGCCAGAGCTCTATCCACTGCACCACCTACCTGCCCTATTCTGTTTTTTTTAAATTTTGTTTTCTTAATTTTTTGTGCCTCCTTTACCAAGCTATTGACTCTTTAAAAAAAAGTATTGCATCACTCTCATTTTCCCTAATTCTTCCTCTGTCTCTCTTATTTGACTTTTAAAATCCTTTTGAACTCTTCCAGGGATTTTTTGAGGTCCTAAGACCAATTTACATTTTCATTGAGACTTTGGAAGTAGCAGTTTTAATTTTGTTGTCATCTTCTGAGTTTGTTTTTTGATCTTCCCTATTACCATAGTACCTTTCTATGGTTAGGTTCTTTTTGTTGTTGTTTGCTCTTTTTTCAAGCCTATTTCTTGACTTTTAACTTGACATTAGAGCTAGATTCTGCTTCTAGCATGGAAGGGTCACTGTCCCAAGCTTTAGTTTAGTTTAGTTTTTTTTTAAATAGTTGTTTTCAAAGCTAGTTCTGGAGGGTCTATAAGTTTTCAGTTCTTCCAAAGTAGTATGATCTAAAGATCATACTGTGCTGTGGCCTGTACTGTGGTCTGTGAATGACCACAGCACATAAGCTCAGGTGTGTTAGTGTTCCTCCTCACTCTGGGACTGTGACCAAGATTATATGCTTTCATTTCTTAGATTAAATACCAGATTAAGTTTATATCTTCTTTCACTGTAGTATGAAAAAGCCTTACATTTGTCCTATTTTCATGGAGATTTAAAGAAAGTCATTTTATAATATGCAAGGGGCTTAATCTTAGTACATTTTTATATACTCATAAGATCAAATTGATTGCTTTGGATAGAAAATATTAATGGTGTATAGAGAAAAAATGCATAATAAGATTAATAAATAATGGCTCCTTGATATACAGTAGAACTCCTCTTAGGACCTACATTCTGAAAAGTTATTTTTTCCTATAACATGAAGACATTGGAAAAATTCTAGCAAATTTGGATTATATGGTAAGGCAGCAAGCATATTCACCCTATGATGGAAGAAGATTAAAAGTAAATTTATGGAGTATATTGACAAACCTATATACAATGAAAACTTATTAAAGGAAAAAAAAACCCAAAAACTACCTCTAAGGCATAATGGTGATATTGCTCCTTTTGCATATGACTCTTATCAATGGACTTGTTTACACTGCCTGTGTAATATCAAGCACTTGAGTAGTTCTTTGAAGGCTCTACAAATGTGAAAGAATGACTTCCAGCAATAGAAAGAAAAAGAAAAGTTGGGGACACCTTGTAAATAAAGCACCAGATGTCGCTAATGAAGTTATATGCCTTGATAGAAAAATTAGCTCATAGTCAAACTGGAGAAATATTCAAACCAAGATATTACTTAAAAATAGAGTGTGGTATTTTTGTATTTTAAAAGGTCATATTAGCCATCATTATTTCTAGGATCAAATCCATTCATTATTCTATTCCTTTTGGATCTCTTTGAATAGGAATATTGAGGTAAGAGGGATGATTTTGTACTAGAGATAGTTCGCTTATTAAGATAGGAAGGTTGCATTTCAATGCTTCAGGATGAGAGCAAAACCACATTTAAACAAATAGTTTCTGAGTCTTTACTTATTTCCATCTGTATTAAAAAAGTATTATGGTTCAAAAATATTGGATGAGAATGATTGTGACATGAATATACTCTTAATACTATTTCACTTTGGGTTGTTGTAGGAAAAGGCTCTGGGAAGATGTGAAAGGAGCAGGTAGTCTTCATCACATCCCTATTCCCAGTTTGTTATGCTAGAAATTTCAGGGAGTTTTCCCTTAAATGAGATCTAAGATATTCTCTTTTGGTATATATAGAGCTTGTGCTTCCCCTCTCCCCCAAATAACAAAGTAATCAGAAGCTATATGGAACCTGATTATATGCCCTAGAGACTAATAATATTTAAGGGAGCAGATTGATATTCTTCTATCATGATACCCCCTTTCTCTGAGAAGAGCAAACTGGTGGCCTCTAGGTCCAACCACTTACTTTCCCTCCAAACTGGAATAAAAGTCATCCTTAGAGAAGTGTGGGTAGAGATGTCTATTCTGCAACCCTGAAGGTCCATATGCAACAGGCCTCTCCTCTCAACATATAGGTTCTTCTACACATGTGGCACTCACCATTCCTTATGTATATATTCTCTGATCTTACCTCTGATGAGTAGATAGTCTGATTATAGACAAATAGTTGACTCAGGGATGCAAAAGATTAATTCAACTAATTTAACTTATGATATTTTCCCTTTTATCTGTTTTATATTGACATTCAAATGATTATAATGAGCTCTCCTTTCATATCCCAGCCAAAGCCTTTCTAATCCATGCATATCCTGTAATATCCTAACCGATATGATACTTTGTAATTTGGTATAACTCTACCCATTTCAGATAGTATTTAAGCCACTTATGTGTCATTGGCATTATCACAGTAAAGGTTTTCCAGTTCTCTAGAATCCCAATTCTAATTATTAATCTTTATGGCTTCTCAGTGAAGCCATAATAATTTGAAGATTGAATGAAATCCATAAAATTTTATGTAGCCAAAATGAAATTCTACTGTGATTTATAAAACTAAGTTTATAAAAAGTCCTTGACATATATAATATGTTTAATAATGCCTGTTATTAACTAAAAATGAAAGTGTAAGTCTTGTGGAATCCCCAAGAGGCCACTGGGTATAGAAAATTGCTTATGGGTTGGCTACTGGATCAGAGACTAGGTGGGCAAAAGGAAGCACTGAGCTGAGGGCAATAAGCTTAACTAACTCAGTAGTAAACAAAGTTTCCTGAGGTGAGAACAGGGGAAAATATTCATATTGGAAAGGAGTAATATATATTTGAAGGGGCATATAAAATGGTGAGTTGGTAAATGTTTAAAAACCAATTCACTGATTTTCTGGGAGATGAGGAAGTATGGGTGAGCCACTTTTAAGTTTAAACTGAATTATTAACACTTTTCTCCATTACTTTCTTAAGTCTATACAGCCAATGAAATAATAAACCAAACCCTGATTTGTACCATTTGCTAATTTCTGAGATGTAATGCTTACACTAGAAATTTAACAATTAGATTTCATGAACCAATTTAAGCTGACTCCAGTATACCCCCTACATATATTTCAATCAAGTGATCATGTTCAGATGAAGATGAGGATAGAAATTCCAATTCTCTATGTATTAGATTTTGAATATTTAACAACAACGATAGCAGTAGCAGCAACAGCAACAACAACAACAACAACAACATCATCAACAACAACAACAATAACAACAACAGAATGGAAGGAGAGTGGCAATAAGCTGAGTCAGAGAACCTGTGTTTTAATCCAGCCTCTTCCACTTACTAACTGTTGATCTTAACAAGTCGTAGAACCTGTCTGGATCTGTTTCCTGAACTGTAGGAAAATAATAGTAGGGTAGAGGAATTTTAAGGACCCTTTTAGCTCTTAATCTGATTATATTATTTCATTCCAGTATTTGTTTTCCCATTAATGAGTTAGAGTAAGAAAAAAGTACTTGTCAAGGAAACTCACTTTCCCAAACTTGCCCCAGAAGAAACATGGATAGATGAACTTTCCAGATGTTTTCAATGTAACTCAATACACTCGTTCTAATACACTTTGCCTTCTCATATAGTAAATAAGATGGGGCCACTGAGGCAATTCTGAGTGCATAAGGTTGATATTTGTGGTATGACTTCCAAATCTTTTGAGTTTGTTGAACAATTTTTCATTGTTTTTCATGCCCTTAATCTCCTAATGTGTTTCAGGTTGGAAGTGGGACCCAAAAGACATGTAGTAGCCAGTTCAAACATGTGAGCCATTGTCCTACTCTGTTTCAAGGGACAGTTAAAGATGCCTTATGAAAATAGATATTTCCAAAGGATATCAGGCATTTTGAGATCATTTTATTATCTTGTAGAATACTTGAATAAAAAAATTGCTTCTTCACTAATCTTCACTGATTTTTACAAAGGGCACAGGTGTGAGCATGGCAGGAGCACAAAAAGTGGGTTTTGGTAGCAGTTAGAACAACACCAGCTTTGATAACTCTCAGTTCAGAGATAGTAAGGGGGTCAGAGAACTCATCAGAGAGAGATTGAAGGGGACCCTTTGCTGGCACTGGGTGTATCTGGCACTGATTGGCAATGTTATTTCCCATAAGCAGTTCTGGGTCACAGTTCCAGGGCACAAAGGGGCACTTGTAATCATTCACATAGGATCAGGGGTCCTGGTTACAGTTTCAGAGCCAACAGGAGCACTAGCACTTGTGACTGCAAGAGAGAAAAAGACCCAGTCACAGTTCTACGTCCAAAAGGCATACTAATACTTGTGGCTGCAGGGGTTCAGGGGCCCTTTCTGGATAAAGACCAGAGCATAAAGCAGGAGAGCAGTGACCACACCTCTCCCAAAATCACATCATCATGGAAGCACCCAAAAACTTGCAGACTCCTGGGTCTATAATCATGAGCTAATATATCCACTGTCCTATGAACAGTAAGAAACATGAATTTGAATAACTCATTTTATTCTTTTGCATAAATAGTCAAATGATTTTGGGAAACAGGCTTGTTTTTATTTAATAAAATCTAAGGAATGAAGGAGGAAGAATGGATTACATTTGGTAATCAACCTAGTTAAAATGAGTTCTCATTGATTATATAAAGACAGAATTGACAAAATTAGCAAGGTCTTTGCTGAGATCTATAGTATTATCTTACTTGCATGGATTCATCAAACACTCTTTAAGTATTTACTATCCAAAAGGTACTGCACTAGACATCTGAATTCAATCTCACAGGAACTGAATTTGGGAGCTTGTAATGCATGACTGAAAGATGGCAATCAGAGATGATAAGCTATTTGTAAAGAACTGATTAGATGAAGGGAGCAATTTAATAGAATTGTATATTAAAATATCTTTAATTGAGAAACTCCATGAACCAAAGAGTCTAACACTATAGAAAGGATAAATGAAGGGAGAAGCAAAATCAAAGCTATATGCTATAGACTATCCAGTTAAAGAGATGATTTGGTTGCTATTCAGTAAAAAATAATAAAGTGAGACAGTGGTATGATATACCAGTAATGAAATACTTTGGCTGTCTTCTAGATTTCATGTCCTACAATACCCTCCTTTGTCCTAGTCTCAGAAGAAGAGATTTTGTTTCTTCTAAGCCTAATATGACCATTAAAATCATGTATCTTCATTCCAAATCACACTTGCACTGATGAATCAGATGTTCCAAGAGCCAGGCTGTATTTCACTTTCAGGGTTCTCAGAGCAATCCTGCAAACATAGGAGTGATTCTTATTTCATGCTATTGTCTTAAGTCACCATTCCTGTGGGCTTGTGTCTTCCTCCCACAGTTAGTTGCCAATGATTAATACCCAATTTCATTTGACTAATTTACATTAATTAGCTTTATAAAAGAACATTTACTGGAAAGACATAGAAAAACACAGAAGTTACAACATTTCCACCCAATCCCTTGGGGGGAACAATCTCCCCTGTAGCACCAGGTATAGTCTGACTATGCTCAGACTTAATACAATTTTCATTTAGCCTTCACTCCAACAAGCTCATTGGAACCATTGACAGCAAATGGATGAGTTGGCATCTCTTCCCTTGCTGGGATGAGTGAAGGATGTGACTCAGTACTCCACTTCTCACCAACTGGCTTCCAGAAAATTTGACCATAGGCTCTAAGTCCTATGTTGTTCTTCTGCTTTTGAAACATATAAGATCATCTACAGTCTCCTTCACCTAAAAGTAAGAGACAGAAGAGATAACAGGAGACAAAAACTAGCTCAGGATGAGAGAAGCCTTGAGTCCCTTCTACCTGGGGGCCCATTGCAGTTCATCCTTCTTCTGGAATAACAGCCAGGTAGTTCAAGGACAGACTAAGAATTAATTAAGTGACTTTTGAATGTACTTCTACAGCCATGAAAAAATGCCCCAATTATCATGTGGTTAGTGGAATGGGAACTAGTTATAAAATGTCTGTGAATATTCCAAAAGAGGGCATAGGTACCTTCATTGCATGTTATCAAATGGGTTATATGTGCTCACCAGCCCCTTTCCATTTAATTTTGCCTACTATGAGAACATGAAACCTTCATCACTTTTATATTCCTCTCATTTTCAATCTCTCCTAATCCCCTTGTTCCTTTCACGACACCCTCATACATGTTGAGGTCTCTTCCACAATTAAAAATTACTTTCTTTATCCTGCCATTCCCTTAAGCTATCATCCTATATGTCTTCTCCCTTTCAAAGATAAATCCATTGAAAGGGTCATCCAAATATTTCAGATAGTTAAAATTTGTTCTCCCTCTGGGACACCAGGACTAACAGAATAGTGGTCTCTGGTTTCATGAATCAAGACAAACAAGTGAATAGGAAGGTAGAAGGACCCCTCAGATCTTCCAGGAACACTCCTTCCAAGCCCCTCCATCTACTTATACTCCTGGGCTAATCATTATTGAGGGTCTACTCACCATCCCAGTATTAGTCTCCAAATAGCCCTTCTACTTATAATAAAACATGTGGGCATTTCTCAAACTGTAAGTTCAGACTAAAACTCATCATTTCTCCTCTCTCTTTCCCCACTTTTAAATAAACCCTGGTAGATAGGCCATGTGCCTATTGAGATATTCAGTCAATGCCTAATTGAGTTAAATCTTCTCGATAAATCTGACTTAATTTTTTTCCTGGAAGAAAGAGAGAATTTTTAACTACATACAAATGTCCACAGACTTATAAAAGCATAGATCTATAAAAACATGTTGAGGGAATATATGGAAATAAAAACATTATTATTACTGTTGTTATTGTTGTTGTTGTCAGTAGTAGTGGTGGTGGTGGTGGTGGTGGTGGTATTACTTTAAAATGCCAATATTTCATAACTATCTGAAGTTTACAAATATTTCCTCACATCAAATGAATAAGCAGTGTAAGTGTTGCTGTTCAGTTATTTCAGTCATGTTTGACTCTTTGTGATCCCATCTGAGGTTTTCTTGGCAAAGATACTGGAGTAGTTTGCCATTTCCTTCTCCAGCTCATTTTACTGATGAGGAAACTTAGGCAAACAAGGTTAAGTGACTTGACCAGGATTGAACAGCTAGTAGGTGTCTGAGGCTGGGTTTGAAGTTAGGTTTTCCTGACTCCAGGTCTGGGGATCTATTCAATGTGCCACAAGTTCAGTTAGAGGAGACATCATATAGTGTATAAAGAGTTGGTTAAGAAGACCTAGGTTCAAATCCTGACTCTGACCCACACTGACTGTATGACGGTTAATAGATGAGTTGCATAACTTCTCAGTGAGCTAGGTAACTCTATAACATCGTAAACTTCAGAGAAGATACCAATCTGCATTGATGGAGGGATTTTCACCACATGGAAATTCTTGACAACAGTGAAATCACACTCCTGTAGTTTTACTGTTCAGAAAACTGAGACTCTGAGAAGTTAAGTGATCTGCCCAAAGTCATGAGGCTACTGATTCACAAATGATGGCACTAAAAACAATCTTCTAAATTCTGACTCTTGTCCCTGTGTCCTACCATGTCCTAAAAAAGATAATTCTGAGGTTAACATAACCTGAAAGATGGAAATTTTCCTTCAGTACTTCGGAGCCAAGATCACTCTTCTTTGGTTGTGAGATAGCCAAATGTTCCTCATCCTTTTTCAAAACATCATTTCTGGTTCATGCTACACAGTCTGTAGGCCGCGCTGCCCAGTTTTATTTATTTTTGACATGACATACTGATTTAATTTTCCAGGTCATACACCCAGTGCATCAATAGTTCTTTCACAGCTCATCCATCATGGTTGTGGTCCATCTTGATGTTGTTTTGGCAGGACTAAATACAGTGGTACCATTTCTGGCAATGTCTGCCAGAAGCAATTTAGCCAGTACATAGACTTTTGAAAGAGTTAAGTCAGATTGGTAAATTTAGGTTTATATCTCATGTGTTATAGCATTTTTTCTTCCCACTTTTTGTTCAAGAAGATTCCAGTCTGTGTGGGTTGAGAGTAGGGTCATTTCGCAGATAATGTGCATCTCAAAACTCTACTAAGTATGTTTTCTACCAAGCATGAATCATTCTTTTCTAAACCACTGTATTTTACTTCTTTGCAGTTAGAGTTTCTATTTGAGACAGCAATCAAGATTTATATCCTAAATGATTCCCAATAGCAGAAGTAATTTTTGGAGACACAAGTGGAAATTGGTAGCTTTACATCACTATTCCATCTTCATGGAGAATAATCTTTGAAGACTCTGGTCATTTAATTGTAGCAAAGGCATGTCTGTGGAAATTTAGGGCATAAAAGTGCTGCCTATTGATCCCAGGAGTTGAAAAAAAGTAACTAAGAAATAAAGGAAAACAGTTTTATAAAATTACTTCTCTATCATCAGTTTTAGGGAAATGTGGATATGAATAAGAAGTAATAATCTCTGGTTAAAGATGCCATTTTGAATGCCTTTCTCCATAGAAGTCTGAACTGGATACATATATGTGAAATTCAGTGCCATCTGAAAAATTTATTAAGCAATTGTCTTATGTAATATCTTATGTGAGGAACTGGGAAGAGAAACACAAAATGAAAATCATCCCTGCCCACCAGTAGCTTATATTCTATAGGGTAAAATACTGTGGGCAAGAAGTTTTGTGCAGATAAATTCACAAACAGACACACTCAGAACCCTATTAACATACAATTTAAATATATTTGGTCATGACAGCTATCATTTTCCCATTAGTTGTGAGCTTTTAAAAGCTCTCTCTAACCTACTTGAGGTGAAGGGCTATTTCATTTTTATCCTTGAAGCACCAGGGCCTAACCCAGTGCATAGCAAAGAGCAGCGGCTTGGTTAAGTGGTTATAGATTCATCGATTGATTAATTTTGTAGCACGAATGGTAGCATGATTCACCATGGTAAGAATTGTGAGTAGGCTTTACTGGTATTTCAAACAGTATTAGTTTTCCTTTAAAATAAAAGTTAGAGTTACCCCATTTCACCTAATTCTTAAGCAAAGGAATGATAGAATCTTCTATTTTCTTTCAATCTTTGATCAAAGTATGTGTACCTAGAGTATGCATAATCTTTTATTGCTCTCTATAGTTCATTTTTAAGAAAGCAGCACTTTCTTTCAAAAAATTCAGATAAAGCATCTGTTTGAACTATCAATGAAGTAAAAAGTTGAATAACTGAAGTGTCCCAGAGACATAATTCACATTTTTCTGAGCACTTCATGGTTTTGTAAAATGCTTTTCTTATGTTAATACTGTGAGCTGAGGAAAACATGTACTATTATTCTAGGAATAATACTATTATTTAGGAAGAGCTTTAAAATTTAAAAAACAACAGTTTTACACGTGTTACCATATGTAAACATTACAACAGTCTTATGATATAGGTGCTATTATTATGCTCACTTTATATATAAGGAAATTGATGTTCAAGGGTGCTAACAGTCACTTGTTCATGGATACTAGCTAGCAAGTGTCAAAGGGAAGGTTGAAATGAAAATTTCTCCTCATCTGTCACTAATAATAATATCAGTAATAACAGCTGGCATGTATATGGCCCATTAAGGTTTGAAAAGTGCTCTGTTTCATTCCTTTATTTTCTCATTTTACCTTCACAAGAAAATTTGGAGATAGCTCCTATTATTATCTCAGTTTTACAGCTGAGGAAATGGATATTGACAAAGATTAAGTGACTTGGTCAGAGTCACTGGTAAATATCAGACTGTATTTAAATTCAAGCTTTCCTGACTTCAATTTTGCTAAGCTACATAACTGTTTCATTCTCCTGCCTCTCATGAGGAAATGGAAATTCTAAGATATTATTGGACTTACTCAGCGTGTCATAGCTCATAATGACAAGTGACACAATATGAGTATCTTGGTCACTACTCATAAACTACATCAATATATCTTGCAGCCTTACTTACAAATAAATTTAACATTGGTGTGCCTTTGTTGTGATATAAATTGTGTGTGTTTGGGTGTATGCATGCACATATCTATTTAGAATAAGACCAAACCATCAGAAATTTAGGACTAGAAGGATAAATTAGCCCTAGTCTAATCCCCTTATTTTAGAGATGAATAAATGGAGTCCCAGAAGGGTTCGATTATGTAGCCAAGATCACACAGATAGTAAGGGGCAGAAGCTTCTAACTGAAAATTCAGTGATGTTTCTCAATTCACACTGTGTTGTTTATAAAGAAAGGAATAGGGTGTATCTATTCTGTGAAAATAAGCATACTTAATTCTTGACATTGGTCCTCCATGCATTTTGGCTAGCAGGAAAGTGATTTTCCCTTTTATAAAAAAAAGTGACAGAAATCTCTTTAGAAGCAGATAGGTATCACAGTAGTTAAAGTGCTGGGCTTGAAATCATGAATACCTGAATTCAAATCCTACCTCAGACATTTAGTAGCAGTGTGACTCTGGGCAAGGCACTTTACCACAGTCTGTCTCAGTTTCCCAAATGTAAAATGGGGATAATAATAGAATCTAACTCTTGGGGTTGTGAGAAATAAATGAGATAGTATTTGTAAAGTGTTAAATACAGTGCCTGAAATATAGTAGGCACTTAAACCCCCAACCCCCATCCCAAGCTGGCAGAGAAGTAATCAGAATGGATAGCAACAACAGTTTAAAATTGCATGAGTGCCCAAAAAGTATTTTGTACCTTCAAAAAATGTTTTTTTCTCATTAATTTAATTTTGAGGAGGGATTATTTCCTTCTTTAAACTTGTCTTTATAATGTTTTATGCAAAGTTTGGCATGTAGTAATTGATTAATAAATGCTTGTTTGGTTGAGCATGTATATAGGCATATAGATTTCTCTATCTATTAATTCTTAGGTATTTGTATCTATAAGCTTTGACTCTGTAGAGAAAGATGGGTTCCTATTCAGTAAGTATATGATGTATACTCATCTTTGTAAGTATTGGTGATCTACAGATATATGGTCAACACAGCATACAGAGAGACACCAAATACGGGTTTGGTAAATGTAATTGAATTGGAAGTGACTCTTGCAACATGTAAATATAGGAATTTTGTAGAATTTTTCTTTGTTTTTATTTTATTTTTGCTAAAATAACTTCTGCAAGTGATGGTTTATGGAAGCAATGGACTCCCCAGAAGCGCCTCTTTTTGCTACTGATATGAAGAGTTAGGAAAGCAGGCAGATCTCATGTACCCACAAATAAAGGCAAACCATACTTCATCCTCCTCCAAGGGGGATGGATACATAGGATGCAGAGTTTGTGAAAGACAGCAGATGATACACCAAACCTTGATATACTATTCCAGCTTCTTTCAGTCTCTCAATATGTAGACGTATAGCCCCTGTCTTTACTTTCTCACTGTTTCAGTCTGATTTTATTCTAGTCTAGTTTAAGCTTATGACTATACTCTCAATAATAATTCGTCACTTTTAAAACAGCTAATTGGACTTGGACTTGGAGCCAAGAAGACTAGAGTGTTTCAAATCCACGCTCAGACACTTGCTGTTTGACACTGGGCAAATCACTTAATCTTTGTCTTTGTCTTTGTCCATTTCTTCATATGTAAAATTGGTATAATAATAACACATATTTCCAATGCTTGATGTAAGGATTGATGTAAGGAATATCTATAAATTGTTTTGAAACCATAAATCACTATTATAATATATAAGCACTATTACCACTATTCTTCCTCCTTTCTACTACTACTACTACTACTACTACTACTACTACTATTACTACTACTACTACTACTACTACTACTACTATTACTACTACTGATAAGAGTATATTTATTAAATGAAATTCAAAGTAAAAGGTGCACTACAAGTCTCCAATATCAGAGATGGTCCTAGGCAGAATTTGCAATCTTAACTTCCCAGAGCTCTTTCCTAGAGTAAAAATAAATTTAACCTTTAAATTTCTAAAACGTTTGTATTCTACCTCTCTCTATAAAGTCTGAAGTTTCAACTTCTCCTGCTTACACTTTTGGCAGCATATTATCTAGGCATAATCTAAATGCTGAATGTATTTTCTTACTTCCTGCTTTTGGAGTCTCCTTTGAGAAGGAGAAAATTGTATCAACATCATGCTGTCACAGACCAGCAATCCATATGAAGCTTCCTTACTTCATGGTCCCTTGGTAACTTCTCTGAACTCCTAATTATTAGCTCAACTAGTCTGCCGATGGTAACTTCAACCACCTGCCCCAAGTAAAGTAATTGATGGTGTCAAATCTCCTCTTGCAGGTCTGCTTTTCTGACTTCTTATATTCAGTAAAGGATCATCTATGGGAAGTCAATTGGTAGAGCTAATACATTATATTATGTTATATGTCATTATATTTATATTATATGCTATCTTTTATGTTTATGGTAATTATATGTTTTAAAGACACAAACCCCAAGTGAATCAGAAATCAAGAACCCTCTTCTGAAGACAAATTATAAAGGTCAATAAGCCTCTATTGAAAGTGCCTTAAAGGGACACTTTGTAAACCTTAATTTTCATTAATCAGGAATCTTCCTCAATTTCTCATTTAAATCTCATCTATTTAGACAAGGAAACAGTAAGAAATTATGAGTAACAGAAGTTGCCATGCTTGAGCTGGGAAATTACGGAGGATAAGGGGAATGGAGATGTAGGGATCAGGTCAGATCCACTTACAGATAAAGGGTGAGCTAAGGCTCAGTGCTCTGACCAAAGCAATGAACAGTCATGACTTCAAAAGATTGATGAAACCTACTTCCTACTTGGTGTCAGAGAGGTATTGGACAAAAGAACAAAGAGAAATGCCATTACAGATGTGGCCAATGTCTTGCTTTATTTTGTTTGCCAGTGTGCATTTGATATAAGAGGGGGCTTCTACTGGGATTGGGGTTGGGTGGGGAAGGTGAGCTAGTGATTAGTGACTGACATGAAAAAGAAAAGAATTTACAATATATTTTTTAAATGTAGAAGAGGAAAGAAAAGTATAGAAAGGCACATAGAACAATGTGTTACTACCTTGTAAACCTTAGAAATATACACACACGTGTCTCTACACATGCATACACATATATTAGATATGTAATTTATTTCTAAAAAAATATTACCTACAATAGTTTCATACAATCCTATTCCCCATTTTTGTATGTTGAAATATGGAGTTTAATGATAATTTTAATTCTTACAATTAAAAGGAAAATTTTAAAAAATAAAGAAAAAACAGAATGGAAAGAAGGAGGAAGGGAAGTAGAGAGGGAGGGAGAAAGATAGGAAGGAAGGAAGCAAGGAAGGAAAGAAGGAACTATATATACCCTCCTGCATAAAACCAAATTAAGCTTCCCTAGGATATGCCATTAGCCACAAAGGAATTCTGTATCATTTCATCTCTCCTTGATCCTAGTATATTGGGTCTTAAACTATTGTGTGGTTTTAAACAAATATGAGTTTATGTGTACATAGCCAAGGCAGGGCATTTCAAAATTTTAAGCAAAGTTTTAGCTTGAGTTGTAGAAGAAATGTTCATTTTTTTTCTGGCTATTTTCCACTGACTTTTTTGGATTCTTGCCTTTCTTTCAGAATAGACCATGTGGATGAATACATACATGTACATACATTATATATACATATATATATATTAATGTGTAGTAGGAGACATTGTTACAAATCTCTACAGAGCCATATAACATTTTTTTCACTAATCTTTGAATTTTCCTTCTCAGTTTTTTTTTCCTCATCCTAGTCACAAGCCCTCCTCTGGTGAATATTGTAAACTTTAGACTTGTCCAACCCCAGATGGTGTAGATTATGGTTTGAAGTCATCACTGATGGTGGAATACTAAGAACTATAGAGAACAGAACTATATTTTTTGTCCTCTAAGTACTTATCAGAGAATTCAAAGTATGTGTATATATTGTGAGAACACGATAAAGGTTTAAAATCATCCAGGACTTGGGTATAATAATCATACCTATTATAACCATACCATAATAATCATAATACCCTATTTCTTGTTAAGATGGTTTTGTGTCAGTGAGCCACTAATTATTCCCCAAATACCAATGACCATGTTTTGTTTCTATTGTGTTTTATTGATTTATTGGTGGTATTACAGTCATTACTGAAATTTTATATCCTTCCTCAGGTTAAGTTATGATGAATATTATGATGATGAAAATAATAATAATAATAATAATATTAGAGTTAATTGAACATAGGATCTATTACATGTATCCACTAGCATGAATTTGATATTGAAAATTTAATGGCATTTTTTATATCTGTATTATATCAGTAAAATAGGTTTTGAAATTATCTATCACTGAATCTATAGTGTCTAAAATGAAGACTATGTTGGTAATCTATTTGAAGTTCATTAGAAAATATTGAAAGTGGAGAATTTAGGAAAATGTCCTAAAAGTTAAATAGACAAATCAAATATTGTTTGTTCTTTTTTTTTTAAGTTTGGTCTTCCATGGTTTGAAAGGTAAGGTTTATTTAGGTTGGCTGATATGCACAGAATAAATAGTTATTCTTGTTTACCTCTATGTTTCTTATGCAATCATTCTTAATCTCACTTATATGTGAATGGAAAAAAAAACCCTCATAATACTATGTAGGATGATGAATTCAATGCATCTTAATCTGAGATGATGGAATGACTCTTAACTGTAACATAGCTCATGGATTGACCAATGAAGCCAAAAGAGATTCAACAGTTTTAATAGCAATCAAATACTGTGACTTCAAACAAGAAACAACCATATTTGGGGAAAACAAAAACAAAATACTCTTTTTGTTATTGGTGAATAGACTAATAAATGCAAAAATTTTTTTGTTTAGATGCAGTAATGTGTAGAACCTTCTGCTATTTGAGGCTGCTTAGTTATAGATAGTGCTCAGTTAGCAGTTGTTGCCCCATTTTAAATTGTTGCAGTGATCTCATAAATTTCTTGGGAAATATTTTGGAATCACAGACCAAATTGGTTTACTCAGTTGTAGCAACACACATAATATGTCTTGGAAGGAAAAACTTAACCTTATTTGACTAGTGCCTCTCAAAATGACTTATTTTTTAATAACAGATTTTATCTCTTACATAAATGCGTAATAGCAACTATTTTCAAAATTATTTAAAATGTTTTATTTCTCCTCATCTATAGAAAAATCAGAAGTGTGTTCAGGCTTAAAATATTTTTTTTCTAAAATTACATGGTCAACTCTTTGAACATAAAATATTTTTAATGATTGTTTTGATTCACATTGCAGTCCTAAACTCTCTCTGCCTTTTTTTTTCTATCTCAGGCTTCATTGTACTTGGTTTATCTGAAAACTGAGCAATATGACCAGCTCCTTTATGTTGAAATTCACTGTTTTTGGCATCTGTGATACTTCACTAACCTGTTACTCTTCCAACCTTTCTGACTGCTTTTTCTTTGTCTTCTTTTCCAGGTACTTTGTCTGCCCCTAATTCCAGAAACTGGACATATACTAAGATTATATCTTTGACTTTCTAGTGTTCTTTTTATATGACTTCTTCTTCTGAAATCTTATTTGTTTTAAGGCTTTCAGATCTCACCTGTACATAGATGATTCACACAACTTTGTCAAAATTACTAAGGTCCCTTGAGCTTCCATTTCAAATTTCCAACTTGTCAGCTGGGTATTTCCATTTGAATGTCTCTTTAGCACATGGAATTCAACATATTCAATACTAAATTCATGATTTGCCTCCCCAAATCCATCTCCCTCTCCTGACTTTTCTAATCACCCAGACTCAAAATCTTTTAATCAATCTGTCTCCATTCTCTCCCTTATCAATTATGTATATGCAATAAGTTTCCACATCTGTCAAATCATCCTTCCCCATTTCTCTTGAATCTCCATTCCTTTTGTTTCCATCTCCATTCAAGTTCATATCAAATAAGAATCAAAAGACATTTGAACCATGAAGTACTATAAAAATGTTAGTTATTTTTATTAATAGTCTAACCTATCCTCTCCTTTATGAATTATGATCACCACCACCCTCTTCTTTGTTCTCTTCCTCACCCACCTCTTATCATCATTATTATTATCATCATTGGAATTCATATGGCATTTTGAGATTTGTAAAGCATTTTAAAATATTATTTTATTTTACCTTCCCAATAACCATGAGGGGTATGTTATTTTATATTATTTTATTGTATATTTTGTTATATATTATTTTATTATATATTATTTTCATTTTATAGATGAGGTATTTGAGGCATAGAGATGTTCAATTATTTGCCCAAGGGCACAAAGCTAGTAGGTGTCTGAGGCAGGGTTTTAATTCAAATTTTACTGACTCCAATTCTAGCATTCTATCCACTCACCATTTAGCTTCCTCTTCATTGTATATATCAGTATTACATTAACTTTCCTAGAACACTCTTTTTACCATACCACTTATAGGCTTCCTGTTGTATGCAAAATCAAATCCAAAACATTTACACTAGAACCATACACTCTCAACAATTTGGCTCTACTTTTCCAGCCTCATGTTCTATAGGAACTCAGTGACCAAGTCAAATGAAAATGTGCAAAATATACTCAAGAGATAGTTTTTTTGATATGAATAATTAAGGTAATCTCCTCTGAACAACTAAGGGTTGTAATATTCTAGATTCTGATGCAATGTGAATAATTTCAATTGCAAAGAGGAACATTTGCAAATTTCATTACCAATAGGAATCATTTCTACCTCAACTGTTCCCAGGAAACCTGCCTATCTCATGTAGTTCTTGATGATTATACTCAGATCATTGACTAATACAATCTCCACAGTCACAGCTGTCATAATATTTTATTATGGTTTTAAAATATGCATGAGAATTTAACTGCTTGAATGTTGGAAGAGATGTGGAAAAATAAGGACACTAACATAATACTGGTGAAGTTGTGAACCAATCTAACCATTTTGGAGAGCAATTTGGAACTATTCCCAAAGGGCTATAAAACTGTACATATTCTTTGACCCAGCAATAACACTACTTGGTCTGTACCCCAAAAAGATCAAAGAAAAAAGGAAAACAGACCTTTTGTGGTGGCAGAGAATTGGAAATTGAGGGAATGCCCATCAGTTGGGGAATGGCTGAACAAGCTGTGGTCTATGGAATGGATTACCATTGTGCTGTAAAAAATTGTGCTATTGTGCTATAAGAAATGATGAGCAAGATACTCTCAGAAAAACCTGGAAAAATTTACATGAACTGATGCAAAGTGCAATGAGCAGTACCAGGAGAACATTGTACACAGTAACAAAAATGTTATAAGATGATAAACTGTGAATGATTTAAATAGTCTCAACCATACAGTGGTCTGAGGCAATTCTTAGGGACTCAATGATGAAGGATGCTCTCTACCTCCAAACAAAGAACTGATGAAGTCTGAATGTAGATTGAAACATTTTTTAAAAGATTCTTTATTATTCTTGTTTTATTTTTTGTCTGCATTTGCTTTTGCAACATGGCTAATATAGAAATGTTTTTTTTTTGCATGATCCATATTAAAGTGTTTGCCTTCTCAAGAAGGGGAGAGGGGAGGGGGGGTAGGAGGGTATTTTGAGCTAAAATTTGAAAAAAAACAAACGTTAAAAATTTTTGTTTATGTATAATTGAGAAAAAAGAATTAATTAAATGGAAAAAAAGAATTACATTGCTTGAGGTGTAACAAGATTGTTACAGCAGAAAAAGAGCATTGGATTGGGAGACACAAGATCTAACTAGGCTGAAATTTTCCCACTGTCACTTATTGCCTATGGCTTTGTGTAGGTCATTTAACTTCTCTGAATTTCAGCTTTTTCATATGGATCACATCACTTCTAAGATCCCTTCCATTCCAATCTATTATCCTATGCCTTTTAAAAACTTAACTGTATTATATTGAGTTGGAATTTTCAGTCCCTACACTTACTTCATAGTCACCTATGGAATGGTGAAGACATGCTTTGCTATAAAAATTATCTGCAAAATTCAGCCTATCCCTTTCTTATGTTGTCATCCAGGAGAATTAAGACATATAGTTTAGTAGTTGCTGACATCTCCTTGGTAGCTTTGATAATCTCCTTAGGAGATAGGTGTTATATAGCGGTATATACGGAGTCAGAAAGACCTCATTTTCAGCCCTACCTTGGACTCTTACTAGTGATGTACCCAGGTCAAGTGTATACATCAATAATTGTGTGTGTGTGTGTGTGTGTTTATTTGTTTTTATGGGAACTCCTTAACTTCTATTCATGAAGATGGAAACACAACTATCATTTATAATTTTAGACAATTGCCTGATGCTCAGAGATTTTAAATTAGTTGTGTGTGGTCACACAGCCAGTGTCAAAGGAAGAATACATAGCGAGCAAAGCAATAATATTTAATGAATTGTCAAATAAACTAAAATGAGTAAATGTTTTAAGATAAATGTATTACAGGATATTTATCTTTCCTAATTTTATATTCTATAAATTGGAGGGGAGAAAAGCATATTAATTCTGAGAGGAGAAGAAGAGTAACTACATGTCCCATCTGCTTCCATGTTTTGCCTAGGCCTTATCATTTATAGGAACAACTCCCCATCTTTTAGGATATATAGTGCTACATTCTTCACCTATAATGCAATGTCTTTTTCTTCTAAGCCTCTCTGAGGAGGAATAAAATGAGTGTGACAAGTCACAAATCAGGAATTTTCACCTCAGTGATGGATTCTAAAAGAAATTATAGAATAGGGAACAAGCAAGGCTGAGGAAGTGTTTATTTTGCATTCAGGGTAAAGGGTAGAGTTGTATTCATTGCTTCAATCCAGCAAACACCATTCCTGTATTTTCTCAGAGCTTAAAAATTGTTATATAATTACCATTATCATCATCATCTTTATTATTTTAATTGAAAGTGTGTCTCATCTTCTATTTATTTCCATGTCTTTTTCTTTCTTATCCATAGCTTGACTCCCATAGCTACCACCCTTGTTTAGGCCTCTGTAATCTTTTCCCCCCTTTGCTACTGTAATAGCCTCCTACCTGATATTTTTGCCAAGCTTCTTACATCTCTAGATTATCTTTACCAAGTTTACTATATTATCTTTTTTAAGGCACAAGTCTAATCACATGACTACTCTCTTAATAAACCTTCACTTGCTCTCTATTGACTTTAGGATAAAATGCAAATTCTTTAATCTGACATTTAAGGCCTTCCCACATCTAGTTTCAAAATACCTGTGATTTCCTACTATTTCCTACTATTACCCTTTGTGAATTGAAGCCAAATTAGACCATTGTTCATCTAACTTCCATGCTAGGTTCAACCTCCAAGCACAAGTTGTCCTTTATAGCTGGAACACATTTCCTCCTCATCTCCAAATTCCTCCTTATATTTCTTAAAGGCCTACCTCCTTTGAGAATCCCTTCATGATTTCCCAATCTATTAAAGTACTCTCTCCTTCCTCAAATATTCTGTAGTACTTTGGTTGATCTCTCTCCTTCTTAAGATCCTATATTTGCTTATACTTATCTTTCTTCTGACTTTATCATCCCAGTAGATTGTAAACTCCTTGAATTTTTTTTTTTAGTGTTTGTCTTTGAGCCCCCATTCCATATCAGAGTTAATCATCTATAGCAGGCACTTATTAAATACTTGGTAGATTGAACTGATGACTTAGTCAAGCTGGAATACATCTAGTAGATAGTGACCAGGAGAGTGAGAGGACTTAACATTATGCCACCTGTGAATGGATTGAAAGAACTCTGAATATTTAGTGTGGAGAAAGAATACTTGGGAGAGAATAGGATGGTGTTTATGGGGCTGGCACATGGAAGGGAGAGTTATTTTACTTTTTATTTGACCCTAGAAAACCAAGAACAATAGGTAGACATTGAAAAGAAGCAAATTTCTACTTGATGATATAAGGACATATTTCCAAAGATGTGCATTGGAATGAGCTATTTCCTCAGTAGAGGTCTTTATAAAAGTCTATACAGCCCCTTGTTAGTATTGTTATACGACAAATTCTTGCTCAGTTATGGGGTCAATAGATGGACTTTGAGTTGCTTTCCAATGCTTAAATTACATGATTATGTATTGGCTTTATTGTAATTAAGACCAGAAAGAAACATTCAGTGTGATAGGAAGGAGAAAAAAAAAGAATGTACCTATTTTGCTCCCACTTCCTCCTTCCTCCCAGTCAAAATATTAAGATGAGATATTAAAATTAATTGCATCTTGGAGAGATTCCAAATATAATAAATCTCATGAAACAATGAAGCTTTAGGAAATTAATATTTTACTTAAATGATATATATATGTGGGTGTATGAACTTAATTGAATTGCAAATTCCTCCTCTGGCTTGATGTAAAGATTTTTGTCTTGCTATCTGTGAGCACATGAATTCAATATGCTGCATAAACTCTGCTTGTCCTTTACCAAAACCTTTATATTATGTGTTCAGAAGAGGTATTCCACTGCCTTGTTTATTTCTTCAATGGGAATAATGCTGGTAAAACAACAAAAGGTAGTTTATATAATTGTGTATGTTTCACATGGTTCTAAATTAAAATGTGAAATTGAACAAGAATGTTCATGAACAGCAAATTTCCATATGTTTTGTATTGCAAACAACAGCAGCAGAGAAAGAAGGGGAAAGGAGGAGAATGTCTTTTTTAGGCTACTTAGAAGGGAACTATTGAGAAAATATTTCCATTTTTCTGAGTTATATTTGTCAGACAACATGTTACTGATAATTATGGGCTTCCTGGAAGATTATAATAAACACTATAAAAAGAAAACATATTTTGAATAAACCTTTATGGGAAAATGGATATAGAATATTTTCAGACTTAAAATGAACAATGAATGTAAAATAATAAGGGCTATTAAACTGTCTTTGGATTTATTTATGTTTATAGGGGCACCTTTATTATGGACCTATATTTTCTTATTATGTCATGGAGGATACACCATGACTTCATTAAAGTTCTACCAATGAAATTCAAATTTGGGTGAGTGGGACTCACCCAGCATTATGTTGTTAAGTGTTTAACTACTAGCTCACCTGTGAGGGGGACAAGGCATGTGCAACACACTTTTAATTTTAATTTGCATTATTAACATTTTCTGTATCATTTTCCTAGGTATAGTCAAGCAACAAAACAATAATCAAATACTGATTTGCAGTGTTTGAAATTTTCTGAGGTATAAATTCTCACGCTACAAATTTAACCATGGACCTCATTACCTCAGAATGAGGTTATGTAAGGTTATGAAGTAATGAGTTTTTCAGTTCAAGTAACTCTCAAAAAATGACTAGGATATTGTAGAAGAGTTGTCATATGCATCCTAATAGATTGCTCTCTCTCTCTCTCTCTCTCTCTCCTCTCTCTCTCTCTCTCTCTCTCTCTCTCTCTCTCTGACTCTTAGAGAGAGAGAAAGAATCATAGACTCTTGAAGCACTGAATTATACAGCTGTATTTACAGTGGATTTTAATTCTAATTCCTTCATTGCATGAAAGGGTATTCAACAGTACATGAGCAGGTACCATGCAATGGTCAATTCACAAATATTAAATTTAAAAGTGAGTTCTTTGAGATTTGCATTTATTTTCAACCATTGTTCAAAATCCAGGTCTTTTATGGTTATTTTCCTTAAAAAGATTATGATTTGTTTGCCAGTTTTTTTCATTTGTTTGCAATAATACCCAATATGAATAATATTCTCTTCCACTAATTTTGGGGAATTTCCAACAGGTAGGAGTTTAAACATATTTCATAGAACTAGAGTTTCTTTCTTCATAATATTTAATGGAACTAAGCAGATAGCATAATTCTGCTGACCTTAATTGGACAGTGTTTCCTATTGCTCTTGTGTGAAAGGCAGCTGGGAATGTTTGTGGCTTACTACAATCCTGTGCAATTTTGTCAATGACTTAATTTATAAATGCAGAAGTAGAAAAAAAAAACCTTCACAGGGTAGATTTTTTTCCTCTAATCAAATGTTCAGATAATTATCAGTGCCTGGAGCTATACAATCAGGAGAAAGAAAACCATGAAGAGACTAGGATCCTATCTAGACAATGTGCAATTTCCAACTCATTTTTTTTACGTTAAAACTAAATAGAGAGAATCCATGCCAATCTAACTTCAAGACTATTCATCAAAAGAAGATGATTTTGTTTGCCTAAGCAATGGGGTTAATTGACCTGACTAGGGTCACATAGTTATTAAGTTTCAAGTGTCTGAGGCCAAATTTGAACTCAGATCCTCCTGACCCCAGGACTAGTGCTTATCCACTACACCACCTGGCTGCCTCAAAAATAAGATGATTTAATAGAGTATCTTCAGGACTTGGACATAGGAAACTTGAAATTGACTTCTCACTATGCCACTTTCTAGGTGTGTAATTTTGGTAAAGCCACTTTATATTTTCGAAGTGTCAGTCACTCCATTTGGAAAATCAGACTAATGTTTAAACTATTTAACTTGAAGATTTATTTAAGAAAAAACATCTTGAAAACTGAAAAAATATTACATATATGCAAACTGTTATTACATTCCATAGAAATGTTTGTTTGGAAGATGGTGTGTTCATAAATGGTTGCAAAAATCTGTGATGAACCAACATAACTTTTCACAGTGAGCATAAATGAAATCTGTCTCTTTGTTAGTGATTGAAATAATTATACACATAAAGAAGTGACCCTGGAAGGGAGACAGTACACTTTCTGGGGGCTTGAGTCTAAAGTTGTATGATTTAGTGTCCTGTGGCAACAGCTGCTCCTTTGAGTGTGACAAACTATAGAATACTGAAGTGAATGGAGAAACAGGTGACTTTGATTTGCATGTGAAAATACACGAACTGAAAAGCATTATGCATCATAAATAGCGAAATATAGTCACTGGAACTGATCTATGATTGTGAGACAAAAGTAATTAACCTACTCATAGAAAGAAGATGATAATTTGACTACTAACCATAAGCTAAGTTAGAGTCAATGCAGTTAAAACCCAGAATATGAACCCTTAAAGATAAGAAATAACAAGGTAAAAATACAAATTTTAGAACTATATGGCTACAGCAGTTAGAAAAGAGAGTGTATTCCCCCATAACTGTGTTGTCCCAAAAACTCTAAAAGCATTTTAGTGAAGCTATATGGTGATGTTCCTTTCTTATGAACTTAGACATGACAGTGTGAGAGAAGGCTAGGATGAATTAGACAGTTCAGAGACTCAGTAATTGAGGCATATCACAGAGTTGTTACTTAAGAAATTAATTTTGTTTCTTTCCACAACTCCTATAATTCAGCTGGTTGAAAAGAAGCGACTCTGTTCCCTAAGTTGCACATGAGATTGGCCTACCATTTGCACACATATATTCTAGTCACACATAGGCTTTGAAAATTGGAAAATACTTAAAGCACTATTTACTCCAACCAGCACTTGAACCAAAATCTCCTCTACAACATCTCAGGTAAGTGCTTATCCAGTCTCCATTTGTTCTGGTTGTGGGACATGTCTATCTCCTGAGGGAATCCCTTCCAATTGGAATAAATATAGCTATGGAGACATTATGTTTATTGAATATTTATTGTACTTATATTTAATGAAGTTGTCTTTGAGTAAATTTCAAAAACTTTTTTTAAAAAATCTTCCTTGATCAAGACTTTCCCTATTACAGTTTTCTATATAACAGTAACTTGGTTATCTGACTAGTGCTTATTTTTCTTATAATTCCAGCTAGGGAAATATTGTTGTGAAGATCATTTTGCCAGTGATATTCCAAGACTTCATTGTTTTCAATAGCATTTTGGTTTTTCCCCCAATTACATGTCAAGACAATTTTAACATTCATTTTTACAAGATTTTGAGTTCTAAGATTTTGAGTTCCATAGTTTCTCCCTTCCTCCCCTCCCCTCTTCACAAAATGGTAAGCAATTTGATATAGTTTATACATATGCTATCATGTAAATCATATTTCCATATTAGTCAGAGTTGTGAAAGAAGAAACAGATCAAAAGAAAAAAACATGAAAACAAATAAAGAAAATGAAAAAAATACACTTCAATATATATTCAGAACCCACCAGTTCTTTATCTGGATGTAGATAACATTTTCCTTCATGAGACCTTTGTACTTGTCTTAGATTATTGTGTTGCTGAGAAGAGCTGAGTTATTCATAGTTGATCATCCCACAATGTTGCTGATACAATGTTTTTCTATTTCTGCTCATTTCACTTTACATCAGTTCATACAAGTCTTGTCAGGTTTTTTTGAAATTTGCCTTTTCATCCTTTATTATTGGAAAATAGTATTCCATTACACTCATATACTGTTTGTTCAGCCATTCCCCAATTGATGAGCATCCCTTAACTTTCCAACATTTTGCCATCATGAAAAGGACTGCTGTAAATATTTTTGTACATGCAGGTCTTTTTCCCTTTATTATGATCTCTTTGGGATACAGACCTAATAGTGGTACTGCTGGATCAAAAGGTATGCACAGTTTGGTTGTCTGTTGGGCATAGTTGTTCTCCAGAATAGCTGGATAGGTTCACAACTCCAACAATAATGCATTAATATTCCAATTTTCCCACGTCTTCTCCAATATTTATCATTTTCCTTTTTTGTGATATTAAGCAATCTTATAGGTGTGAGGTTATACCTTAGAGTTGTTCTAATTTGCATTTCTGTAATCAAAAGTGATTTAGAACACTTCTTCATATGCATATAGATAGCTCTGATTTCTTCATCAGAAAACTGCCTCTTTATATCCTTTGACCATCTATCAACTCTGGAATGGTTTGTATTCTTATAAATTTGACTCTATTCTCTATATATTTTAGAAATGAGGCCTTTATCAGAGAAACTTGCTATACAAGTTGTTTCCCAGATTTTTTGCTTTCCTTCTAATCTTGGTTGCATGAGTTTTGTTTGTACAAAAGGTTTTTATTTTAATATAGTCAAAGTTATGTGTATTCTATGTCATAATGTGCTCTATCTCTTCTTTGGTCATGAATTCTTCCCTTACCCATAGATCTGACAGGTAGACTATTCTTTGTTCTTCTAATTTGCTTATGGTGTCACTCTTTATGTCTAAATCATGTTCCCATTTTGACCTTACTTTTGTATACAGTGTGAGATGTCAGTCTATGTCTAGTTTGTGTTCTATTATTTTCCAATTTTCCCAGGAATTTTTTTCAAATAGTGGATTTTTCTCCGAAAGTTGGGTGTCTTTATCAACCACTAGGTTACTATGGTCATTGACTACTGTGTCTTATATACTTAACCTATTCCATGGATCCACCACTCTGTTTCTTAGCCAATACCAGATAGTTTTGATGATTACTGCTTTATAATATAGTTTGAGATCTGGTATTACTAGGCCATCTTCCTTTGTGTTTTTTAAAATAATTCCATTGATATTTTTTATCTTTTGTTCTTCCAGATTAATTTTGTTATTATATTTTTCTATCTCTTTCAAATAATTTTTGGTAGTTTGGTATGATACAGAATAAGTAAATTAGTTTAGGCAGAATTATAATTTTTATTATATTGGTTCAGCCTATCCATGAACAACTGATTTTTTTCAGTTGTTTAAATCTGACTTTATTTGTGTGAAAAATGTTTTGTAACTGTGTACATATACTTGCTAGGTTTGCCTTGGAAGGTAGACTCCCAAGTGTTTGATATTGTTTTCAGTTATTTTAAATGGAAATTATCTTTCTCACTTTTGCTGCTTGGTTTTGTTGGTCATATAAAGAAATGCTGATGATTTATGTGAGTTTATCTTATATCCTGCAGCTTTGCTAAAGTTTTAAATTATTTCATGTAATTTTTTAGTTGAGGCTCTATGGTTCTCTAATTTTATCATCATGTCATCTGCGAAGAGTGGTGATTTTATTTCCTCATTGCCTATTCTAGTTCCTTCAATTTCTTTTCTTCTTTATTACTATAGCTAACATTTCTAGTACAATATTGAATAAATAATAGTGTTGATAATGGACATCCTTGTTTCACCCCTGATATTGTTGTGAAGGCTTCTATCTTATTCCCATTACAGACAATGCTTGCTGCTGATTTTACATAGATACTGTTTATCATTTTAAGGAACACTACTTTTGTTCCCATACGCTCTAGTGATTTTAATAAGCTGCTTTATTTTGTCAAAAGCTTTTCCTGGATATATTGAGATAAACACATAATTTCTGTTGGTTTTGTTATTGATATGGTCAGTTATGCTGAAAGTTTTTCTAATATTGAACCAACCCTGAAGTCCTCATATGAATCCCGCCTGGTCAAAGTCAATAATACTTGTGATATATCGTTGTAACTGCCTTGCTAGTATTTTGCTCAAAATTTTTGCCTCAATATTCATTAGTGAAATTGGTCTATAATTTTCTTTCTTTGTTCTTTGTTTTTTGCTCTTTCTGGTTTAGATATGGTATTAGCACCATGTTTGTATCATAAAAAGAGTTTGGTAGGACTCCTTCTTTGCCTGCTTTTCCAAATAGTTTATATAGTATTGGAATTAATTGTTCTTTAAATGTTTGTAGAATTCACTCAAGAACCCTCTGGCCTTGGAAATTTTTCTTAAGGAGTTCATTCATGACTTGTTTAATCCCCCCCCCAAATGGGGCTATTTAGGCATTCTATATCCTGATCTGTTAATCTAGAAAATTTATATTTTCATAAATATTTATTGAATTCACTCAGATGGTCAGATTTATTGTCATTTAATTGGGCCAAATATTCCCTAATGATTGCTTTAATTTCTTCTTCATTGGTGGTGATTTCACCCTTTTTAGTTTTGATACTGGACATTTGATTTCCTTCTTATGTTTTTTACTCAAATTAAGCAATGGTTTATTTATCTTTTTTATTTTTCCCATTAAATCAGCTCTTACTTTTATTTATTATCCCATAGTTCTTAAGGCAACATTAGTGTAACAGTGTGTAAACAATGAAGGCCTGCAGCCACTAGCACAAGAAGCCTGAGACAATGCCCCTTCCACCCTGGAACAGAGCTCAAATTTAAAAGAAAGGAGAAAGTTGAAAAAGATGAGCAAACAACAACAACAACAACAACAAAAGAATCTGACCATAAAAAATTATTACAGTCACAAGGAAGACCTAGACACAAACTCAGAAGAGGACAACAATGTCAAAACAGTTATGGACAAAACACCAAAGAAAAATGGGAAGTAGCCCAGAAAGAACTTATGGAAGAGCTCAAAAAGGAACTTAAAAATCATGTAAGAGAGGTAGAAGAAAAGTATTTGGTACTATTCTGAGGGAGTAGTGTGGAGGTCAGGGATGGCTGGCACTACTGGAGGCTTTATGGGTCTGGGAGCTTGCCTGGTGCTAAGCCAGGATCCTCCTTGTGGTATGTGACTTGTGCTGAGGCCAGTGAAGTATTTCTGTGTTTGGCCAGGGATACACTGAAGCATGCAGAGGTCTAGCTGCTGGAGGTCACCTTTTTGTCCAGTGCTATGCTGAGGCACATGGAGGTCTGGCTGCTGGAAGTTTCCTGTTTAACTGGGGCTACACTGAAGCATGTGGTAGTTTTCAGAGCTGGAGAATTCCCATTCCCTTGGCTATGCTGAGGCATGTGAGGGATCCTGGTGTTGACATTTGCCTGCTCCACCACACTGGACTTCACCACACTGGGATTTATCACTGTTTTGCTGAGGTGCTGCTTACTGCTGGTTTGCTGGGACACTTCCTATTCTGGACTGCATTCCTCTTATACCTGTGTGAGACAGATCTTTCCTGCCAATCTCCCAAGTTTCTTGGGCTCAAAAATTGTTTCACCCCATCATTTTTTTTCTGTTTCTGCTATTCCATGATCTCTTTTGAGTCTCTATTTTATAGGTGTTTGGAGGTGAATATGGGAAAGTTATTGTGATTCACTGCTTGCTCCTCCATCTTGGCTCTCAGAAGGCCTCCCAAGTCTTCATTGTTGATCCTATCTTGCAAATCCGTTTTATTAAGTTAATTTCTCTAATTAAAAATTACACAAAATCTACTTACCTTAATCTATTTCTCTCTTTTTTTTTCATTCTGGCCATTCTTTTTTAGTTGTGTGTAAATCTCAATATTTACATATGCATATCTATTTTGTTTTTTATATGGAATTGGATAGATAAGAATATCACCAATAAGCTTTGTAATAAATACACCATTCTGTGTTCTTCTATTTATTTTTTAATTTAAGATTATTTAATATTTAAATAATTGTTTTGCTTGGATTTTATTTTAAAGTAAATGTAGTAAATGTAATCCCCAATCAGTGTAATCATGGAAGTCAGAGTTGTCTTAATTGAATCAAACAATCAATTGAGCAAGTCATATAATAAGAAATTTTCCTATACCTAAATCACAATGCATAAACAATCCTTAATGAAATTGAAAAGATAATAGAACTGATGAACATTTAATGAAAAGCAAATAATGACATATGGGAAACCTAACTTTGATTTGTTGAGATAAAGTCAAACCTCTTGAGCACCATATAATCATGGTAATCAATTGAGCAGTGATTCAGTGAAATAGTTGACGAGTCCAGCAGTGACCAGGCATATGAAAGTGAATTATTTCAGGTAGGGAGGAGAACAAGAGAATTTCCCTTCCTTACTATCTTTCCATTATCCTTGACAGCAAAGAGAAAGGACCAGTCAAAGACAGTGCATCTATCTCTCTAGGAACTAGGACAGAAACAGAAAGGACAAACACAAATAAACATGGACATGAGTAGAGAAAGAGACACATTCAAGAAAAGAAAAATAAAACCATATTCAATGAGCCCATTCCCTTGAACCAGAGAGCAAAGCAGCTATCAATTCAAAGAAGGCCTTTTTAACCTGGAAGTCAGAAGTAATTATATTCTGGAAGTTTTTATGGCTACTATATCTCTCTCAGAGTTACAGTAAAATAGATAAGCACATAAGGTACAAATTAGATAAAAGGGATTGTGCCATTTGACATAAATAAGGTATGCTCATATATGAAAATGTATAAAACTAAGTGGGAGAGGTATAGTGGAGAGGTATAGTGGAGAGTAGATAAAGATCAAAGAAAATAGCAATAGTGTGACTACTGTAGTGAGAATCTAATTGACAGGGGACTTGGATCTTCTTGATGTTTCCTGGAAGTCTCATTCTAAAAAATTCTAAAAATTCTGTTCAAAACAAAATAGTTATTAAGTCCTTAAATTATTCTGCTGGTAAGAGTGTTGTTTCTGTCCTTGAATTATTATTATCCATTTAAAAGTTGTATATCCCAAACAGAATATAAGCACCTTGAGGGCAAGTAGCATATTTTTTTTTGAGTGTCATCCCATTCATGCCTTTGTCTCTGTAATTTGTTTTGTCTTTGAATCCCCAGGACTTAGTACAGTACCTTGCACATAATAATAAATTAAATAACACATGTGTTCAGTAAGCACTGGGAATACAACTGCAGGTAAAAAGTCCCAGTCCTGAAGCAACTTACACTCCAAATGGGGAAGGCAACACATAAAAGGAAGTTGAAAATGTGTGGGATAGTGTTATAAGGGGGAAAAGGCACTTCTAATGTGTGAACTCCAGGGTTATAGTGAGACTTCAGAATGAATATTAGGCACTTAATAAATACATTCTTAAAATTTGAATAAATGAAAGAAATTAATGTGTTTTTTTAAATAGAGGCACTGACAAAAAAATTTGACTCCCAAATTTATTCTGAAAATAAGGGAGAATTCAGTTGACAAAGGAGAGATGACTGTTATGTCAGTAGGCAGCGCTCATATCATTCTAGGGCTCAAGAAAGTTAAGGGGTATGTGAAAGATTCTAGGTATAGCCTGACATGCACCAAATACTTTGGGAGACTGTATTTAGAATAATTGAAAGAAAGATTAGGTAAGATCCTATAATGTTAGACACTAAAAAGGAGACCTTCTCAAGAGTACTGATAAGCTCTCAAAATTGTAATAATGATGACTTGACACAAATGACTCTAATGAGGAGGAAAAGGGGAAAGTGTATAAATAAATTTATTTAGCTTCAAAGTAAATGCATTGATGGACCTCAATTTTTAACACATATAACAAAATTGACATCAAAGGGCAGGTAACTGAGAACCAGTACACAATAGTGATTCAGTTCTTAAGAACAGTATTAATAAAAAATAAAGCTTAGGATGATCAGAGGCTTCAGATTCAGTCTCAAACACAAGAAACTCCACATTTTTTTACCACTCTATTTTTCCTGAGATTATCTCATATCATTTTCCATCTTCTCCATTTCATTTCTTCTCTACCCCCAACACATGTAACATTCTTTACCAAATATAGAGTAACAACTCTTACATGAAACTTTAGTTATAGGTTGATCTATAGATAGGTCTATGTATGTCTGTCATTTATCTATACCTGTCATCTATCTATATCTACATTATATGTCTGTAGTAAATAGGTATCACTTTGTCTGAGCTTTGAAAGAAGCTAAGAATTTTAAGAAACAGAGTTGAGGAGGGAATGGATTCCAGGAATGGGGATCAATCCATGGAGAAGCATGAAGATAAGGGATAAAAATGTTGTATATGTAGAAGAGCAATTAGGCTGGTTTGGGTAGAACAAGGAGATTCTTGAGCAAGGAGGTGACATGGGGAGTTGTTGGGGGGAGTTGTGTAAATGCAAAACTTTAACAATTGAATATGTCCAAAAAACTAATGGGCTGCCTCAGCAGGTGATGTGTTCCCCTCTCTTTGGAGATATTTAATCAAACTCTGAATAGCATTTCTTATGTATGTTACAGTAGGAATAACTGTTGGATATGAGTAAGACTAAGTGGACACAGAGAAACTTTTCCAGTTCTAAATTTTTGTGATTTTACATATACAAATCAATTAAGCAAAAGAAAATATAATCACTCACAAAATGTAAATATAATGTGATTTATTCAATAAATCACCAGGATAGATGCTATGAAATGAAGCACAGTGACGTAGCCTGAGGCCTGAAGATGGAATTAATGGGTGAGAGTCAGGAAGGAACTCAACCAGGTATCAGTCTTTATGCTCACTGCTAGCAAGGCCAAAGCAATCATGACAGTTTAATTAGCAGAAGGCAGTGAGAGTGAATTGCTGTCAGTTGAATAATTGCATACTGAAGGCTGAGTAAAAATACAACCAGAATGTCAAAGTCTAAAGCCCCAAAGGACATTTGCAGAATTAAAAGGCTAATGGACAAATTCTCTCCATCACCCAGTTCATGTAGCATTGTGTTGGTCACTGGCATAATAGGCTAAAGTATTAAGCTTTCAGCAGTGATTTTCCACTTCCACAATTTATAATTTGATTCTAGTAAAGGAGACCAATCTAGCTCAAGACAAAGTCTGCTTTATTTTTTTAAAAATGGCAAAAATGCCAAAAAAAAATACCTAGTTTTTTTTCTTCACAAACAGTTCATGGAGGAAAGTATCATGAATTAGTGGAATAAAGAAAGTTGCTTCTAACCAAAGTTTCATGTGAGAATAACAGGGATTTTTTTCTTTTTCTTTTTCTGGGGCCATAAGAGGACATTGAGGAAATTCATTATATAACACAAATATTTTAGTAAATATTGTAGTATGTTGGTTGGTTGGTTGTTGTCCGTTATTTTCGAAGAGGACCAAAATGACATCATAGTCAGCTGTGTCTGATCAGACCAATATGAGCTTGGAATGATCTACCACAGGTCGAGCACAAATAGTCCATGTAAACTTTTGGGGTGGATTCTCTAAGTTTGAGTTATCTTGCATTTCTCTTGAGCTATTTCAATTCTGCTTTGCTCACAGGGCACAGCACCTTTTCTGATGTGGGCATGCCAGGCTGTGCCAGTGTCTGCCATGTCACACAATCAATTCCAAAGTTCTTAAAAGAGACCTTGAGAGTGTCCTTGTATTACTTCTTCTGACCACCATGTGAACACTTGTCCCATGTGAGTTCTCCATAAAATAGTCTTTTTGGCAAGGCTACGTTTTGCATTGAAACAATGTGGCCAGTCCATTGGAGTTGTGCTCTCTGAAGCAGAGTTTGCACTATATGAACACAGTTGCAAAATACTTTTTACTCAAACAAAGTCAGATGTAAACAATTAGAAAAATATCAATTGCTCATGGGTTCATCAAGCTAATATGATAAAAATGGCAATTCTACTTAAATTAATTTACTTATTTAGTGCCATACTAATCAATCTACCAAAAAATATTTTATAGAGTTAGAAAAAAATAACAGAATTAATCTGGAAGAACAAAAGTTCAGGAATATCAAGGGAATTAATGAAAAAAATGAAAAGATTGTGGTCTAACCATACCAGATTTAAAACTATATTAAAAAGTGGCAATCATTAAAACTACTTGGTACTGGCTAAAAAATAGAGTGGTGGATCAATGAATAGGTTAGGTACACATGACACAGTAGTCAATGACTATAATAATCTACTGTTTGATAAACTCAAAGACTCCAGTTTCTGGGATTAGAACTCACTATTTGACAAAAAAGGCTGGGAAAACTAGAAAGCAGTATGGCAGAAAATAAGTATAGACCAATATCTCATGCCTTATATCAAAATAAGGTCAAAATGGGTACATAATTTAGACATAAAGGGTGATACCATAAGCAAATTAGGAGAGCAAGGAATAGTTTAAATGACATCTCTATGGAGAAGGGAAGAATTTATGACCAAACAAGAAATCCAGAACATTATGAAATGCAAAATGGATAATTTTGATTATGATAAATTAAAAAGTTTTTGCACAAACAAAACCAATGCAACCAAGTTTAGAAGAAAAGCAGAAAGATGGGAAACAATTTTTTACAGCCAATTTTTCTGATAAAGGCGTAATTTCTCACATATATAGAGAACTGAATCAAATTTATAAGAATACAAGTCATTCCCAAATTGATAAATGGTTAAAGGATATGAATAATCAATTTTTAGATGAAGAAATTAATGTTCTCTATAGTCATATGAAAAATGCTCTAAATCACTATTGATTAGAGAAATGCAAATTAAAACAACTCTGAGGTACCACCTCACACCTATCAGATTTGCTAATATGAAAGAAAAGGAAAATGATAAATGTTGGAGAAGAAATGTTGGAAAATTGGAACACTAATACATTGTTGGTGGAGTAGCGAACTGATCCAACCAATCTGGAGAGCAATTTAGAACTATTCCCAAAGGGCTATTAAACTGTGCATAACATTTGACCCAGAAATACTACTTTCAAGTCTGTATCCCAAAGAGATCATAAAAAGAAAAAAGGACCCATATGTACAAAAATATTCATAGCAACTCTTTATGGAAGCAAATAATTGGAAATTGAAGGGATACCCATCAACTGGGGAATGGTTGAACAAACCATAGTATGTGAATGTAATGGAAATATTATTGTTCTAGAAGAAATGATGAACAGACTAATTTTAGAAAAACCTGTGAAGTCTTACATGAATGCATTGTGAATTAAGTAGAGCCAGCAGAACATTATACACAGTAACAGCAATATTATGTCATGATTAACTATGATAGACTTAGCTTTTCTCAGCAATACAATGATCCAAGACAATTCCAAAAACCTGTGATGGAAAGTGCAATCCACATCCAGAGAAAGAACTAGAGAGTCTGAATGCAGATCAAAGTACACTATTTTCTCTTTTTTTTTTTCTTTTGGTTTTTCCCTTTTGTTCTGATTCTTCTTTCACAACATGACTAATGTGGAAATATGTTTAATATGATTGTACATGTATAGTCTACATCAGATTGCATGTCATCTTGGGGATGGGGGAGGAGACGGAGGAAAGAAAAATTTGGAACTCAAAATCTTATAAATGCAAGTGTTGAAAACTATCTTTATATGTAATTGGAGAAAATGAAATATTACTAAGTGGTGGAAAAAGAATTATGGAATCTGAATGCAGATTGAAGCATACTATTTTCATTTTTTTCTCTCATTTTTTTTCCTTTTGTTCTGATTCTTCTTTCACAACACGACTAATGTTGAAATACATTTAATATGTTTGTACATATATAAACTATATCAGATTGCTTGCTATTGTGGGGAGGGAGGAGGGAAGGAGAAAAAATTGGAACTCAAAATCTTACAAAAATGGCTGTTCAAAAGTATCTTTACATGTAATTGGAAAAAAATACTATGAAGTGCAAAAATATGCATAGTATCTGTTTTTTTTTATTTATCCTCCTGATGTCAGATGTGATAGAACCCTTAGTCATTAGTCATTATGCACATACTGAATATTATCATGATAATACCTCTGGTGCTGTGTTCAAAGCCAAAATGGGATTGATTCCAGAGAAGAAATGAAGCATCAATTAAAAAGCATTTATTGAGTATCTAATAAACATCTGTCACAGTACTAGGTACTAAAGATACAAAGAAAAAGCAATACAACACTTTACAATGAGGAGATTACAGTTTAGCCAAAGGAAGTAACATGTAAAAATATAAAAGTGTGTATGGGGGCAAGGATAACCACACTGTAGGAATTCACACCACTATCACAGGGCATATGGATATATGGATAGCTATTGTTTCCCTCTGGGTTGGCTTGCCAACCTGAATCTACTCTCACATTGGGAGATCTGGGCTCACAAAGAGACACTCCACTATACATACATACATATATGTATGTATATATGCCCCGCCCCTCCTCAATCACTACTTTGGCTCTCAAACCCTAATCAATGTGCTTTCATTAGCAAAAACAGATATTCATAATAGATGCATTTAGACCTTTAATTTAATCATTAATAAGGCAAAAATATGAATAACATTAAAATTAATCATTTTTAAAGCAATTGCAGGAATAATAAATTTATTGCAATACACATACAAAATTGTATGTGTATACTCTCCCACTAATTCACTCCATGTTAATGCAGGAAGAAAATAAAAATATTGCTTTTAAAAAGCTTCCTAGGTTCAACTGGAAGAAGGAATAAAATTGAAAATAAACTATTTATTTGAATATGTAAGTCTACAGTCATGGATACTGAACAACAGAGATTTTAGATGCAGAACTATTATATCCAAAATAATTTTTTTTATTATAACACAGTTTAAAATATTCTTCACAAGCAATCTTATTAGTCAATCAGTCAACAAGAATTTATTAAGCAACTACTATCTTCCAGGCACTTGTAAGCGTTGTAAATGTAAAGAAATGTCAAATTATTCCCTGATCTCAAAGAGATTCTAAGTCAGTAAGGCTAACAACTGCTTTATGAAATTAATTGATGTCACTTACTCTTTGTATATATGAACTAGTTAGTAAATAACCATTTATTAAGCAACTGCTATATTCCAGGCACTCTGCTAAACTCTGGGGTTAGAAAAATAAGTAAAGGATAGTCCAGGCCCTCGGTGATCTCACAATCTAATGAGAGGGACAAGTGAGCAAATATGTAAAAACAAGCATTCTCTCTCTCTCTTTCTCTCCACACACATACACACACACACACACACACAGGCACACACACACACACAGGCACACACACACACACAGGCACACATATAGTCACACATATATATTGTAAAAAATTACTTCTCTTGGTAATCTGTGTTTTGGAGACTCAGAGCTGCCCTCTCCCAACCTTCTGACCAAAGTTCTTCAGAAAGACATCTCTGATAATGAGATTGCATTGAATCTTATCTTGGTCAATCTCCAACCCAACCCTGAACTGATTTTATCCTACTCAGGTTTAGGTGTAGACAGACTCCCAAAACTGAGGGTGGTATTTCCTTTGATGGCAGGCAATATTAGCCCCTGTGGACTAAGTGATCTAAGGCAGGTACTCAAGACCTCATTTTAATATATCTCACCTCCTGATATGTTGACCAATCATGGTTGATTTGCACCCCTTGAGAACGCTCACTCTTCGAAGGGCATAGAAAGCTATGCCCCAAAATCCCAAACTGAGCCAGTTCTGAACTGGCCCCCCTTAGGGGGACCCAGTTTTGGACTGAACTCCCTTACAATGCATATCAAACCAGCTTGAGAGAAATTAAACTGTGGACACACTCAGTTTTGTCTCTTTCTTGGAATAAATAAATTGGGGTTTCATATTATATATACGTATATATATGTATATATATATGTATATATGCATATACATATACTATTTATATAT
This sequence comes from Vombatus ursinus, assembly GCF_900497805.2. Lineage (NCBI taxonomy): Eukaryota > Metazoa > Chordata > Mammalia > Diprotodontia > Vombatidae > Vombatus > Vombatus ursinus. The sequence continues at coordinate 3,148,389 of NW_020940360.1, forward strand.
TATATATATAAATAACTATGACATTATGTTTTAAAAGGGAAAACATTAACATTAAGAGGGTTTAGAAAAGACTTCATGCAGAAGGCAGGATTTTATTTGAGACTTGATTGAAACCAGAAATTCCAGGAGATAAAGATAAGAAGGGAGAACATTATGAGCGTGGGAGACATTCAGAGACAATACTTATGAGTCAATAAGTCAAATGTCTTATTCATGGAACAACAAAACAACAAGAGGCCACTATTTTACACACACACACACTCACACACACACGTGCACACACACATACATACGTATATGTGTATATAAAATCTTTTTCAGATTTCCTTTTCACTCCAAAAATTTGAATATAAAAAGATAAGTGAATGAGTTAAAACCAGCTCAAGGTCTTTTTTAACCTATTACATGCTTACATTTTGCAACAATTTGTTCTGCCCTTCACATGTGTAATTACATTTGATTATCATTACAGAAATTACATAAATTTTATAAGATTTCACTTTTAGTAATCATATTTGACATTAGGGCCATTTGCAGATAACCATATTAATATATGACATAGAATTGTGAGTATTCATGGATTGTCTATAAAGAAAATAAAAGACATTGAAATTCTGGAAGCTTGGGGCACTTATCAAGTGGCATGGGGGAAGAAACAACAAATTCCTATTCTTGTCCTTATTAAATTTAGACTAAACTTTAAAATATAACTTTCTTCCTATACTTCTTAAAAATTTAGAAAATCCCAAAAGATTTACAAATGAATTTTTTTAGTCACTGATAATAAAAAATTACCAGAAAGGCAATATGTTTCGAGAGTAATTTGGTAATAATGACATAACCCTATTCCCAATCCTTTAAATTTCATTATGAATGTATGTACAGAATGCTAGATATTACACATTTTCATGTAGGATCAGCAGAGTGTCACTTTACATTTCAGCTTTTTAACTAGCTCTTGGGAGGTAGAAGTGGTAAAGGTGAGACAGTCTTAGTATAAAACATACTTTTTCCCCTGTGAATTTGTTTTCAATTGTTTAAAGCTGCCAAACTGCATGAATATTCTAGGCAGATGAATGGTGTTGTAATTCCAGGATTTTTGCTTGAACCAAAGATAAGGATAGGGAATATATCACCCTCTCATTTATTTTAGAATACTGTCAAACCCACATAAAAACAAAAAATACACCAGAAGCACAGGTGAACAGTTCTAATGACTAGAAACTTAAAGGATAAACCAAATTATCTTCTTCAGATCTCAAATGACATATGAGTCCCATTATGATGTTAAGTTGTATCTACATGGGAAAAAAAAAGAATCTGTAACATATAGTGAGGAATTATAGTAATGAGGTCTTGGAAATTGAGATATGCAATATTAAACAAGTATTTTTTCCCCCTATATTTTCTTTTCAGTAGAGGGATGCTCTCTGAAACACTCCAGGAGCATAGATTTAGAATGTGAATGACCCTCACTTGTCATTAAGGTCAACACATTAATTTATTAATTTCATGCATGAGGAAATAGAAGTCCAATAATCAAACATGAATCAGAATAAGTCATATCCCAATACGCTTCATTGAAGTGACACATAAAGAACATATAGTGCTTGTGTGGAACAGCTTATTTTCTCAGCCTTGTACTGGATGATACAAAAGGGGAAAAAATCCTATTAGCCCAGAGGATATAACAAAGGATCAGTAGCTGAGATTACAGAAAACTTTTCTTAAGAGTTAGAACTTACATAAAGTTGACTACACTCCCTCGGGAGTTAGTGGATTCCTAATCATTGGAGCCCTTCAGAGAGAATCTGGATGACCACTTCTAGGGTATATTGTAGAGGGGATTTCTGATTACCTAGGTATAGGTTGGAACCCATATATCCAATGAGTCATCAAGTCTTGTCAGTTTTCCCTCCATTACCTTTCTCACATCTATACCATTTCTTCCACTTGTAGCTACCTCACTAATAAAAGCCCTTCTCCAATATCACCTGGAGGATTAGACTCCTAAATGTTCTCTCTGAATCCAACCTCTCCCCTTTCCAGTCCATCCTTCATATGGTGCTAGACTGATATTACAAAAGTACAGGTTAAACCATGTTACTTCCTGCTCAAGAAGTTTCAAGGACTCTAGCATAAGATACAAACTTCTGGTCAGGCATTTAAAGTCATTCGTAGCTTAGCCAGTCTATTTTATAGTGATTGCACATTTTTCTTCTTTATGCAATCTACATTCAAACCTAACATTGTTCAGCTCCCTTGGTTATGTTTTTGCATAGACCCTTTCCCATGAGTAGGATGCATTCTCTTCTCATTTCCAACTTTTGGAACCTCCAGCTTTCTTCAAGGCCCCACTAAAGTCTCACTTCCAACAATAAGCCTTTCCTGATTCTCCTACATGTTAGTGTCTCCTATGCTGAAATACTTTGTATTTTCTTTGCATAAACTAGTGTTTTTGTCTCTTTATCCTTAGTACCTAACAGAGTTCTTGGCATAGAATATGTCCTTAACAAGTGCTTGTTGTATTGAATTGCTTGCAATTGACTCTAATCTCCAAAATCCCTTCCAACTCTGAGATGTAATATAGGGCTAAATTGATCTTTCATTTAGTATATGCCCTTTATTCCCTTCTTTGGAAAATCTCCATGTATCTACTTTTACTGATTCTGCTTTTATTTCATTTTGTACATGTTCACTGCAAACATACACTGAGACTTTTAATTTCTCCTGAGGCTCTTCAGGTTCAGCACTCTTTCCAACTGAAATTGTGCTAATTTTATCTCTACTGAGAATAATCAAAGTGTACATGAATCCAGGATACATGATGGAAAATCAAGGACAATAGTAGCCACAGTCAGTGTACAAACTCTCTTTGATGCTGTCTCAGATACCACCAAGAAAATTGCTCCATTTCCTGAAACCAGAAGCCCTTGTGAAGTGAGGATCTTACCAGATCAGAGGAGCAATGATTCCCGTTTTCTGGATTATTTTCCTCTTGAAAACTGGATGCTGAGTTGGCCTGCATGTTGCTTTGACAATTATAAAAAATGGGCCTTTGTGACTTGAGTCTATATGTCTCTGGATTCTTTCCCCTCTCCTGATTTACAGCCTTATTTCCTGTGCATTCTCCTCTCCTTCATCCTTGTTTTCCCTGCTTTGTTATCTTTATTAATTCATTCATTTGCGTCTGACTCTTTCTGACCCCATGGACCATAACACATGAGGCCCTTCTATCCTCCACTATCTCTCAAAGTCTATCCAAGCTTATGTTTGTTGCTTCTATGACACTATCTCTCTATCTCACCCTCTGCTGTTCCCTTCTCCTTTTGCCTTCAATCTTTCCCAACATTAGGGTCTTTTCCAGTGAGGCTTGTCATCTCATTATTTGGTTCATATATTTAAGTTTCAGCTTCAGTATTTGTCCTTCCAATGAGTGACTGACACATATCTGAAATTGTGATATTTCTTTCAGCACCCTTAATTCCATCTTTTGATTCATCCAGCCTGGCATTTTGTATGATATACTCTCAATGTAAATTAAATAAATAAGTTGAAAATTTACAGTCCTGTCATACTCTTTTTCTCAACCTTAAATCAATCAATTGTTCCATGTTTGGTTCTAAGAGTTGCTTCTTGGTTTACATATAGACTGTTCAGGAGACAAGTAATATGATCTGGTACTGCCATGTCTTTGAGAATATGTCACATTTTGTTGTTATCTGCACAGCCAAAGGCTTTAGTGCGGTCAGTGAAGCAGAAATGTATGTGTTGTTTTGTTTCGGTTTAGTTTGGTTTGCTTTTTTGAACTCCCTTGCTTTTTCCATAATCCCGTGAACGTTTGACCATTTGGCTGTAGTTTCTCTGCCTCTTCAAAAACCAACCTGCCTTTACCAGGATGGTTACATACTGCTGAAGCTTAGCTTGAAAATCTTAAGCATAACCTTGCTGGCATGTAAAATGAGTGCAACTATGCAGCAGTTTGAACACTTTTTGGCATTGCCGTTCTTTAGGGTAGGGATATAAACAGATCTTTTCCATCCAGTAGCCACTGTTGAGTTTTCTAAATTTGCTATTGAATATAGCATTTTAACAGCATCTTCTTTTAGGATTTTAGTTTAGCTAGAATTCCATTACTTCCACTAGCCTTATTGTATAACAATGTTTCCTAAGGTCCACTTGATTTTATTCTCCAGAATGTCTAGTTCTAGATCAGTAACCACATCATTGTTGTCATTGATGATGTTAGATCTTTTGTGTATGGTTTTTTTTCCATATATTCTTGCTAACTCTTCTTAATCTCTTCTACATTTGTTAATTCCCTATGATTTTGTCTTTTATTCTGTCCAAGTTTGCATGAAACATTCCCTTGATATCTATATTTTTAAGAGATCTCTAGTTTCCCATTCAATTTTTCCTTCCATTTCTTTGCATTTCCCATTTAAGAAAACCTTCTCTCTCCTTGTTCTCTGGAATTCTTCATTCATTTGGGCTTATCTTTCCTTTTCTCCTTTACCTTTAGCTTTCCTTTTTTTCTCGTACAACATCATCAGACAGCCATTTTGCTTTCTTGCATTAGATGTTTTCCTGTTATGACTAGTTAAATTCCTACTATGGCTTCATTCTAGCTCTATGCATAGTACTTGAGCCTTTTGGTGGTTAATAGCCTCATGTAGCCACCATGCACTATCAAGGTTGGAATTTCATTCTTGCTCTATCCCTGGTTATCTGCATAATTTTGGACTAGGCACTTAAGTTCTCAAGTTTGCCTCTTTATTTGCCTTGTTCACAAAATGAGAAGGGTCAATGTTCTCTCTAAGTCCCTTTCCAATTCCCACATATCAGAATACTATAATCCCTGTTCAGTTGTTCATGACATATCATTCAGTTCCACAAGCCTTATGTGATGGGTGCCATTACATGTGTTGCAACTCTCCCTCCTATACTAATCTCAACTCTAGCACTTCATTTTTCTTCCTGGAAATGATTGGAAGCAAACTTTTATTCAACTACACTGTGCAATACAAAAGCTAACTGTCATGAGACTTAAAGAATGTACACACATTTACAAATATATGATATATCTCAATATATGTATGTACGTATATATGCATATACCTATATAGTATGTGTGTATACACATATGTGTGTATGCACATAAACATGGATATATACTATGTATATGCCTATTCATATTTATTATTTATAGATATGTGTATTCTGATACATGAATATATACATACATACACACACACACACGCACGCACACATACGTACTCCATCTCAGCAGATGGGCTAAACCTGGTTGAGGGTAATTGACAGGCCTCAAACCCATCAGTGAGTTAAGGGGATGTCCCCTCCAAGTAAATGAAGACTTCCCCGAGCAGAATAGGCAGATGAAAACAATTTGTTCTAGCGACCATGAAGGCAACTGAAACAGGCACTGTGGAGTGCTTAGAGCTTGTTCAGACCTGAAAGACACCTGGGATGTAGTGGAAGACCTTGATGTCTTCATTCACTTGCCAGTTGTCCTGACTTTTGTCTTGCTATAAGACTTCTATGACTCTAAAAGAGAGTGAGACTGATAACTTCATGCAACTCTGCCTCACTTAAATCCAATTCACTTGCAGGTCAAGCTATCAGCCCATGATGTCATTGATCCTCTTCGAAAATGAAGGAGAAAAAACACGTACACATATACATACATATTTGTATACATACACATATACACACATATGTGTACATACACATATACATACAGACATGTACACACATATGTAAAATGTCTTCCCATACCTAGAATATATTTCCTTCTCACTTCCACCTACTAGAACCCTTAGATTTTTTCAAGACTCAGTTCATGTATAATCTCTGACACAAGGTCTATCCTGATTCCTGCCCTAGTTATTAGTGCCTTACTTCTTTTGAAATTGCATTGTATATGCTCTGTATTAATTGCTTATTTATAGATTTACCCTTCAAGACATGAAATATTTCATTTTTGTCTTTTTTAAGCTCATTGCTTAGCATAGTAACTGGCAAGAAGAAGGATATAAATGCTTAATGAATGCACAAATGGGTCACTTGGTTGTAGGCCCTAGCCTTAAAACTAACTCACACTCTTCTCTGAATCGCAGCACTAACTTTCCTGTCATAAGTTTTGTTTTATACTACTTTCTAACATACCTTATAATAGCAAAGTAAGTAAGAATCTAATGATGTGGATGGCACATGTTGTTATAGAAATAACAATGTATTGAAAGTCACTAAACTTGGATTCTGACTACCACTATTGACTTGCATGACAAATGCAAGTTACTTTACTCTCTGGACCTTGATGTCTTCCTCTGTAAGATGAAGCCATTGGATTGGATAATCTCTAAATTCCCTTCTTGTGTGAAAGTTCTTTAATGCTTCATGAATAAGGGACATGTGTACATTAGATAAACACTGAATCTTCACCAAAAAAATTCATTAGGATGTACTTTGTCAATTTCAGTACTTATCACATTTAATGAGGCCTTCTAACCACCTTTGTTAACATTTAATGAATGCCTGCTATAATTGGAGAGCTGTCCTATGCTCCAATATACTCATACCACTTCCTCTACTCCTCACTGATGCATTTACTATTGAGTTGTCTTTTATATTAATTATTCCAGCAAAAATTTCATGAGTACTTTTACTAGATAATAAATTCCTTGAGGGTAGGGAAGATGTTGTCTTCATCTTTGTACCTGTCTTCAGAGTCTTGGACAGTAGCTTGTATACATTGTGCAGTATGATGTTGATAAAAGTTTCTTTTATTTCATGTGCATTTGTTTCGTTTTTGCCTTTGGATTTTTCAAAAAGCCTTTAAAAATTATAGTGGTACCAAAGTGTCAAACAATTATGAATGGATTTCTATAGAATATTCCTATCTGGTAGATTTTTTTATCTCAAATTTCTAAAGAGAAGTTGCAGACATCTGCCACCCAAGTGAATGCCTTACAACTTCTCTTTACAAGTATGCATCATTGAAAAACATTGATTACTATTTGCCTTGCACAGGCATTGTGGAGCTCCCTATAACTTGCAGTATAGAATTTAATTCATTTATAAAATCTTTCTTCTTCCTCTTGTGATGGCAAGCCTTGAGAGTTAATTACTTTTGCTAAGACTATAATAATTTCACTTTTATTATTTGGTTACTTCTCCTTAAGCTATTTCAACAGTTATTTTTGCAATGAATTTATATCCCTGAGAACTTGTCCTAGAAACAACTGGGACTCATATTTTTTTTAATTTTTGCACTTTAGAAATTAAATGTTTTATTAGAAACTTTTGAGCAACAGTACAAATAAATGTTTTAGTAAATATTTACATTTTAATTTATTAATTTCAAGGCATAAAGTATTGTCACATGTTTATAGTCACTCTTTCCAATTCCCTATCAAGATTTACTGTCCAGCCCTTCTTGTCACTTTTCCTCATATGATTGTAGTTATTGCAAACTTCATTCCTATGGTTCTGTTTTTGTTTTCCACTTCCAATTATTTCATAAAGGTCTTTCCAGATTTCTTTCTATTTCTCACACCATAGGACCTGGCCAGTGCAGGCAAGATCTTGTCCAAGAGACCTGTTTTCCACTACTTGGTCAGTCAATAACAACCAACCATATCTTTACTATTTTATAGGGCATAATGATCACCTATTCTATGACTCCATAGGATTATGGATTTAGAGGTGGAAGAGAACTAAGAGGCTACTGAATTCCACCCTTTCATTTTGCAGATGAAGAACCTGAGGCTTAGAAAAGTTAAGAAAATTTCACAGTGTCACATATCCAGTAAGTACTTAAGATAAGATTCAATTTCAGGTCTTTCTTACTTGAAGTCCAGTGAGCTCATGCACTTTGCCATGTAGCTTCTTCCCATGATTTTGAGTGATAACAGCCACCCTAGACTAAAGTTTTCTTTGCCATCCTCCACAACTTTCTCTCTCCCATATAGCCAACTAAATCAATCCTATCCTTCCTAGGTCCCTTTCCAATTAGCTCCCATTCTACTGTGCCTTAGAAATAATTCTATTTCTAATATACTCCCTTTTGTGCTAGTTTTCTTTTTCTCGTATACTTCCCTATATATTCTTCCCTATAGTTGCATCAAATATATTAAGTAATTTCTCCTCTTTTGAGGTTCACTCCTTCCATGTATGTTACCATTTCCTGATCCAAGAAGCTATTATTTCCCAGCTCTTAGCTCATTTCAAGGAGTTCTGTATATAGCACATACTATTCCTCCCAGTCTTAAATTTTATTTTTGGATACTCTCAAATTAATGATGATGATGATGATAATGATGATGGTGATGATATTGATTAACCTCTTTAGTGCCTATGATCTTCATGACCTTCCTTTCTGCCTTTGTCCTTCCTGTGTCATACACTTATAAATGGGATCATCATTTTTTTTTTTCAGTATGATTCCTTTGGTGGTGACTTTGAAGGAGAAAAGAGGGAGGTGACAGTATAAGTAATTGATAATTGAGTGGGCGGTAAAAAGGTAGAACTGAGAAGTATAGACTCAGTTGGGCTGTGACATGGAAGAGATGTAGGATGATAATATGAAAAGATGATAGGGTGAAGTGAACTTTCTTTTTTTTAAGAATGAGGGAAATTGAGGAATGTTTCAAGATATCAGGAAGGGATCAGTGGATGGAAACTGGAAGCTAGGGTACAGAGGGGATGATCAGAAGAGCAAGCTGCTGGAGGAGATGGGAAGAGCTCATGCAGAAAGGTTCACATTATCCAGGGAAAATATCTAATATTCTGAGACTGGAAGAAGGAACACAAGATAGACAATGATGCTTAGGTAAATTGAAGTGGGACACTAGAGAAAAGAGAGAGCTTACCCCAAATATCTTCACTTTTTTTCAATAAAACTTAAAAGTTGTTTCATAATTCCACAAATGCTATGAGCCTGAAAGGCCTCTTCTTGTAAAAATACCGGATGAATTGATATACAATATATATATGGATGGATATATCTCAAGTTATCTAATATGTATATGAGTATGTGTGTGTGTAGATAATCAAAGTTGGAAGGGCTATGGAAAGACAGGCATATTAAAGCACTATGGGTGATTTACACAATCATTCAGATAGGTTTTTGGATTTATGATAAGAAAGTGACTAAAATTGACCTATCCTTTGACCCAGAGATTCCACTTCTAGAAACATATCTGAAGTAAGTCAATTGTAATTTATTTGTAAGACATCAAAAATATCTCTACATTTTTATGGTAGTACTTTTTTGTAATAACAAAGAATTATACACAAAAATACCTACACTTTTTTGGGAAATGGCTAAATACATTTTAGAATATAATGTGTAATAAAATTTTACTGTGCTTTAAAAACAGTAACTATGGTTAATAGAGAGAAATAATGAATATGACTTAGATAGCTACTGCAAAGTGATAGAAGCAGAACCAGGAAAAAAGATGAAAAAAAAAACATTTATTAAACAACTGTTGTAGCTATAGAAGTACAGTGGGAGCTTTGTTTTCATTTAAAATAATTCACTAGAAATAGAAGTGTGACTTCTGACCTTTTTGAATTCCAATTGAAATAGATACTACACATACAAATTAAGCAATTAAACAAGTATATACCAATGTGCATGGCCCTATGTTAAGTTCTAATGACATAAAAACAAAAATTAGTAACAGTTGTCTACAGTGACATATTCTACAGGGTTTGATAAAGAGTTAAATAAACACAAGGAAATTAGAGGGAAGAGATAGCACCAAAAACTTTGGGGATTTGCGAAGACTTTATAGAAAAGGTGTCATCTGACCTGTACCTTGAAGGAAGATAAGGACTCTGAGATGTAAAGATTAGTAGGGTATACTTTCTTGGCATGGGAGAAAACCTGTGCAAAGTTGCAAAAACAGGATATGAAATTTTGAATTTTGTGCAGTTTGTCTAGAAAATAGAATGGATGAAGAATAGTAACAAGAAATGAGTTTGAAAAAAGTATGGTTCAGCAAGATCATGGACATCTTAGTAGTAGCCTGTAAATTTTTAGTGATTCTCAGGAGCTGTAATCTAGTGATATAACTGTTCATTGCCCTCCTGGTCTATCTTTTGGTTTGTTTCCTGTAGGAAGTCGGGCCCATGATCTGTGGTGACTGAGACTACTCTGCTCTACCCTAGAAATATGATGTGGAACTGGATAATGGGCAACAGAGATGTCAAGTGGCACACAATCTTGCTTCCAGTGCTGGTACAGGGGTCTTCTAGGATCTCTCATCCTAGTTTTTCCAAACCTCTCTTTGCCTTCCTAATCTGCTTTATTTCTTCATCTTAAAACTGTCTGTTCATATTCTCTGACCACTTATCAATAGGGGAACAGCTTGTGTTTTTATAAATTTGATGCAGTTCTCTATATATTTGAGGAATGAGGCCTTTATCAGAGACATTTGCTGTAAAAAAAAAGTTTCTCAACTTTCTGTTTTCCTTCCAATCTTGGTTGCATTGATTTCGTTTGTGAAAAAAATAATTTGATATAATCAAAATTATCCATTTTATATTTTGTAATGCTCTCTATCTCTTGTTTGATCATAAATATTTCACTTCTCCATAAATCTGACAGGTAAATTATTCCTTGCTCTTCCAATTTACTTATGATATCAATCTTTATGTCTAAATCATGTACCCATTTTGACCTTATCTTGGTATGTGGTATAAAGATGTTAATCTATATCTAATTTCTGCCATACTATTTTCTAGTTTTCCCAGCAATTTTTTTCAAATAGTGAGCTATTTGTCCCAGAAGTTGGGGTTTTTGGGTTTATCAAATGTTAGATTACTAGGGTCATTTACTACTGTCTTGTGTACCTAACCTATTCCACTGACCACTCTATTTCTCAGTCAGGACCAGATAGTTTTGATGCTTACCACTTTATAATATAGTTTAAGATCTGATATGGCTATTCCATCTTCCTTCATATTTTTTTATTGATTCCCTTGATATTCTTCACATGGTGTTCTTCAGATAAATTTTGCTATTATTTTTTTCTACTTCCATAAAATATTTTTTGGTAGTTTGGTGTGGCACTGAATAAATGAATTAATTTATGTAGAATTGTCATTTTTATTATATAGGCTTGGCTTATCCATGAGCAATTGATATTTTTCCAGTTGTTTAGTTAGTTTAGTTATTTATTTATGTGAAAAGTGTTTTGTAACTGTGTTCATATAGTTTCTTGGTTTGTCTTGACAGGTAGACTCCCAAGAATTTTATGTTGTCTACAGTTACTTTAAATTGAATTTCTCTTTCTATCTCTTGTTGCTGGGCATTGTTGGGGATATATTGAAATGCTGATGATTTCTATGGGTTTATTTTATATCCTGCAATTTTGTTAAAATTGTTAATTATTTCAAGTAGCTTTTTAGTTGATTCTTTAGGATTCTCTAAGTATACCATCACGTTATCTGCAAAGAGTGATAGTTTTGTTTCCTCACTGCCTATTCTAATTCCTTCAATTTCTTTTTTTCTCTTATCATTATAGCTAAGATTTCTAATATAGTATTGAATAATAGTGATGATGATAGTCATCCTTACTTCCTCCTGATCTTATTAGGAAGGTTTCTCAATTATCCCCATTACAAATAATGTTTGCTGATGGTTTTAGATAGATACTACTTATCATTTTAAGGAAAACTCCATTTATTCCTATGCTGTCTAGTGTTTTTAATAAGAATAGATGCTGTATTTTGTCAAAAGCTTTTTTTTGTATCTATGAGATAATCTTATGATTTCCATTGGTGTAATTATTAATATGGTCAACTACGGTGATAGTTTTCCTAATAATGAACCAGCCCTTCATTCTTAGTATAAATCACACTTGGTCACAGTATATGATCTTTGTGATATATTACTGTAATCTCCTTACTATTATGTTATTTAATTTTTTTCCATTAACATTCATTAGGGAAATTGGAATACAATGTTTCCTGACTTCTGCCTCTTAAAATCCCTAGTTTTCATTAGTGCTCACCTTGAATACCATCTTCTAAGTTAAATCTTTCCTCATCCCCTGATTCCCCCAATCTATTAGGGTCTTCCCCAAAGTACTTTGTATCAGTTTTGTATATATTTTGCGTATATATGCATATATACATGTTGTCTCCGAAATGCAACATAAGTTCCTCAAGGGCAAATATGGTTAATTTTTTTTGCCTTTGTAACCTGAGAGCCTAGCACATTGTTGGACATATAATCAGCACTTAATAAATGTATGTCAATCTATTGATTGAGAAGGCTCAAATGACAACCCATCCCATTTACTCTCATTATGTGGAATTTCAGTGGCTTGAGTTTTTGTAATTCTAGTCATACCCAAAGGTAGTAGCATGAGAGATGGCATCATTTAGTCTCAACTTTGGTACATCAAAACAAAAAAGCAATAAGTGCTTCTAGTAAGTTTTCATATATCACTTTCAAATGGTATTCCTTACCACCCATGAGTAGTTGACTCACTCTCAGGAGATTATTGTGAAAACAGATATAATTCATCAATATAAACAATGTCTTTGTGCATTCTGGTCCCAATTTTTATATTTTGCTAAGAAGCAGTGAGTAAAGGAGCAAAGATACACAATAGACTCTGTGAAAATAAGGATTCTTTAGCAGCTATTTGGTAACTTCAGATCTACTGGGACCAATCTCCGTTTTAGTTTTCTTCTGGTTGGCAGTAGATCATGTGGGAAAGAAGAGGGAAGCCTTCTGATCTACAATATCCATAACACCAACTGAACTTGCACTTAATCATATTTGCTGGGGAAACCTGCAATTGAAAAAAGCTTTTGTTTTTTGTTTTTTTTTTTTTATAAACTGTTTTGCTATAAATGATATTTCACAGGGGAAAAAGTTATCATGTTTTATGGCGATAACAGTAAATGCAATCAAAACACATTTTGAGTAGCCTTCCTTCTGAGATGTTTTATTTACTTTTCCAAATTTTAACTTGTTGGCCCACTTCTTACTGTCCCGTCTAGCCTTTGGGGAAACCTGTTTATAGACTATCACTTGTTTTTCATGGTAAATTGACACCATAGGAGACATTGAATAGGGTCCAAAGCATTCAGTTATTTCCAAACCTAAGCTATATCTGTCTACCTGGTTGGATTTTTTACCCATTCCTCATTTTGTTCTCTCTCCCTTACTCTCAAGGGCACTTGTAAATATCCCAAACCCATTTTGCAGGATAGTGGCCTTTAGAAGTGTCACTTTCTATCCTTATTCTTCAGTTGATTAGATTGTGAACATTGGGGACAGGGAACAATGTGTCTGTGATCATAGACAAAAATATGGTGAGTGGTTCCAATCCATTATTGAAGAGGGAAAGAGAAAACATTCAAGTGGACTTTGGTAGCTAGATTATTTCCTTAATTTGTCTTTCCTCAAGCCAAATAATAAAAAAGGGGAAAAGATATAATGAAAAATAGATTGGATCTATATTTGCATTTAAAAGAAGTTAAAAATGTAGAATTTTAATAACATAATACTAATCATTTATTATTTCATTTACCAAGCACTTAATGATTGCTTATAATATCTAATCATTGTTTTCCATGCTCACGTTTGGAATGTAAAAGGCATTTTTTTTTAGGAATATTGTTTTGTTTTCTTTTAACAGAAAATTCTTAGACTATTTGCCTTTAAAATATGAATGGTGTCCCTTTTGGGCTACCTCCCTATGATTACTTTTACAAGTTTGTGCTTTGGATTTGCAAAACCAAGGGAGTAACTACTATTTTTGGTTCAAAGGATACAATGTAGATCTATACTTCTAAAACTATAGTTCTTGAGCCCCCATCAGAGTGTGTTTGAGTATCACAGGCATAAAATATAATAGAAATTAAGCCCAAGGGGCTTATCATATCTATCATATGATTAATGTATGAGCTTTGTGATACATCATTTTAGTTACTTGAGGCTTTTTTCCCCATTTATTTATACTTTATTATTTCTCATCTTCATTGCAGTTGATATTAAGCAATGTCACATGCAAATAAATTATATATCATGTGCTATAATTTTAATAATTGTGAATATTTTCATCATTTTATTATCTCTAGGATAAAAACCTAGAGGAGAAAAATATGAAGGTAATTTCAGATCTATAGGGATTGTTTCATTCAACTCTAGTAATTAAAAGATTTAGTACAAGAATGGGGAATAACTACAAGATTCTAGGTACCTAAATTCCTTCTTCATAATATTAGATTGTTTCCTTTAGCTTCTGTCTCCATTTTTTCCAAACTGTAGAACATTCCATGGACAAACCTTTTAAAGTAATTTCCTTCAAGGCAGCTGCAAAAGAATTTAGGCTTTTACCAAATCTTAGTAGAATGGTTATTTTGTAAGTATTGATGGTATTCAATCAAGATCCAAACTTTTCTAAAGGACCTTATTGTATTAATGAAATGTCCATGCTTTATTCCTATGTATTCTTAGCTATGCACACTGCCAAATGGCACTGAAATTTACTCCTTGCCCAAGTAATTCTACCTGCAGAGTGTAAAATGACCAGCCAACTTCCTCAACTCTATCCACATTGCTTAATCACTGATAATTGTTCCTCTTGTTGCCAAGAAGCATAGTTTTATCATGATCGAATACCAACTCTCTCCCCTCCTTCTTGTGTGTTTATAAGATTATATTAATTCTTGTATGTATTTTGTAAATGCTTTGTAAATTTTAAAGTGATATATAATGTTCCTATTTTAATATATATATAATGTAATATAATGTAATGTAATGTAATATAATATAATACAGTATAATACCGTATAATAGAGTATAGCATAATATAGTATAGTATAATATAGTGTAGTATAATATGATATGATATGATATGATATGATATGATATGATATGATATAATGTTACATAAAATAATACAGGAATAGGGAATAAAAATATAGTGTCATTGGTATATGGAGCTTGCAGTCAACTCTCTCTACTAATGCAGTTTGGAAGCTTCTCTGTAGTCCATACTTTTAGAGAGTTACTGGGCACATCAAAATTTTAAGCGACTTGTTCAAGTTCACATAGTCAATCTAGTTCAAAGACATGACTTGAAGCAAATTGTTTTTTACTCTGACATTCATCCTGTATTCACCATCCTATGCCACTTTATAAAATAGCTAACATTAATATACTTTACTTATATTGCTTTATAAGTATTATCTATATATTTCTATAGCTATCTATAATATATTATGCCTATATATTATAGATGTATAATCTATAATATGTATATGATATATAATATGTAGATCTATAATCTATATATGATATATAACATAAATCCATACCATATAGATAGGTATCTATGTCTACGTATCTATATTTCCTTTCTGCTAAAAAGTATTTGAAATTATAATCTTAAGAATGACTATAAAAAAATATCCTGGGTAAATTGTTGTTTGTAGGGCACACAAATAGAAAATCACCATAATAATGAATAGTTGATTTGAAAATATGTTTTGGTCATTATTTGCCTACTGTGACAAATCTTAGAGGTGTAAAAAAATAAAATAAAAGAAGCCAGAAAGTTTGTGGAAAAATAATATCTCCTTGGCATACATTCACCTGTGTTTATCCCTCTTGAAAGTTGGATCAAGTAAGAGAAAATTATCCATCTGGATTAGCAATAAAAATTAGGCAACAAGTCTGCTTTTTACATTGATAGTCCCTCCCAATAGTTCTAATTTTCTACATTATTCAGATCAGCAGTTTGCTAATAAGGTTCAAAAAATACTCACAATGCCAGATATGCGGGACCAAATAGATTCAGGAATGAATGGTGTTCTCAGGTCACTGAAACCTACCTAAGTAAAGCTTTGGTGATAATAATAATAATAGTAGTAGTAGTGGCAATAACTGACAGATACCTAGACTTTTTTATGAACTAGCTTATTTGAGCCTCAGGAAAACCCTATGGGAGCAATTTAAATATTCTTATCACCTACATTTTGCTGAAGAGAAAACTGAGTTGAAACTTTTTGATCTTGATTGTATTAAGTACTTAGTCTATTTCAGGTGCTGAGACAGACTTTGAAGATATATTAAAGGAGTGGAGAGGATGAACATTTATTAGGCACCCACTATTTACTAGGTATTGTACTAAGCACTTTACGAATTTTTTTTCATTTAATCCTCACAACAACTCTGGGAGTTAGAAGCTATTTTTTCCCCCATTTTGCGACTGAGGTAACTGAGACAAACAGGTTAAGTGACTTGCTCAATGTCACACAAACAGTAAGTATCTGAAGCTGGATGTGAACTCCGTTTTTCCTATATTCAGGCCCATCTCTCTATCCTCTGTGCTACTTAGATGCCCCTAATCAAAAGAATAGCCGCATTTAATAAAAATAATGAAGTAATCCCTGCTTACACTACTCTTACACAAACTAGTAAGTGTTACAACAGAAATCTGTATTCTAATACTGATTTCAATGTCTATGCCCTTTCTACTATCACACAGTTCTATTGATATTTTATCATATATCCTTAAGGTATTGGTGACATGTCAGAATGCTTGTACTATCTAGTTACCATTATATTTTTCTTTTCATAATACAGTGATCATAACATAATTAAAATTCACTGACAGCTTATTTGTGGGAAAAGCTATTCTGAATTATTATTTTTAAAGGAACAAAGAAGAAATACAATAAAAGATGTCACTAAAGGAATGAATGTAAAAGTAGATGGGCATAAATGATCTCTCCTCATTTCTCTGCCACTGACTTCTCATAATTCAATGGAAATCAAAGGTTGATATTCATTAGATATCAAGAATCAAACAATTTCTTAATTCTCCTATTGTGAGTACTGCCTTTTGTTTTCCCCTTTTTGGAACCTAAAAATGACCAAATAGCCCCCAAAATTTTTTCCCTTAAATTTGCTCATTCAGGTTGAGAAGTTATTCTCTTTAGATGGCAAAAGGATGTACATTTTTGATCTATGATATTTCTTCATCTATGACCCATTTCCAAACAAAAGATTTTTTTGAAAGTATAACAGCAAGTAACAGCTGCCATTTATTTAGCCCCACTAATATTTTCAGTTTTTTTTTTATATCATTTGAGTTACCCAATTAATCTCAATGAATAAAACTAAGGATTAAAAAGTGATATATGCTGAGCACAATGCTAAGTGCTGGGGATAAAAGTAAAAACAAAGCAAACAAACAAAATAAAAATCAAGACATCTATTTGTCAAGCACACATAGGGGAAAGGTGGTGATGTAGGATTATTTTAGTTTATAAAATTACAGGATGGTGAACAGAGTCATAGATAAATGGATTTGCAGACCATTTCTATTATCTAGATTGATTTTATTATGGTTCCAATCCATTTCTCAGACTACCTAATTTTACATTTCAACCATATCCCAGATTGCACACACTACTGTTAAACCAATGTCTTACTAAAGCCCTACTTTCCCAAGCTATGGAGTTAATTTCAACTCAGGCGATGCTTTTCATTAATCTGCGTGTCAAAAGATTCAAGTATTCTCTAGGAGATTAAAAAGCTCCAAATTTCTAGTTCTCCCAAAAGGAGATAGAAACCTGCACTGTCTTTTCCTACTCTCAATATAGAAAGAAGTTTGTGGGGCAAATCCTTAAAAAATCCTCTAAGATGTTTTTAGTGATTACAAAGACTTTTTTTTTGCAATTGGGGTTAAGTGACATGCCCAGGGTCATACAGCTAGTAAGTGTCAAGTGTTTGATCTGAGGCCTGATTTGAATTCAGGTCCTCCTGACTTCAGGGCTGGTGGTCTATCCACTGCACCACCTAGCTGCTCCTGCAAACACTTTTAAGAGACATGCATTCAGTGGCTTATGTTCTTGTTGAAACACATGAATGGGATTCTGACTACTTCCAAACCCTATTAACAGATTACAAAAGAGTTGGCTGCCTACTTAACAGTTTTCCAAATTAAAAATCATAATCAGGCTCCTTTTTGTCCTGCTGCTCTTCCATCACTTTTTAGAATCTGCAGGGAGTTAATACTCAATAATTTACAAAACAAAAGAGCTATATTTCTCTTACACCCTTCACCAACATTACTTATTAAAAAAACAGTTTTTACAACATTAATGTACATTTTAAACAAATTACCAAAATCCTAAAGTAACTAAATTTAAGGCTATGATATAAAGCCCTGATGATGAAAGTATCTTACAAGCCAAAAATCTTAGTTTTGCAATTTTAAAAGCACTGCCCTAATGTCAGATATATGGGGAGGGGTGGGGCAAAGACAGTTCTCTAAATTTAATTCAAAGATGCTAAAGTGGCTTCAAGTGCCTCATTAATTAGCCTCACTAGAGATGCTGGACTTGCTCCTAAGAATTAGCCCTTGCAGGTTATAGCCAAACCCATAGGCTGCTTGGTCTAAGATGTTATCAGATTGGAGTTACAAGTTAAAGTCCCATCAAAGGAAAAAGAAATAGGCATTTTTATCCAGAGAGTACCCTGGTTTTTCAGTTCCCTTACTTAACAAGCTATTCTTAGAAAACCTCACAGAAATGGAACAGAACTTTAGTGACCCAGAAAGTGAAAAGTTAAAAAAGACAAGAATAGACAAGAACATACAGCACACTCTTATAATGGCCTAAGTTCCTATATCAAGCCCTGTTACAGCTCTCTTTGGCAGAACCTGCCAGAAGTCAAGGGCTCTTCTACCTGAACTCTCCTACAAGAGAATTTATACCCCACCCAAACCACAGCAAAACAATCCAGAGCTTCCCCACCCTGGATTAAATTCCTTGCAAAGTTTAGTAGGTTCTGATAAAGAAAGTCAATACACTCTCATTATCAGTAATGCCCTTCAAGAAAAACTGGACTTTAAGTCAGGACTTTGTTCAGAATCTTTCCAAAATACTGGTTATTAATAATTGTTTCTCACAGCTAGTTGGTGATGAATAAAAAGGGTTCTGGATTAGGAGTAAGAGCACATGGATTCCAAAACTAGTTCTGCTATTAATAAACTCTATGACCTCGGTCAGATCATTTCACATCTTTGGTCTTCACTTTCCTCATCTGTAAAATTAGAGGATTTAACTAGATGATCTCTATATATCTCTGGGTCCTTTATGGGTATTGATCAATGATCCTATTATTAAGACAAGTCTTGAGAGGCCTCATAGACACTGGTTGGATACAGGATTAACCTCAGAGAAAAGAAGACCCAGGTTCAAGCCTGCCTCTGATTCATACTAATTGTAAAACTGCGGCAAGTCCCAACCCCGATATGACCAAGTCAATTTTCTAAGGCAGGTTGGAGATCCTTCTGTAAGAAAACAGACAGTTTGAACAGCTGTTTCTATGAGAAGAGTCTTCATAGAAGACATTTTCAAATAGATGAAATTGCATTAATGGATAAAGACAAATCTTAAGTAATATTGTTTGAATGAGTTGTTGTCTAATTTTTCTAATATCCTCAGATATTTTATGGTATTGTTGAGGTTTAGGGGTGCTAGAAACCTGAAATTCAAGGGCAAGCAACACAGGTCCTGCCTCAAATGAATTTGACCCAAACCTTATTTCAGCCAAAGACAAGGTTTATTATAACATTGGTTGGGGAGAGTGGGATTTCTAGTGAGTCTGTGCTATTGGCCAAATTTTAAGAATCTGAGCACTTTAATGGAGGCAAGATATATCTTTTATACAGAAAACTGTGAGAAAGATCTAGGAATGGCCAAGTAGTCTGGGGTGACTGGGAGGTATCAGAAGAGGATCTGGAAGGGCTAGGTGCCTCAGGCGAATGCCAGGGACCTGGCCATGTGGGAAAGTCCAAGGAAAGCTCAGGTTGGGGGGGGGTGTTTCCCAGGACCTGCATGCCATCAGTATCTTTTCAATTCAATGCCTATGGAGTGTCATTCAAGTTTAAATACCCAGTTGGTGCTCAAAGAATAATTGTGGGAAATGATTCCCAAGTATTCCCTGCAACCTTTTTTTTTTTTTTTAAGAAAAATAAAGTGTGAGGCATTTAAATTTTTCACTTCAGGAAGGCATCACCATGGTTAACTTGCATTAAGAATTCATAGGTTTTAAAGGCTCTTTCCATAATTTGCAGCTGTTTTAACTGTGCTACACATAGTTATGGTTACAGTTTCAATTTGGAGTCCTTTATGTTTTTTACATCAATCAATCAGATGTTAACTGGGGCTAAGTGAAAACAGGTTTCATTTTTCTCCTAAGTGTGTTGTGTTTGTGAATTCTTTGACTGCCACCCAATGTATACTGGACCTGAGATCTCTTGAAATCCTTCTTGATTAGAATCCTTTCGGGACCTACAGCAATCAAGCCATCTGTTCTTTCAATGAACAGCTATTCATTGTAATTCTTCTTGCTTACTGCTAATGGCCAAGATTTCATTTGTATGGGTACCCTTTCCACTGACAAAGATTGTAACCCCTCAGTAAATGACATTATAAATGACAATGGTAAAATTTTAAAAAAACAAAACAAAAAACTAATCAAAATACAGCCAACGATGACCCTCTTAGTATCTTATCTAGGCATATACTTGGTTGACAGAGTTCATCCGTTATTCCATTCACAAAATTTTCTACCTTGAAAGATCAGCTGGAGTTTGTACTCATTCACTGGCTAACCATTGAAAACCTGGGGTCAGATCTGTGCTACAGTGAAATGTCAAAGTGGGGATTGTGAGAAGGTTCATTCTATTAAATCATATTGGTCTAAAAATATAGGGTAGTTGATGGTGAGTGGGAAAATTGAAGGTGAATTGGCTCTTAGTCCCACTGAGTATTGTAAACACTTTTTTGAACTGTTGCATATGTTGGCTTTTCCAGAAGCAAAAGCAGAATGTGTCAGCAAATTTATGATAGCTTCTACCTACTAATCAGCCAGCCAAAAATTAGAGACATGTAATAGGGACAAATTACACTGCAGAGAAGGAAATATTCTTTTTTCCATTCAATTTCATTTCTTTTGGGCACGTCTTTCTGATGAACATTGGTACTTTTCAAATGTAAAAACTACAGGTGAATCTATCATTTTATCCAGCTTGGAAAATCATTAGTTTATTGTCAATGTGAGATATAAGGGCATGAAAACATTTGCCTTCTCCAAGACCTGGTATGCTTCTCAAATCTGCAACTACCCTCCTACCCTCACACCACCACCTATGTAGAATTTGGTATTTGGCAATCAAATTTAAAATAGGGTGTATGATGCAATGGAATGAGCACTACCCTTGGAGCCTGAAAACCTGGTACTGACTCATGATTCTGTCCTTCACCATCTGTGTGAGTTAAGGCAATATGATTGTCACCACTGATCTGGTTATACCTCAATATCTACCTCTCCAGGTTGTTGTGTGAAGCAAATGTGTTAATGTATTGTGGTAAATTTACATTGTAAAGCTTCTGAAGGTCTACCTAAATTCTATTATTACCAAAAAGAGGAAAACAAAAATAATACATCACATGCCAGTCATTTAACTTTGGTTATAGACTCATGTTATAATCGGCACAGTCCCTTCTTTGATGCAGGCATGCCAGGTTAGGTCATGAGCCAGTGTCTCCCATATCTCACAAGCAATATTAAAGTTCTTCAGAAAGACCTTTAGAGTACCCTTGTATTGTATCTGACCTCTATGTGAGTGTTTGCCTTTATGAAACAATATTTGAAGAATTAATTTAGTACAATTTCACCAATGTGTAGCTTCCATTGCAGTTTATAAAAAGAAAATTGTGGAATACAATTATCATCTAATAATTATGGTAATCTAATGAGAAACCTAGATATTTATTGTAAAGGATATTAAATACTAAAATAATATTTTACACTTCTTTTTACAACATAGTAAAGGAGCTTTTAGCTACCTGAATTACCACAACAAAGGTACTACTACATGTTGCATAAACAGCCAAAGTTAGATTTAAGAAGAGCAGATCTCACATCCTTCATTTGACCCATACTGATTTAATGGCCATGGGAAAGTCATCTAAACTTCTTTGTGGCCCAGGCTACTTCCTAAGGTTATAAAATTCAGAAAAGTTGCTAAACTGAATTAATGGAGGGATTTTTCTTGCTGAGAGTTCTCTTATTGTGTGGGTGTAGTTCAGATGTAAAGCAATTTTAATTCAAAAATAGCTTTTCATGAACTTTATTCCTATTCCTGGGCATTGGGAGTGGGAAGCAGGATGCCTGCTAGCAAGTACAGTCTTGGTGTGAGGCCTCTTTGCCCACAGTGAGTAGCACATGGTCCCATTGGGATTTATCCATTGTGTGTTTGAAGGCCTGGAGGCTTTCAGGGTTCACACTTAGATATTTGGACAAAGGGCAATCACAGTATCTCAAGGAGACTGCCCTGCTATCTAGAGCATAAATTTCCAAATAAAGAGAGAGGAATGGGGAGCATGGAAGTAGGGAACATAACTGTAATTTTTTCAATCCAGCAAAAGTATAAAAAATCTTAATACTCAGTGCCTAGATTTATTAGTCTTGGAGTTCTGGCATCCTGGGAGTGGCTAGAACTATGCCAAATCATTTTTTTTTGTCATTTTATACTTTTCTTTTTTTATTGTGATCTTTTGTTCTTCTGCCTCTTCAAAAACCAACCTTCCCTTCTGGTAATTCTCAACTGACATATTGCTGAAGCCTAGCTTGTAGAATCTTAAGCATAATCTTGCTGGCATGGTGAAATGAGTGCAATTATTCGAGTAATTTGTCCATGATTATCAGTTCACACCTCCAACTTTGGACTGTATTTTTTTCATTTTTTTAAATTTTATTTTTACTTTTAAACATGTGTTTTTAAAACTTTGGGTTCAAATTTTCTCTCTTCCTCCCTCCCCACTCACCCTCATTGAAAAGGCAAGCATCTCGATATAGGTTATAGATGTGTAGTCATGCAAAACACTTCCACAGTAGTCATGTTGTGAAAAATTAAGTATATTTCCCTTCATCCTATCCTACCCCCCATTTATTCTATTCTCTCTTTTGACCCTGTCCCTCCTCAGAAGTATTTGCTTTTGATTATCCCCTCCCCCAATCTGCCCTCCCCTCTATCAAACCCCTGCTCTCTTGTCCCCTTCCCTCCTTATTTTCTTGTAGGGTAAGGCAGATTTCCATACCCAGTTGTGTATGTTATTCCCTCTTTAAGCCAAATCCTATGAGAATAAGATTCACTCATTCCCTCTCACCTTCCCCCATTTCCCCTCCACTGTAAAAGCCTTTTCTTATCTGTTTCGTGTGAGATAATTTACGCCCATTCTACCTCTTCTTTTCTCCTTCTCCCAGTATAATCCTCCCTTCCTGCTTAATTTTTACAGATACCATCCCTTCATTGTCAACTCACCTTGTGCCATCTATCTATCTATCTATACATACATATATTTTTCCCTCCCACTACCCTAGTCCTGATAAAGTACTCATGAGTTATAAATATCATCTGTTCATGCAGAAATGCAAACAGTTCAACCTTAATAAGTCTCTTACAATTTCTCTTTCCTGTTTACCTCTTCCATGTTTCACTTGAGTCTTGTATTTGAAAGTCAAATTTTCTCTTCAGCTCTGGTCTTCTCATCAAGAATGCCTGAAAGTCCCCTATTTCACTGAATGACCATTTTTTACCCTGAAGGACTATGCTCAGTTTTGCTGGGTAGGTGATTCTTGGTTGTAATCCTATCTCTTTTGCCCTCCAAAATATTATATTTCATGCCCTCTGGTCCCTTAATGTAGAAGCTGCCAAATCTTGTTTTATCCTGATTATGTTTACACAATACTTGAACTGTTTCTTTCTGGATGCTTACAATTTTCTCCTTGACCTTGGAATTCTGGAATTTGGCTATAATATTCCTAGGAGTTTTCCTTTGGGGATCTCTTTCAGAAGGTGATCGGTAGATTCTTTCAATTTGTATTTTACCCTCTGGTTCTAAAATATTAGGGCAGTTTTCCTTGATAATTTCTTGAAAGATGATGTCTAGGCTCTTTTTTTGATCATGGCTTTCTGATAGTCCAACAATTTTTAAATTTTCTCTCCTGTATCTATTTTCTGGATCAGTTGCTTTTCCAATGAGATATTTCACATTCTCTTCTTTTTTTTTTGTTCTTCTGGATTTGTTTTACAGTGCCTTGATTTCTCATAAAGTCACTAGCTTACAATTGCTCCATTCTAATTTTTAAGGAAATATTTTCTTCGGTAAGCTTTTGGACTTCCTTTTCTATTTGGCTAATTTTGCTTTTTAGGGAACTCTTCTCCTCATTGGCTTTTTGGACCTCTTTTGCAATTTGAGTTAGCCTATTTTTTAAGGTGTTATTTTCTTCAGTATTTTTTGGGTCTTCTTTAGCATCACTCTTAGTTTTTCCTCTACTTCTATTACTTGCTTCTCAAAATCTTTTTTGAGCTCCTCCATGGCCTAGAACCAATTCATATTTTTCTTGGAGGCTTTGGATGTAGGAGCTTTGGTTTGTTGTCTTCTTCTGGTTACATATTTTGATCTTCTTTGTCACCAAAGTAAGATTCTATGGTCTGACTCTTTTTGAGCTGTTTGCTCATGATCCCAGCCAGTTACTTGAGTTACAAATTCTTTGTTAAGGTAGGGGTCTGTTTCCAGTGTGTACTGTCCCAAGCTTCAGGGGTTTTGTGCAGCTGTTTTCAGAGATACTTCTAGGGACCTGTAAATTTTCATTTCTTCCAAGGCGGTATGATCAAGGGTGAGGTGTTTACTCATTTCCTGACCTTTGCTTTCATCTATGAGTGACCACAAGCACTCTTTTCTGTTTTGGAACTGTGAGGAGGATTTTCTCTCCATAGCCACGACAAGTTCCATCACGCCAGCACTCCTCCTTGCCCCAGGACCACCACCCAGAACTGTGACCCAGATTCAAGCATGGGCAAAGCAAGAGAATCCTGCACCAGCAGAGATATCCCTGAAATCTCCCTCTTATCAGCTACCTGATTCCCCCTCAGTCTGTGGGCTGATAGCTCAGGAGGCAGCCTCTGCCCCGGGGCTGAGCTCAGGGACTTGAGCTGAGACCACCATGCTTCTCTCTCTCACCACAGACACAGACTTTTCCCACTGACCTTGTAAATTGTCTTTGGCAGTGGTGGGTTGAGAGTTCTGGAAACCACCACAGCTACTGATTCAGCCCTCTGAGTTCTGCTCCAGGTTCACTGAGGCCTGGGCACCTATGCCAAACTGCATTCCTCTCCCAGCCTGGTGCAATATACCTTTCTGATCAACCATCCAGGTTATCTTGGGCTGGAAATTTGTTCCACTTTGTCTTTTTTTTTGTGGGTTCTGCTGCTTTAGAATTTATTTAGAGCCATTTTTATAGGTATTTGGAGGGATTTGGGGGAAAGCTCAACAAGTCACTACTTTTACTCCACCATCTTGGCTCCCCATTTTTTTTGTCAGTTGACATCAATACACAAATAAAAATCACAGGTCCAATTCCACTTCCTCCTCCCCCAAAATTAAAATTCTGAATGGCTTAGTATTAATAATAATATGATAGATTAAGTATTGCAGGAATCAAAAGTGGAATTTTATCTTCTCCAGTAGATTATAAGTTCCTTGAGGGCAGAGACTGTCTTTTGCCTTTGTGTGTGTGTGTCCCCAAGCACTTAGCAGTGTTCCTGGAACTTAGCAGGCACTTACTATCCGTGTTACCCTTTAACCTCTGTTTGTCTCACTTTCCTCATCTATAAAGTAGAGATTATAATGACACCTACCTCACAGGGTTGTTGTGAGGATCAAATATAATAACTATTAAGTGCTTAGCACAGTGCTTGGCACATAGTAAATAATCTGTAAGTATTGTAATTATTACACTGGAAGTTTTGGGGGATTGATTGGTAAATAAGGTTACTCTGCCATCATGCTTTTTTTCACTATAATTTAGTAGTAAATACTTTCTAAAATTGTTATTGGTGATGGCCCATCATTCACACCAAAAAATTTTAAAGATAGAGCATGTATTTCATTTATGTATCTAAGAAAAAGTTATTCGGATGAAGTCAAAACACTTTATGCCAAGAGGCGGATACATGGATAGACATTGATCCTGGACATTTCCACTTGGGGTGGGACATGTATCACCAAAACCCCAGGGTTTCTAGCTTTGGCAGTAGCTTTCACTGCTAATCCCAGCAGAAGGATGAGATTGTCTGTGCCTTTTTTAAGCATAGTACAAATGATGGCTCCCCATATAGTTTATGACATTCCTAAAAGTTTTCTTTCTTCTTGATCTTGCTTTGGAATTTCTTGACTTTTCACTGATAGCATTGTCTCTTTCTCAATTCCCAACTCTATGCATTGGGATCTCTAAATGTTGTAATTAATTGAAGGGGCAAAGTAGGAGGAGAAGGAAAAAAAAGTTAACAATAAGGAATTTATTATGTGAAGAAAAAATCTTAAGTACCTGCTTATTCATCCAAACACATCCAAAATAAAATTAGGTGGAGAGACATATTTATTATAAAAATACATCAGTGAATGTCATTTTAAGAAAATAGGTTTTAGAATAGGTTAGTTTTCTTTTATCTACAGTGACTTGTGAAAACTCCAGGACACTTATTCAATTATAATTTTGTAGGATTCTATGCAATGTCATCTCCTCTACCCCAAACAAGCATACCAGAAAAATATTGGGTGTCCCTGGAATGCAAAAGGAGAGGATTATTTTGACATGAGGTGGAAAAATCTGCAGCTTACAGTTAGAAGAAAATAGGTGAGTGGAAGAGAAAGAATGTTTTTTTTTTCTTTTGTTATTTGAAGGTACCTTTTACTCTAGTTGGATAGCCTGGAGTTTATGATTTTTGAGACTTCAAAACTTCTTTCCAAGACTTTAAATTTCTAGTCATACTAACTAGGGAAGAAATTTCATTACTGGGGTTTCCATGAAGGATTAACAGGCAAAATATAGGAGGATATCATACTTTCCCCCTAGTTAGATAGCTCTTAAGTGTTAAAGTTAAGATTTAATGCATTTTCTCCTTATTCCAATTCCAAAATATTTCCTCTGTACCACACTGACTTTCATTATAAACACCCTTCTTTCCATTGCTAGACCTTCCCTCACTTTCCTTTCCCTGTCCCTTCTGTTACTTTCACTTCCCTGTCCACCCCTTCATATGTTAGTGTAAGCTACATAACTTTAACATAATGTAGAAGCATTTGTTCCTTTTCAGTCTTTCATATACTAGTCTGATACAGCTGTGAGTTCAGAATTTCAGGTAGCTGAAGTCAGGAAATATGGATAATCTGAATCTTCAGAGATCATGTTTTCCATCCTCCCTGATTCCAGACAGAATTATCCCCAAAGCATTAAAAAGCATTCCTATTTAAAAATAAGTCTAGGAAAGAGGAGTTAACACTCTTCCCCTCCACCACCCACTCCACCCCTTACAAATTCCAGCATTGTATGATTAGGTCCCCAAAAAGGTAAGTTAAGGACCTGAAAATTTATCCATTTCTCTTTGATTGTTTCCTGTACATGATAGTGTAGCTTCTGTTATGTTTTCATCCATTTCAGAAAAGGGCTTTCCCTAAGCAAGTGCCCACTTGGATGCTGTTGACAGCATTCTCTGATGGGTCTGTGCTCCAGCTGTGTTCCAAAAGTTTTAATAATGGGCTAATAAGACTGAGACTGAACAACATCTGCCTCTAATCAGATTCATATCTTTGATATGGGGAATTTTATGTTAAGATGTAAGGAATGTCAGACAGAGCTTCCTAAATAGATTTTATTAGGTATTAATATCAGCAAATAAGGCCACAATTCAGTACCATCCTAAATATTTAAGAGTAATACCTCACTTTACTGGATTTGCTTATAATTTCTGCCAACATATTTTTAAGAGCCTTTTCCTCTCATGTTGAATTAAGCCATCAAAACATTTATAGATGTATCTTTCTGTTTGCCTTGTATAATCCCTGAAGTTGGCATTGACAGTCAGGCTTTGATTCTTCACATATTAATGTGATAAATGTTATGCTAGACAATGAGGAATGTGGACAGCATGCCATTGTGTTCTCTTGCCACTTCCTTCTTTCTAAACAGAAAAAAAAGCAGAAAGCTTCCTGAAAGAATAAGAAAGGAGATAAATATAGTTATGATGTAACTGAAAAGTCTTGAGGCACCAAATGTCTCTAAATTTCAGTCTAAATTGGATAGAAATTCAATCAGTCTTACACCAGGAATACACTCTTTTAGGTGAATTTAGAACAGACATATGCCTCCTTGTTCTCTGGTATCCCACAAAAGAAGGCAGGAAATACATGATTATAGACTACTTTAGAGAGTGTATCCAGCTTTTAGCAAAGGGTTTTCCAACCTGCCCAAAGAAAAACTAAAAAAAAAAAAAACTATCTCTGAAAAATGATCTACAAAAGTTATGTTTATTATTGAATTAGATTGTCTGGGGCAGAGGGACAGAGTATGAATGAGAAGATGACTGCTATATTGGACTTGGAGTCAGAAAGTGTGCTTTGAAATCTCACTATCAAATTTATTAGTTGCATGACTCTCATGACTAACATGACTAACAACTCACTACACCTCAGATTTCTTATCTGTAATATGTAGATGGATCCATAATCTCATTAATCTCAGCCTTGGTAGAGGATCATAAGATCATAGATTAAGAACTGAAAGGTACCTCCAAGGTCATATGGGTCAACCCCTTTCTTTTACTCAAGGTAAAGTTGAAGACTTGAGAGGTACAGTGACTTTTCCAAGGTTACCCACATTTGAACCCACTTTCTCTGACCCCAAATTCAGGACCTTTTCTAGTATATCAGGCTGCAACCCATCTGTACTTTCATATCTTGTGTGATTCTTATATATTTCCACTCATAAATCCTTTCCAGAAGCCTAGTCAACATAGTGAAAGTCTTCTTCTAGATCTTTTAACATTTTGTTGATAACATTGCTTCACTTAGTCTATTCATATATTAAGTTTTACTCTTACTAAATGACTTGCCTACCTCCTTTCCCAACCACATATTTCCATGATGATAACTTATATGCCATATCTTAAATAAAAGTCATACTGAATAATAGTCTGTAGTCTGTCAATGCTTATTATGCACCTCCATTTTGTTCCCTGGGTCACCTACAGTCTTGATTATAATTCTTTAGACCATGATCTTCCATAATATGTGGACATATAGGTTACTCATGAACACCTTTTCATTGGATTTTTTGCATCAAGGAGCTATTTAGAATTGCTGAAATATGTTTGTTTATTTTCACAAATGCATCCCAGCCCGCTCTCTCCACTTCAATCCTGTACCCCACTCATTGTGCATCTATTGTGCTGAGTCAAGTTATCATCTATAACATGGGAATAATGCTTGAAATACCTGCCTCATAGAATTGATGTGAAAGGAGTGTTTTCATAATGAGAGAGAGAGAGAGAGACAGAGACAGAGACAGTGACAGAGAGACACAGAGAAAAATAAAAACTGCAAGCTACTGAAGAAGATGGAAAGAAGATTTGGGCCCACATGCACAATTTGAGTTTACCTTGGGACAGAGAAAAACAGTCATAACATCCTTTTCTCAGACAATGGAACAAAAGAGTAAAAAAAATAGAGGAATGATGTAGATAGTCAACCAACTCTTTATTTCTGTTCCATGTAAACACTGTCTACATTGGTACTCCATCCCAATACTCTAATAGAACAAGAATGTGAGACTGAACATGAACTCAGTTCAGTTCTCAAGGACACAATTACCACAAATATCATATGCTAGAACAGCAAAAGAGCATAAGTCCCAACAAACCAAACATTCAAAGGACCTATGATTGTGTGAGTAATAATTCAATAAACATTGATTTGTTATCTTCCATGAGCCAGGCACTGTTCTAGGTGCTGAGGATAGAAAGACAAAACAATAATATAAACAACAACAACAACAGCAGCAACATTTGTATGTTAAGGAGCTTGCATTCTGGGGAGTTGGAGGGTGAGGTATACTAAGCAACATTTACACAGATAGGTAAAAATAAAATGTGCACAAAATAAAATACAAAATAATTTTGGGAAGAAGGGAAGAACTATTGAGGAAATTAAAAGAGGCCTCATATAGAAGGAGTTGAGACCTAAAAAAACTAGGAGTTCCATAAGGTGGAGGTAAATGATGGAATCACACAGAGCTTCTGTGCAAAGGAAATGGAATATCATGTTTGAGAGAAAACAAGGAGATCTGTTTGACTGGTTAGTGGAGTTTGGGAAGGGTAGGCATCTGTAATGATCCTGGAAATAAACACTAGAGACAGATCTGAAAGGACCACTGATGTGTCCTGATAAGAGGAGTGACATGGCCAGAACTACCATTTTGGAATATAAATTTGGCCTCTAGGTGGAGGGTAAATCATGGGGGAAAGAGACTGTATACCTGCAGATAAATTAGGAAGCTACTAACAGCCCAGAGCAGAGGTGAAAAGTACTTTAATTAGGGAAGTGACCATATGAGTTCTGACTCAGGGAAGGATGAAGAATGTTGTAGATATAGAATCAGCAGAACTTGGTATCCAATTAGAAATAGGAAATACATTAGAACAAAGAGTTGAGGTTGTTAGAGCAGGCTTAATGAGATTCTAGAATAGGTCACAGTAGTGTTGAAGACTAAGTTTAAAAGAAGAAGGAAGAGGGTGAATTAGAACAATAAACATTAAGATCAGATAAAGGGATTTCTTAGCTCGAGATCGTGGAGGTATGATTATGGGTAGTGGTAAAATCTAACATAAGAATATCTTAAGTGACTTAGATAGAGTAAAAATGTACTTTAAGGGAGTTGAAGACAGTAATCTAGGAAAAAAAAAAACACTGTTTGAGGGGACATTACAGTATATATAGAAGTCCCTATGTCTGAGGTCAGGTCCTGAGGTGGAAGGCTATAGGACAGGTATAGAACTCCATGAAAAAAGAGGGAAAATGATGATGATGATGGTGGTGGTGGTGGTGGTAGTGACGACAATAATAGCTAATAGTTATATACTACTTTAAAATTTGCAAAGAAGTTTACATATTTCTTTTGACTCTTACACCAACACTGTGAAGTAGATGGTATTAAAATTAGGAGACCCCCAAAATACTAATTTTAATACTATGGTCATGTTTTTCATAATTTTCTTACATCACTCTCTTTCTCTTCCCAGTTTTTTCTCTACTTTTCTTACTTGCTTCTCAAAATCTTTTTTGAGCTCTTCCAAGGCCTAGGACTGATTAATATTTTTCTTGGAGGTTTGGATGTAGGAGCTTTGACTTTGTTGTCTTCTTCTGGTTGTATGTTTTGATCTTCTTTGTTACCAAAAAAGATTCTATGGTCTGACACATCTTTCAAGGTTTGCTCATGACTCCAGTCAATTACTTGAGTTATAATAAACTCTTTATTAAGGTAGAGGTCTGCTTCCAAGGTGGAGAATGTACTGTCCCAAGCTTTGGGCATTTGTACAGCTGTTTTCAGAGATACTTCTAGGGACCTGTAAATTTTCAGTTCTTCCAAGGTGGTATGATAAGGGGCGAGATGTTTACTCCTTTTCTGGCCTATGCTCTGGTCTATGAGTGACCACAAGCAATCTTTTCTGTCTTGGAACTGTGATGAGGATTCCCTCTCCACTCCCAGTACAAGCTCACCATACCAGTGCTCCTTGCCCCAGAACCGCAACCCGGAACTGTGACCCAGATCCAAGCACAGGCAAAGCAAGAGATTCCTGCCTCAGCACTGGCAAAGAGTTCCCTGCAGTCCCCCTCTGATCATCCACCAGATTCCCCCTCAGTCTGTGAGCTGGAAGCTTAGGAAGTAACCACCGCTCCAAGGCCACACTCTGGCACTGAGGCTGAGACCTAGCTCCTCTCTCACCACAGAAACAGACTTTTCCCACTGACCTTCTAAGTTGTCTTTGGTGTTCGTGGGTTGAGAGTTCTGGAAATTGACACAGCTGCCCGCAGTTCAGTCCTCTGAGGCCTGCTCCAGGTTCGCTGCAGCCTGCGCCCAGGCCAAACTGTGCTCCTCTCCCTGCCCAACATGATCCAGGTTGTCTTGGGCTGGAAATTTGTTTCACTCTGTCTTTTTATGAGTTCTGCTGCTTTAGAATTTGTTTAGAGTCATTTTTATAGGTATTTGGAGGGGTTTGGGGAGGCTTAAGCTAGTTGCTGCTTTCACTCCACCATCTTGTCTCTGTCCCCCAGATTTTATATTCTTGGGCTCAAAGATAGTGACTGCAACCATGACACTAAGAGACACCTGCCCCTTGGAAGAAAAGTAAGGCAAATCTGGACAACATACTAAAAAGCAAATATCAGCTTGCCATCAAAATCTGCCTAGTCAAAACCATGGTTTTTCCAATAGCAATGACTGACTGTGAGAATTGGGCAATAAGGAAATCTGAGTGCTACAAAATCTATGCCTTTGAATTGTGGTGCTAGAGAAGACTTTTGAGTACCCCTTGGACAGCAAGAAGATCAAATCCATCAATACTGAAAAATAATAGTTCAGACTATTCACTGGAAGGTCAAATACTGATCCTGAAGCTTGAACACTTTAGCCACATAATGAAAAGGAGGGACTCATTGGAAAAGTCCCTAATGTTCAACAAGATTGAAGGCAAAAGGAAAAGGGCATGACAGATACTGAGATGGATAGTGTGTTGTAAGCAATGAACATGAGCCTGGACAGATTTTGGAAGATAGTGGAGGATAGAAGGACCTAGAGTGCTGTTGTTCATGGAGTCACAAAGAGTTGGACATGGCTGAACAACTTAATGACAACAATCATGAGCAGCATGCTATGAAGCAATGCAATAAGTATCAAAGATTAGATGTTTAACTAGGAATTCTGGTGATACATGTACCACAAAATATGCTGAAGTATAAAAACAGTAGTACAAGAAGACAGAGAGACCTTGGGTAAGATCTCTAATCTTAGTAAATAAGGCTTTAAGGGAAGGACATCTCTTTGGAGAAAGCTTCCATAGGAGGAGTACAAATGGTGAAACTGAGCAAGGGAGGAAATTATCTAAAATGTAGAAGCATTTAACTAACCACTTAACTTAACTAATTTATTGTTTTGTTTGTCTTTTGGTGAGGCAATCAGGGTTAAGTGACTTGCCCAGGGTCACTCAGCTAGTAAGTGTCAACTATTTGAGGTCACATTTGAACTCAGGTCCTACTGACAGCAAGGCCAGAGCTCTATCCACCACCTAGCTGCCTCTTAACCTAACTAATTTAACTAATCATTGTTGCTACCTAGATTCTAAGCTTAGATATTTCTACCTATGAAAGGAATTACAGAAGGGGTGGAGCTGGAATGGCAGAGTGAAAGCAGTAACCTGATGAGCTTTCCCCCAAACCCCTCCAAATACTGGTAAAAAAATGGATCTAAACAAATTCTAGAGCTTGTGGTGGTGGTAGAGAGGGAATCCTTATCACAGTTCCAAGGCAGAAAAGAGTGCTTGTGGTCATTCATAGAGCAGAGCCAAGGCCAGGAAAGGAGTAACACCTTGCCCTTGATCATACCACCTTGGAAGAACTGAAAGTTTACAGGTTCCTAGAAGTATCTCTGAAAACAGCTGCACAAAACTTGAGCTTAAGGAGGGAATAACATACACACTGAATTGTGTATGGAAATTTCTTACCCTACAGGAAAATAGGGAGGAAGGGGATAAGAGGGGGAATGATAGAAGGGAGGGTAGATTGGGGGAGGGGGTAAAGAATCAGAAGCAAGCACTTCTAAGGAGGAACAGGGTCAAAATAGAGAATAGAATAAACAGGGGGTGGGATGGGATGAATGGAAATATAGTTAGTTTTTCACAACATGACTACTATGGAGGTGTTTTGCATGATTACACATGTATAACCTGTATCCAGTTGTTTTCCTTCTCAATGAGGGTGGGTGGAGAGGGAGGAAGGGAGAAAATTTGGAACCCAAAGTTTTAAAAACAAATGTTAAAAATTGTTTTTACATGCAACTGGGAAATACGATATATGGACAATGCGGTATAGAAATCTATCCTGCCCTACAGGAAAATAGAAGGGGAAGGCTATAAGAGAAGGGGAGGGTGATAGAAGGGAGGGAAAATCAGGGGAAGAGGTATTCAGAATGCATGCTGTCTTAGGGTGGGGGAGGGGTGAGATGGGGAGAAAATTTGGAACTCAGAATTTTGTGGAAGTGAATGTTTAAAACTAAAAAAAAATTAATAAAGTTTTTTTTAAAAAAGAAAAGTCAACAGACATTGATAAAGACAGTGAAGATGATACCTTTCAAAGGCAAAAAATGTAGAAGTTTCTTTAGCCTTCAATTGTAAATAAATCAGGAGGTCTGCCATCTTCATTTTCTGTGTTCTACTTTTATTAAAAATAAATGATAAGGGATTACAAATGTTGTCAGCTACTCTAAATGTTGGTACCCTATGTCAGAGTTCCAGTTGTCTCATCATAGGTCCAGCTCTGTTGCTAAGCTAATAGCTTTTCTTTCAAGACTTCTCTGCTGAAAAAAAATGTTGGTTCTATTGTCTTAATGATCTGCTAGCCATGTCCCTTCTTTGTCCTCTGTGTTCATGTTACTATAGCCCTGGACAATAAGAATCACATGACAATTCTTTTGTTTTTTCTCCAATATCTGAAAATACTTCTACAGAGTAGTTTCATAGTTTCTATATAGTACAAACTACATAGTAGTTTCAAGTAAATTTTTAATAAAGTCATCAAATTTACAATTATATGCTGATTATTCAAATGATTTTTAACAAAACTCAGCTATAAGTCATTGAAAACTCAATATAGCCTAACTGAAATATAATTGAAATGTTAGGTGGCACAGTGGCTGGCCCTAGACTTGGAGACAGGGAGACAGGCCTTGAAATCCTGCCTCAGATACTCAAAGAATGGCATAAGAGAGTACATACCCTCTAATAGCTCACAATACAATGGCAAAAGATGACACAAAAAGAAACTGAAAAGCAGAGAGTGGGGAGAAGGGTAACAATGGGCTACAGCCAGGGTGAGAAATTATCTGAGAGGATATAGGTTACAGAATTGATTTCATTTCACATAATAAGTTTCTGGAAATCACAAAGTCTAGGAAAACTGTGGGAAATGATAAAGAAGAATTCCCAGGGCACTCTCCTTTGAGGATCTGGGTGGAGCTCCCAGATGCTTGCCCCCTAGCCCACCCTCTCCAACCAGAGGGAGGGAGGGATTCCAGTGGCAGGGGATGCTAAAGAGGTGTGAGTTCAAGAGTTGATTCCATCTTGCAGAGTAATGGAATTTTGGAGATCATGAAGTCCAGAAGAGCAGAGAGTAGAAAATGATGTGAAGAAATGTGAAAATGAAACAAACCCTTGAGGGCCCTAAGCTGCTTCTACATTTTAACGTTTGCCAAAGAGAGTGTAGGATTGACTGTCCAAGCTCAATAAAGATCTGAAGGTATGGGAACAGAAAAACTGCATAATATGTCAGAGTAAAATATGAGCTCATATAAATGTTATTTTTATACCAAACACATTAATATAACATTTTCAGACTTAAAAAAAGAGCATTCTTCATAAAAATCCAGTTAAGAGGGTAGTACAAATATCATCCCCATGTGTAGGTTAAAAATAAATTAAGGTCAGAGAGAAGCTAAGCAACTTAGCCCTAGTCACAGAACTAACAAGTGTTGGAACCGGGACTGAAACCTAGGTCATGGAAGTCCAAATCCATTGTATTTTCTATCCCAGGCCATGTTTTCTCTTATTAAAAGGGTGTAGATATTCCTTATCTAAAATTAATCAGCAAAGATGAATGAGTCCTTTATTTTGCCTTTCCTTTTGTTACTTCTTTTTTTCTTACTCATTAGATTTTCTTCATTTATTAGTGTTTTTAAAGGAGAGAAAGCACACACATACACATCTAAAAGTTATTGGACAACCATATGAGTTTAGTATACCAGCACTTAAGTGTGACCTAAATTAAAACCATATTTTCAAGGATTTATTAATCCTTTGAAAATGGAAAAAAAAATTTGACAGCAGATAATCACAGCTCTAATAGCATGGAGTCCACATGTTCAAACACAGGAAATATGCCAGACCAGAAACATAAGATGTTGATTATTGATTGCAATTCTTCACTGAAGAGATTTAAGATATGTATTTCAATGGAGTTTGAAACCAAAAGAAAAAAAAAAAAAGAAAAACATGAATGTGTATTTAGGGGGGAAAAGCATCATTTATATTAGGCATACAGTAAACATGTAATAAAACTTTTTTTTTCCATTTATTCATTCACTTAATCAGTTTTGTGTTCCTAGAACTTTGTCAAGATGACAAAGCAATGCTAAAAATTGGTTAGCTCATATAGTGGCTCAAAAGACAATCATTCAGCCATGTCTGATTCTTTATGACTCTGTGGAAAAGCTGGCCATGGGGTTTTCTTGGCGAAGATACTGGAGTGGTTTATCATTTCCTTCTCCAGTTTTAGTCAGGGGTTAAGTGATTTGCCCAGAATCACAGAACTAGTCAAGTGTCTGAGGTCAGATGTGAACTTCAGTCTTTCTAACTCCAGACCCAGTACTTTATCCAATGTGCCACCTAGCACCAGAAAAGATAATACCTTTTCTTATTTAGCATTTTCCTATTTAGCATGAATGACAATAACAGACTATTTGGGGTACACAATTGGATATGATCCCGGCATAATGAGACCAGTGAATTTGTTGAAAAGGAAAGGAATAAATATTTTATGGGGTTTTATAGTACATTAGATTGCATTCATGTCCCACATAAGGTTACCCTAACTGAGTTTGTTTTGAAATAACATTCCTAATGCATTGTAATGAAAACCTTGGTTATAAATTCTATTGTAGCACTGTTTGACTCGTCAACCATTTAGAACTTTTTTTTTAATAAAGTCATCATTATGAAGCTAATTGTTCATAGAACTTGGTTTTTTTAAATCAATTAATGATCTTAAAAAGAATAGGTCTGTAGTTTCTTTTTTTTAAACTTTTTCTCTATTAAGCATTTCACTTCCCCCAATTACATTCAAAAACAATTTTAATATGTTTTTTTAAAATTTTGAGTTTCAAATTCTCTCTCTACCTCCCCATTCCCTTCATTGAGAAAGCAAGCAATTTGATTTAGGTTATAGATGACTAGTCATGCAAATTTTAAAAAAAATCTTTAAAAAGAATGCTTCAATCTGTATTCAGACACTATCAATTCTTTCTTTGGGAATGGATAGCATTTTTCATCATAAGTCCTTCAGAATTGTTTTGGATCATTGTATTGCTGAGAGTAGCTAAATCATTCACAGTTGATCATCTTACAATATTGCTGTAACTGTGTACAGTGTTCTCCTGGTCCTACTCAATTCACTTTGCATCAGTTCATTTAAGTCTTTCTAGGTTTTTCTGAGAGTATCTTGCTAATTATTTCTTATAGGACAATAGTATTCCATCACAATCATATGCCATATTTTGTCGAGCCATTGCCCAATTAATGGACATCCACTCAATTTCCAGTCCTTTAGCATCAGAAAAGAGCTGCTATGAATATTTTTGTACATATCTATCCTTTTCTTTTTTGTTTGTTATCTCTTTTGGGATATAGTCCTAGTAGATGTATTCCAGGGTCAAAGGGTATGCATACCCTTTGGGCATGGTTCCAAATTACTCCCCAGAATGGTTTAATCAGTTGACAACTCCACCAACAATGCATCAATGTCTCACTTTTCCCACATCTCCTCCAACATTTGTTATTTTCCTATTTTCCTCTCCTGTCCTATTAGCCAATCTAATAGGTATGAGGTAGTACCACAGAGTTGTTTTAATTTGCATTTTTCCAGTCAATAGTGATTTAGAGGTTTTTTTTTTTTTAATATGGCTATAGATACCTTTGATTACTTTATCTCAAAACTGACTTCATGTCTTTTGGTCATTTATTAATTGGACAATGGCTCTTTTTTTTATAAATTTGACTCAATTCTCTCTATATTTGAGAAATGAGGCCTTTATCAGAGAAACTTATTTCCAAAATTTTTCAGTTATGATTACTAATTGTATTTCCCTCCATCCTATTTCCCTCATTTATTTTATTCTCTCTCCTTTCACCCTATCCCTCTTAAAAAGTGTTTTGTTTCTGACTACCACCTCCCCTAATCTGCCCTCCCTTCTATCACACCACATTCTCTTACTCTCTTCCCCTTCTACTTTCCTGTAGAGTAAGATACAATTCTATATCCAATTGAGTGTTTACGCTATTCACTCTCTGAGCCAATTCTGATGATTTAAAGGTTCAAGTGTTACCTGCCATTTCCTATAGCTTCTCCTCCATTATAAAAACCTTTTCTTGCCTCTTTTATGTGATATAATTTACCTCATTCTACTTTTCCCTTTCCCTTTTCCTCAGGCATTCCTCTTTCTTACCCCTTGATTTTATTTTTTTTTAGGTATCATCCCTTCATATTCAACTCACACCTGTACCCTCTTTCTATGTATTGTTCTAACTGCCCTAATAATGAGAAAGTTCTTACGAGTTATGAGTATCATCTTCCCATACAGGAATATAAACAATATAACCTTATTAACCTTATGATTTTCCTTTCCTGTTTACATTGTCATGCTTCTCTTGAGTCTTGTATTTGAAAGTCAAATTTTCTATTCAGCTCTGGTCTTTTCATCAAGGATGCTTGAAAGTCCCTATTTCATTGAATATCCACCTTTCCCTTGAAGGGTTATCCTCAGTTTTACTGGGTACGTGATTCTTGGTTCTAATCCTAGTTCCGTTGCCCTCTGGAATATCATATTCCAAGCCCTCCAGTCCTTTAATATAGAAGCTGCTAAATTTTGTGTTATCTTGACTGTGGCTCCACAATACTTGAATTGGTTCTTTCAGGCTGCTTGCAGTATTTTCTCCTTAAGCTGGGAGCTTTGGAATTTGACTATAATATTCCTGGAACTTTTCATTTTGGCATCACTTTCAGGAGGTGATCGATAGAATCCTACCATTTCTAGTTTACCCTCTGGTTCCAGAATATCTGGGCAGTTTTCCTTAATAATCTCTCTCTCTCTCTCTCTCTCTCTCTGTCTCTGTCTGTCTCTCTGTCTCTCTGTCTCTCTGTCTCTGTCTCTCTCTCTCTCTCTCGGCAGTGAGGTAAAGTGACTTGCCCAGTGTCACACAGCTAGTTTCTGAGGACAGATTTGAACTCAGGTCATCCTGAATCCAGGACTGGTGCTCTATCCTCTGCACCATCTAGCTGACCCCTTAAATCCTCCTTGAACATTTCAAATTCATATAATCATTCTTTTTTTTTGGTGTTTGCTCATTTTTACAATCTTTTTCTTAACTTCAAACTTAGAGTTGGGGTTTGCTCACTTCTGGGAGTTTAGGGAATGACTAGCTTAAACCTCTGTCTTTTTATGTCTCTCTGCTGCTTTCACAGGTCAGTCTGGGGGCCATTAAGTTTTAAGTGCTTCCAAGGTGGTGTGATCTAGAGAGAGGTTTATTTAACGTCTTCCTAGTTTGTGACCTGCTTCTTATGCAGGTAGAGCCTCTGGTTCCTGGAGACCTTAACCTCTGCTCTCCACCCTGAAACATTGTGACCTTTTGCTTCCCCATCTTCTTGACTCTGCCTCCACACTGTATGAATATATGTATATATACACATATATATTTATACACATATATATGTAATATGTATATGTATATGCATATATGTCTATGTCTTTATATATATATAATATACATACAAATACCATGTGCGTGTATTTGAAGAAGAGCAGCATACTCTGAAAAAGGAAATACTCCAAGAAACAACACAGTATAGTGATAAGTCTTTTTTGGTTCTAATAGTTTATATCCTAGCAATATAAATTATTTTATATCTGATACAGATATTTTCAGGAAAAGCATGAAACCTAATTCCTCAACCAAACTTAAAATTATGTCCATTGCTTCCAAACCATTGTCTTCTACATCAGCAAAGATGTGAGGAAGATGCCTTCTTATATTTCTTCTTTAGGGATAAGATTGGTCACCATACTTTTCTAACATCCATTTTGGGTTTCTTTCTTGTTCTTTCTATTTCCGTTTTTTTGATTTTCCAATTTACATTTTTTGCAGTTATTTATGTAATTTTATTGGCCTTGCTTTCTTCACGTTACATCAGTTCATAATGTCTTCCTATGCTTCTTTGTATGCATCTTCTTCATTGCTTCACACAGATTAGCCATACGCCATTGCAATCCTATATCATTGGTTCATTCATCACCTAAATTGCTTCATTCGTTGGATCCCCAGCTGTACCTGCATCAAGGGCCATCTCTAGTTGTCCTGATCTATATTTTGCCACTGGATCTAGAAGTCCCTAGAGGAGAGAGTGAGTCTAGTGTCTTTGTACAGCCCTCTCTCATTTAAATCCAATTCACTTGTGAGTGACATTCACCTTCCTGATGTCATTGTGTTCTTCAAGAACAAAGGACAAATAACAGTGTACCTAAAGCACTTCCTGGCATATAGTGGGCAAGGAGATATTTGTTAATTGATTGATAAAGCAATAAAGAAGAATTTAGTGTGAAACTGTATTTCAACTTAAAGCCATATCATATAGATAATAAAGGTAAGAATTTTGAGGCAAGGGTGTATATGGAGGTTAATGGGTTGGTACTGCTCCTTCTAGGAACTTTGATTCTTTGTCTTCCAAGCTCCCTTTCATTTGTATAGTATACCAGAGGATCTGGGGATTAAGAAAAAAAATCAGGTCCTCGGACATACATATCATTCATGTGGGGTTTTATTGTCAAAACTTTCCAACTGCTTGAAATGGTTTGGGGTTACAATGTTCTCATAAAGGAGTTAAACAGAAATTATGAGAACTCTCTAACCCTATGTCATATAGTAGTAGTAGGCTCCTAGTAGTAGTAAACAGGTTAAATAGACAGACTGAGTGTAGTTTGTCTTTTTCTCAGTCCTGAGTTGGCTGTGCTGATTCATAATCTTAGTTATTACTAAAAAAGCTATTGGTCTACCCCTTAACAAGGAGAGGTTTTCTAGTGACCAAGATGGAAAACAGGTATCCTGAAGAAATGAAGCCAATACACTTTAGCAGGGAGAAACTCCATTTCCATAAGAACAAAGGAGCATCACCTGGCAGAAATTCAAGACTGTGGGAAGAGGGTCATGAAAGCCCATTAAGAACAATGTAAATAAATAATCAGAAAGCATTAGTGCCTTTGGGTAGCCTGTTTGTGAGTGTGCCCAGGGCATAAATGTTCTCCTTTTTTGGTGCCGCTTTCTGTCCTCTAGGTGTATTTTCACACTGATATGAAGGGGATAGTAGAAGAATGTGCCCCCACATTTATAGGGGGAAACATTCTATTGGATTTCTCTTATGATGCTATTTAATTAAATGCCTATGCTGTACTAATAGTATCCTATGGATGATTCATAAAAATGAATATATTGGTTAGGACTCATGAGAATGTAGATCTGCAGAGTACCTTGAACCTGGGGTAGTCTTTTTTTGGAGAACTCCAAGAGTAAGAAAAGGATTCCCTAGTGCTATAAAAGGATACAGTTTCTTAAATATAAACTACTTATTAGTTTTGTCTCCAAGAATAAATCAATTAACCTCTTGGAGGCTGTTTCCTTATCTGTAAAATGGAGATAATAAATCTTTAGCTGTTGTACAGTATTGTAATTTCTAGACACACTGATATAATAATGATAATAATGATGATAATGATGATTATGATAATAATAATAGGGTATTATCATTCCATCACAAATGTACCTTCAATTGACCTTTCCATCATGGTCAGTAAACTACAAATCAGTAAACAATGAACAAATAATTCAATACAAATCTGCAAATCTTGCTGTGCTTTGAAAAGAGAATAAATGAAAGAACATGATAACCATAGCTATTGTTATCTCTGAGCTTTTACAATAGAAAAGTCACGTCATCAGTTGCTTGCAGAGAATATTTCCTTCTAGAATATATTGAAGTTATTAGTATTGAAATGCATTTGAATTAGATGTTTCTTCATTATCTTTGTGTGCCTTATGCTGATAGACAATATGAATACACCTTACTCTTTCCAAGAAAATGTTACCTTTGAATATAAAATGAGGTTTAAAATAACTTGCTACATACTTTTATTGTTTTTAAAGATCATTTTTTAAGGTCTAGAATATCGAGGGAAATAATGAAAAGAAATGCAGGGGATGGTGGCCTAGCCATTCCAGATCTTAAATTGCATTATAAAGCTGCGATCATCAAAACTACTTGGTATTGGCTAAGAAATATCAGTGGAATAGGTTAAGTATGCAAGACACAATAGTCAATGACTATAGTAATCTATTATTTGATAAACCCAAAGACCCTAGCTTCTGGGATAAGAACTTACTCTTTGACAAAAACTGCTGGGAAAACTGGAGAGGATTAAGGTAGAAACTAGCCATAGATCAAAATCTCACACCATATACCAAAATTAAGTCAAAATGGGTTCATGATTTAGATATAAAGGCTGATATTGTAAGCAAACTGGGAGAGCAAGGAATAGTTTACCTATCAGATTTATGAAGAACAGAAGAATTCATGACCAAACAGGAGATAGAGAACATTACAAAAAGCAAAATGGATAACTTTGATTACATTAAATTGAAAAGTTTTTGCACAAACAAAGCCAATGCAACTAAGATTAGAAGGAAGGTAGAAAATTTGGAAAGAATTTTTACAACCAGTCTCTCTGATAAGGGCCTCATTTCTAAAATATATAGGGAATTAAGCCAAATTTATAAGAATACAAATCATTCCCCAATTGATAAATGGTCAAAGGATATGAACAGGCAGTTCTCAGATGAAGAAATTAAAGCTATCCATAGACATATGAAAAATGCTCTAAATCACTATTGATTAGAGAAATGCAAATCAAAATAAATCTGAGATACCACATCACACCTATCAGATTAGCCAAGATGGCAAAACAAGAAAATGATAAATGTTGGAGAAGATGTGGGGAAATTGGAACACTAATGCATTGTTGGTGGAGTTGTGAAATGATCCAACCATTTTGGAGAGCAATTCAGAACTATGCCCAAAGGACTATAAAAATGTGTACTCCCTTTGACCCAGCAATAGCACTTCTGGGGCTATATCCCAAAGAGATCATACAAATGGGAGAAGGACTCACATGTACAAAAATATTCATAGCAGTTCTTTTTGTGGTAGCAAAGAATTGAAAACTGAGAGGATGCCCATCAATTAGGGAATGGCTGAACAAGTTGTGGTATGTGAATGTAATGGAATACTATTGTGCTATAAGAAATGATGAATAGGTTGAGTTAAGAAAAACCTGGAAACACTTTTATGGTCTGATGCTGAGTGAAGTGAGAAGAACCAGGAGAATGTTGTACTCAATAACAGCCACATTGTCTGATGACTAATATTGATAAACTTACTCTTCCCAGAAATACAAGGATCTAAGACATCTCCAGAGGCTTTGTGATAGAAAATGCTATCCACATTCAAAGAAAGAACTTGGGCCATCTTGGGGACAGTGGTGGGGAGGAAGGGGGAGAAAAAATTTAAACTCAAAAGCATATGGGAGTTATTGTTGAGAAATCAAAATTAATTAATTAATTTAAAAAAGAAAAAGAAAAAAAAGAAATAAAGCCTTTTACTTTCAAGAACTAAAAAAAAAAAAAAGTATGTATATAGCCTATATCAGATTGTTCTCCATCTTGGGGAGGGAGGTGGGAAGGGAGGGGGAGAAAAATTTAAAACTCTAAAGCTTATGGAAGTGAAGGTTGATAATCCAAAATAAATTACTTAATTAATAAAAGATCATTTTTTAAATCCTAAGAAGTTACATGAAAACAATTGGCTAAACATCATCATATACAGTGTTGTTTAAGTTTTTCTTTTTTTATACTTATTTTAATAAATTTATTTATTAATTGTCTTCCTATTTATTTGTTTGCTTGTTTGTTTATGTTGAATTTTCCTCTCATGTCCAATATCTGAGTGCTCATCATATTTAGTCATAGACTTGAGA
The DNA here is from genome assembly GCF_900497805.2 of Vombatus ursinus. Lineage (NCBI taxonomy): Eukaryota > Metazoa > Chordata > Mammalia > Diprotodontia > Vombatidae > Vombatus > Vombatus ursinus. The sequence continues at coordinate 3,192,478 of NW_020940360.1, forward strand.
GAACTGGGGTTAGCTTCTGCCTCTCACATTTACTAGTCCATGAGCACAATCATTTACTCTCAGAATCTGTTTCCTCAGTAGGGGTGATGTGTTATAGGAGAATGCATGCTGATCTGTGAGTCAAGAGAAACATGAGTTTATTTTCTTCCTCTGAATTTCACTGCCTGTGTGACTATAGCTAAGATCCTTAATCCATCTCAGTCAAAGTTTTGCTTCATTTTGTTTTTAATCTTAAAAAAAAAAATGGATACATGACTGGAGCCCATGAAAACTCACTTAGGTGAGTTTATTGTTAAATTTTTAGTGTGATCATTTATACCTCAGAGGGAAATTTCAAACACCACAAATCAGGATTTCTTGATTTATTGTGTTAATTTTGTCTGTACTTCAGAAAATAATGGAGAAAATGTTTATCGTGTTGATTAAACTTAAAAAGTATATATTGGATATACTTTTATATTTTTTTCTTTTTCCCTACAGCTATTTTTGAAACACTTCCCAGCATATCCTTGGGTAGGAGATATAGAATAGAGAAGTGTATTAAAACCTGGCCTCATAGTCAGGGGAACTCTGACTTATGTTCTTCCTCTCACACATGTGACTCTGGGCAAGTTGTCTAAGGCAGTATAATGGTTTAGTGCTGGACTGGGAGTCAAGAAGACCTCTATCAGAATCCTGCTTTAAAGACTGACCAGCAGTGTGCCCAATAGTAAGTCATTTAACCTCTTTCAGCACTGGTTTCTTAATCTGCAAAATGGGAACAATAAAAGCTCCTACCTCACTATGTAGTTATGGGGTTCAAATGAATAGTGTATGTAAACTGCTTGGAAATTTTGAAGCACTATATAATGTTTATCATCATCATCATTATCATTTTTATTAGTGCTTGAGTTGTTGATCTACATTGGTAGTGAACTTCTTTACTCAGACTTACCTACAAAAGCCAAACAGAAATGGGGCTACTACACTATAAATAAGAATCCCTGAAGGTACATATTGACTTAGAAAACCACATGCCAACATTATTTATATTCTATTGTATTTTTATTTTTGTCAACTATTTTCCAATTACATTATTATATATTATTATAACATGTTATTATATGTTCCCAGCCAGCACTCTGGAATGTTAAGGCCTGCAGGTTTTGTGTTTGACACCTCTGACCTACAGCAATGAAATCATAGCTCCTATTAAAAAAAAAGGAATAGGGAAGAGCATGATAATAGCAAACTAACTTCAATTGTCATGAGGCTCAAGTGAGATAATGTATGGGAGAACCATATTTACATCATGTCTACATTTAACTTGGATGTAAACCAAATATCATCATTCCAAGTCTCTTTAGGGCTTGACCTTGGAATGCATACAGGTTCATTTCCTTTCTAAAATAATAGCAAATCATTCATTATCTTGCACATTTTTGCTTTGTCTTTCTGTCCCCTCTTTCATTTTTAATTGGAAATTGCTTCACATTTAATGTTTTTGTTAAGGCGATTCCTTTCTGCTAATGGCATTAAATCCAAACAACACTGCTAGCTTACAACACAAGGACTTTAGTGAGGTCTAGGGTTTTTGCCATTAATGAGTCTAGGAACAAGGGATGTGTTAATTCAATGTGTTCTGTTTGATCAGCTTTGTATTCTTAATTGATTATGATTTCTCTCGGAAATATTTTCCCACTTTCTTCAGTTGGGTGAGAAAAATCTTGATCTTCACAGGAAATTTCTGGCACAAAAATATTAAATACATAGGGAAAGAGACTAAACCTAAATGATATTTAATTGATATGTCATTCTCAGGTAAAGACATTTCCTTTATCAATGTAGATTATCACCTTCTCTATATAACCTACTGTTTTAGAGGGTTACCTAGAGAACTGAAAAGTTATGTGACTTGTCTAAGGCTATTAATAGCCAGAATATGTCACAGACAGAACTTGAACTTAGGTCTTCCTGGTTCCAAGATCATCTCTCTACCCACTAGGCAGCTTGACCTACCAGATACAGGACTATCCATACGGTCAGAGTGAGTTGAGATAAAGTCTGTACTCTGACATACACAGAGTATACAACACTCTGAAAGTAACAAACTGTCATTGCCATAAGAAGCTAAGGCTTTAATTTGAAGATGTATTCCTGGTCTACATTGGAAGTTTTCTTACTTGAAGCTCCCCACACCCATGAAAACTCAGGTCCAAAATATATATCCACTGTGATATACTACCTGAATGACTTTATGATCTTACATATGACATTTGATCTCCTGGTATGTAAGTTTCCTTATCTATAAAATAAGGGAATTGAACAAGATAGCTTCTAAGGTCCCTTCCATTCTCTGCATCTATGATTTTATTATTCCTTCCTCAAACTAACATGTATCTTAATTTTTTGAAAACCTCTTTAAAAAAAACCCAACTTAAATGCTAACCTTCCACTGAAACTCCCTCATGAAACTTTTCTTGACCTTCCTAAGTGAAAGCGTCCACTTTCTAATATTAATTTGCATAAACATTCTTTGTCCAAATATCATACTCTCCCTTGTATCAGAATCATTTCCATATATGTTATCTCTTGGCCACCTCTCATTATATTGTAAATTCTTCATTAAAATGATGTTCTATGATGATGTACCTATCCAGGTTAGGGTCAGAAAATTTAATATGATGAAACAGTGGATAGAGTGCTGGGCCTGAAATCAGGAAGACTATAAGGAAGACTCCACTTCAGAAATAGAAGTATCACATAACTACTCAATATCATGTAACAATATTTATTTCATGCCATTGTCTGAATGCAAAATCCACACTTACAGAAAATGTTTGCTGCCTCTTTATGAAACAACTCTTTCAGTTAATAGGAAGGATAGTGAAGGAAGGAAGAAGAAAGAAAGAAAGAAAGAAAGAAAGAAAAGAACAAAGGGAGATAAGCAAGGCAACTATAATATGCAGAAAGGAACCATATACAACAAATCAATATCTATAAACTTATTCACTTCAAATGCTTTACTATCCAAATTCATAAATGAAAAATTATCTGAGCCATAAGAAGAAATAAATAGTAAAACAGGAATGACAGGAGACCATTTCTTAAATTCAGATAAGTCTAACAGAAAAATAAACAAAAAGAAAAATATAGAGCTGAATAAATTACTGGAAAAATAAGTTAAAATAATGATATTATTTTCTAAATGAGTAAAAAAGTACCTACATATTTCTCAGGTATGCATGGAACTATACTAGACCACACAGATATTGCAAATAAATGCAAAGAAAAGAAGAAAGAGTTAATGTATTCTTTACAGCCTATAAAACATTTTTTAAAAGCTTAATAGGCTCAGGGACCACAAAAAATAAAGATACAGAAGATCCAAATGAAGATTTAACAATGAAATTCTAAATAATAAGTAAAAAAACCCAAATGATAAAAACAATTAATACCTATATAAAAATGACAATGATGAAACAATATACTCAAATTTTTAGGATGCAACCAAAGCAGTCCTCAGGAGAAAAATCATACCCTTACAAACATACATTAATAAAACAGAAAAAGAGAGTACTAGTAAATTTAATATGCTTTTAAAGATAAAAAGTCAATAAAAATTGAAGCAAGCTAAATAGACAACTTAATGAAAATTAAAGGGGAACTTGATAATTTGGAAACAAAAGAACATAGAAATCATAATAAAAGTAAAAAGAATATATTCTTCACCAAGAATAATAAAAATTAATAAACCCTTCACTAATCTGATTAAAAAGAACAGCCACAAATCAATAAATAAAATGGCAATGGAGCAACATGGAATCACAACAAAACCAGAAGAAATGAAATGAATAATCAGAACACAACATGTGAAATAATATGCTAACAAAACTGAGAACAAAAAAACAGAAAATTCACTCACAATATGTAAAATACCCAAACTATTAGAAGACCAGATTGTTATTGATGTTCAGTCATTTCAATTGTGTCCCAGTCTTTTTGACCCCATTTGTGGTTTTCTTGGCAAAGATGCTGGAGTGGTTTGCCATTTCTTTCTCCAGCTCATTTTATAGATGAGGGAACTAAGGCAAACAAGGTTAACTGATTTGCCCATGGTCACATAGCTAATTTCTTAGGCCAGATTTGAATTCATGTCTTCCTTACTCCAGGCTCTGTGTTCTATCCACTACATCACTTAACTTCCCCAGAAGACCAGATAGAGAATATAATTAACTCAATCTCAGAAAAGGAAATAGATATAGTTATAAAGGAACTGCCAATGCAAAAAAACAATCTTCATCCTGTTGAATTCACAGGAAAATTCTGTCAAAATTTTAAAGAATAATTAGTTAACTTCATAAATTATTCTCAAAAACTGAGAAAGAAAGCACACTATCAGAATCTTTTTATGATACAAATATACTTCTAATATCTAAATCAAGAAAGGATAAAATATAGAAAGAAAATTATAGACTAATATCATTAATGAACATTAACTCAAAAATGTTTAACAAATTCTATTCCAATAGATTATGTTGATTTATACAAAAATTATTCACCATGATCAAGTGGGATTAATATCAGGGATGAAAAGATGATTCAAAATTAGGAAAACAATCAACATAATTAATCATATTAAAATCTGACACATCCTAGAATCACATAATCTTCCCAATAGATGCGGAAAAAGCCTTTGACAAAGTACAACAATCTTTTATGCAAGAACTCAATAAAATATAATCATAGTGGTATCTTTCTTTAAAACAAAAAAAAATCTATCTAAAACTAAAAGCAAGCATCATATGCAATGGAAATATACTAGAACATTTGCCAGTATACATGTGAATGGAATAAGAATGCCCATTCTCTCCCCACTATTATTTGTTATAGTTCTAGGAGAGTAGGAAAAGCACTAAGGCAAGAGAAAGCAATTAAAGGCATAAAGATAGGTACAGAGGAAATAAAACTACCTGTCTTTGCTAATGATATGATTGTTTACTTTGAAAATCTAAACAGCAACAAAAATGATTGTTAACTTTGATAATCCTAGGGAATCAGCAAAGATACTAAATGTGACAATTACTAGCTTCAGCAAAATTGTAGGCTACAATGTAAGTCATCAAAAATAAATAGCATTTCTGTATAATATAACATAAGACAAGAAACATTAATAAAAAGGGAAATCCCATTCCAATTAACTACAAAATGCATGAAATATCTGGGAATTGACTTACCAAAGCACACAAAAGAAAGTTCTTATCTATTTAAATTATTTATAGCAGCATTTTTTTATGATAGCTAAAATTGGAAACATTATAGATACCCATCAATTGGGGAATTGCTAAGTAAAAACAAATGTGGTGCATGAATATAATGGAATATTATCGCCCTGTAAGAAATGATGTGTGTTATGAACTAAGACATAGTGAAGTAAGTAGAGCTAATAAATCAATATGCACAATAACTACAACAATGTAAATAGAAAGAACATCCTCACACACCAAAATTAAGAAAAAAAAAGTTATAAGGATCAAGCAAGTTTCTAAAAAGAAATATGAGAGGACATCTCTAATTCAACCCTTTGTGTAGGTGGGAAGTTCACAAGTGTTATACATTCCACACATTTTCAGGCCTTTTCAATGTATTAGTCAGTTTTGTTAATTTTTTTTTCCTTCTCAAAAAATAATATTCATTATATGTGGATTGGCTGTCTGGGAAAAGGAGGAGGTAGAATACTTGGGATAACTAGAATAATAAAAGAAACAGAAGTTACCAGTAAAATGAATTTAAAAATAAAATATTTGATATGGTCTTTGAATCAAAGATATTATAATCTTGTTGATTCAGAAATAATAAAGATGGTGGTGGTGGTAGTGATGATGATGATGATGATGATGATGATGATGACAATGATGACAATGATGAGGACCAAGATAACTTACTTTATATATTGCTTAGAGTTATATAAATTATTTTTATAAATATTTAATTTGTTATATATCAATTAAACAGTTCAGTAATCATGATTTTAACATTTGTTATATGCTAGGCACTATACTAGGGGCTGGAGGTAGAAAAATCACAATTAAACGTCTTCTATCCTCAACAACTTTAAATTTACTGGGTTAAAACAAAATATTTATAGCTAAATGAATACAAAATAAATGTAAAGTGATTTCAGGAAAGCAAGAACAATTAGAAATATTGAAGGCTTCTTGTAAGAGGAGTCTCTGGAGTTCAGTCTTGAAGACTACTAGGGATAACCAGAGAAAAGGACACTATTCTAGATGTGGGGTTCAGACTGTGTAAAGTCTCAAAGATGGGGAATGTAATGTTGTGTAGCAAGTATGCTAGCTTGACTAGTAAAACCTGCAAGGTAGGTAGGGCAAACACTATTATATCCATTGGAAAAACAAAGTTCAACCTCAGAGATATTGTATCTTGTTCAAAGTTGGGTGAACTTGAAAATATCAGACTGGGATTGGAAACCATTTCATGAGACATGAAATAAATAAGGAGCAGCGAATGACCATATAACAACAACAATAATAGTATCAATACAAATAATCCATATATGTATAGAACCTTAAATGTGTAAATATGTTTTTACATATATTACTTCATTTAGTCCACATGACAGCCTCATGGGTAAGGGCAAGTATTATTATCTTGTTTTGTGTATAAAGGAATTGTGGTTAATAAATGCTAAATTTATTGTATAAAAATCATATAGTTAAGCACTAGATCATAAGTATTTCCACTCTGAAGATATTGGCCATTCCCCTATACACTTTTGTCTATTTATATACCTAAAAAGATTTCATGTAGGTCCTCTGCAGAATTCAAAAAGGGAAAGATCAATGTTGAACAGAAGTACTGTAGGTGGTTTCTCAAAAGTGATATCAATTGGATAGGCTTTGAAAATTTAGGAATTCCTTTTCTGGCTTAAAGTATCACATTTTAAAAAATTTCCTTCTCAATCCCCTACAATGATTCCCAATTATATATCATATAGGTTGTGAGGAACTTGATCAATTTTATCAATTTTATTTACTTTTATATGTACCTTCTTTTCTATTGAACTCTCATCATGGAATATTATACCACCCTGGAATTGTATGGTACCTAGTATTCCATGAAAAGACTTCATTGCTTCCTTTCTATAGTCTATTTTACATCTGATCTCCTTTCAAACAACTTCCCCTATTCCCTTTTTTATCTATCAAAATACCTTCCTTCTTCAAAACGTTTCTTTTTACTACACAATCTCATAACACCTCCCAACCTCAGTCATCTCCAGTCCTCTATATCCTCACCAGGTCTATGATTACTCAACATTTGCATATATTACTTTCCACAATGATAGCTGTCTAACTATGTCATATTTGTAATCAGTTATTGGTTTGCTTTTTTGATATATGCCCTGATTCAATGAAGTTCAATTATTCCAATACAAGGAGAATCATTTTTTTTTAATTTTATATACTAGGTAATGTAGGCTTTCAGAGTTTGAAGGGAATTTAAATGTCAGGTAGTACAACTTCCACCTTAAGTCTGAATTTCTCACTCCACAATAGTGGCTTTTACTGCACAAACAATAGTAAATACTCCTGGCTAGGAGCAAAACCAGAACTTGTCACAATCCAGGGATGTGCTTGCTGTAATCTAGTGGAAAGAATACTTGCTCTGGAGTCAGAAGAGTTGGGTTACCATGTGCGTGACCTACTATTTACTACATGTGTGACTATGGGTAAGTCATTCAATATCTCTTGGTCTCAGTTTCCACAACTATAAAATGAGGAGATTGAATTAAATCCCCTTTTGAGGTTCCTTTAAGCTCTAGGTCCATGTTCTTTACAGGACTTTTGCCTTCTTGGGTAGGACACATCTCTTACATTTTAGATAATCATTGGTTTGTGTTTTTTTTAAAAATACTATGAATATTAGCTTTAAAAAAAGCTTCCTTTATACTACAACCACTTCTGAGTATTTTTGCTAATGAGGGAAATGAAATGAGTGGAAAATGGAAGGTCACAGAAAATCCAAAAATTTCCTTGAAGCTAATATATATGTTCTTATTTTTTTCTATTAAATCTAAGCAATAGCTTGAATCAAAATTAAGTGATTTGGGCTTCTGGCTTTTATCCCCCTTGTTTCATCTTCAATGGGGAACTACTTTTCAATGTTCCTAAAAACGGATAGCAAAAGAGATATAAGGAGAAAGAAAATACCCAAGATATAGCATGAATTGCATGTTTAATCCTAGAATCAGTAGAATAGAAGTTGAAGGCACTTGGAATACATTGGATGCCAAGAAAGGCAGTAGTGTAGTTCAGTGGGAAGAGTTCTGAGCTTAGAGCCTGAAACAGAATCAGGAGTTTGAATCCTATTTGTTTCACTTACAATTTGTGTGTGAACATGAGCAAGGGACCGTATATCTATGAGCCAATTTTTTTTTCTAGTGAGAAAAGGGATGTCTTCTGGGAATGAACTTAAAAGCAGTCGACACAACATCCATAGAAATAACTGTCAAAATAAGAAATGGTGCTAATAGTATATTAAATTCACAAAGTGCTTTCCAAAACCCTGTGATATACAGTTTATTTCCATTTTTCAGAGGAGGAAACTAAGACTCTGATAGACTAACTGACTTGAAAGGAAAAAAGTCTGAACTCAGAGGTCTCTTGACTCCAAATACAACACCATGCTACTTGGAACTCTTCCAAGGTAGAACAAATTTTGTAATGTTATTTGGAGCAAATTTATTCATGAGATAAAAAGGCTTTTGTCTGTATCATCAAGATGTAGTAAAACTAAAATACAACCACAGAAAACTAAACTGCAACCTTGGGGTTTTCTAATCTATTATAAAATATGATTAATTCAATTAAATATAATAAATATTTATTGAATGATACACATTTGGAAGGTTGAAGATTACAGTAATAAATAGGAAATGACTGTACTACATACTTATAGTGATCCAAAGGAAAATAAAATATGTATCTCCCCTCAAAAAGCTTATAATCTAGTTCAGGAATGGGGAGAAGGGAGAGAAGGTGGTGAACAAGTACACACACACACTGAAACATCGCCCTTCCATATACGAACACTATTATTTAAGCAGAATGCATTAGGTTCCATGATAAAAATTCAAATATCACAATGGAATGACAGAGTAAAGACCACTGCCTTTTGATTTAGAAGCTTTTATGGAAAGGTAGCATTTGACCTGATCATTGAAGATGGTTAGGATTTTAGTAAGTAAAGATTGGGTTGAGATGGTAGGCAAGACAATACAGATGAGGGGAAATATAAAGAAAGGCTCATAGGCAGGTCAATGTGGAATGCATTCTGGGAACAAGAAGTAAAATTGTTTGGCTGGAGCATAGAGTACAGGAGCTAAGGTTAGAAAAATAAATTGGTGTTATATCATGGATGACTCTGAGTCTAGTTGAAGAGAATGCACTCTACTCTATAAACAACAGGGAGCCTTTGGGATATTTAAAAGAAAGCAACACAGACAAAGCTGTGTTTTTTAAATAATTATCTGATACAAATATGCAGGATAGATTGCAAGGGGATATGTATCGGGTGAACTAGATGCTTGGAGAAAAACCAGAATCCTATTACAATAGTCCAGGAAGAGATGGTATAGGTCTGAATTGGGTTGGTGACAAAAGGAATGTAAAGAATGGGCCAGATGTAAGAAAGTGGAATGAATAACACTTGATAAGTGATTATGTAGGGGAAATGATATTATTCCCCACCTTACCCCCAAATCCTAATGGATATTATAATAGATGACAATGTATTGATATGTTAACTAGATATTACCATGATCCTTTTAATAATTTTGAACACCTCTCTTTGAATGAAGGGAAAACACTACATACTTTATAGCAAAAAGAGACTTTTGAGTTAGAAGGCCTTGTTTCAAAACCAAATTCTGACACTACATGTATGATGTTTGGAATGACATTTAACTTTTCTTGACTTCTGGTTCCTCATTTTTAAAGTGAAGATGTTGACTTAGATGGTCTCTAAGGTGTTTTCTAGTTCCAGACACGTAAAATTGTATATTTTATGATTGTCTATATAGAGTGGACTGAAAACTGATTATCACTTTGGGGCTTTAAATATCTGAGCCCTGAAGAAACAGATGGAAGTCATGGGAAAAAAATAGCTCTTCACCCCTTGAGGGGAGAAGGGGATTTCCTCTCCTTTTATACTCTTATATTGGTCATAGAATGGATCTGTAATCCTGAAGGGAGCATAAAGGAAAGAAACAATTAAAGGAATTGGAATACAGAGATATTGAAGACCTGAAGGAAGTATATTGTATGGAAAGAATTAAAGAAAAATAGCTGCTGAAAACTTGTTAAAAATGTCTGAGAAAGAGACACTCTATCTGTAATGACCACTTTAAGAATCCAGTCACCATTGTCTATGTCCTCAACTTTTGAAGCTCTCTTCTATTCAGGAACTGGGAGGAAATCTCTCTATATATTTTTTCCAGCCTAGGTAGTGGAGATAGCTCCCAAATGACAGGCTTTCAGATCAATGTATATTTGAGCAACCAGCCTTGTATTTCCAAGCTGTTCAGACCCTGCCAATGAAAAGGACAGGCTGAAAGTGAGGAAGTAGAGCCTGGAAGCCTAGTTGAAAAATTTTCCTAGTGGAGACACTGTACTGTGTAAGGTAGAGAAGAAAAACAACAACAACAATAACAAGAATAGGAACAGAAACTAAAAAGGAATAGGAACAAGAATAAAATGAATCAAAATGGCTTTATCATTTTTATTCTTTTCAAGCACGCCAAATTTAATATTGTTTTCATTTTCTTAAGTGTATTTCCCCACTTCTAAAAGGATGCATGCCTTTAAAGACAGATAATTTTAAAGGTAGTTGGTTCAGTTATTCTGCCAAGAAATATCAACAGCTACTGTTTACAAAAAATTGTAACTTGAGTTGTTATTTCCTAATAAAAAATTTTATATCACAGGGTAAGAATTAGAAAAGTAGCATACTATTTGACAGGTTGTTAAATATTGAAGAAATAGAATAATCTAGCCTTTTTGGAACTTATATCAGAGTGCTCTTCTCTGAAAAAAAAATATGCTTTTTGTTTCATGACAAATAATCCCAATAATCTTTCCTGGAGACATGACTAAATTTGTTCATTTCTTGTGAAAGGAACCCAACAGTCATTTTACTATATTGTGCATTTTGAATTGAGGCCCAGAATTCCTAACTTATGTGGCTAATAGATGTGTTTTGTACAATTTCATATATCTAATAAGCATAGCATTTCTTACTTGTTCAGTGGACGCAGGAAGGATAGGAGGAAAGGAGTGAGAAAATTTAATACTGAAAATAGAAGAAAACAGAATTCCACACTTATTAGGTGTTCATGTTCAATCTTTAGAGTTTGAAGACCACCTACTTCCAGCAGATTTTTAGAATAAAGTAATTAAAATGGGAGAGAGGGGAAGACATCTGGTTCATGAGGACCCAGGCCTGAGAGTAAGGATTCATATGGATGTTTGGTAAGCTTGCTTCTGGAAATTTGTAATGATATAGATTGAAGGAGCCCAGTTTTCTGATGAATGAGGTTTTTTTTTTTTCCTTTGGGATGTTTTGTATATATTCTTGCTTATGTAACTAATGAAACTCAGTAACTAATGAAAAAAACCTTTTTGTTCCCACCTAGTAAGTGGACAGATAAATTTAGAAAATATGTTGACTTGCTCTAAGGGTAAGAGGTACCCCCTTCATTCTATATCATCACAGGAGCTCTTTTGCTAAATTACTCTAAGATATTTCTCCTTATATTCAATAAGGAGGGAAGGGTTGGGATTAATTTCACTTTTTAAAAAATAATAAATCTCTAAATAAATCACACCAAAAGTCAGTATGTGCCCATAATTATCATAATAGTAATTGGCATGGTATTGAACCACTGATGTGAATAGCATAGGGCACTCCAGATGAAGAAATTGTTTCTACCATTACAAGTCTGAATTTAGAACATACTGGAGCCTTGAAAAGTCAATGTGATCTGCCTAGGTTTACATACTGATATGGCACGTTCTTAATATCATTGTTACTGCTAATATTAATCAAAGCCAGTATGTGTCAAAAAAAACTTGAACCTAGGTTTTTGATTCCAAAACTGAATCTTAATCTATATCATACTAACTGTAATAAGTGGTAGTAAGTAATAATAATAACATGAATAATACTTCACTTCATATCTATATGGTGAAAACTTTTTGGTAAATGTAGACTTCACTAAGTTGTCTCAGTAAATAGTCATCCTATTAAAATATGCTAGTTTGGAAATCTCAGAAAGGAAAAGAATGAAGATTCATATTCAGTTCTTGAATCTAGTGCAAGATGAATTATACTCATTCTCTTTCAATAATATAATTTGAATATAAATCATGTAAATAAATTCAATTCAATAAACATTTCTTAAGGAACTAAAACTTGCCCTGAAATAAAAACACATCTATTTAACAACACTGTTCTTCTTGTGATGCTATTTGACTGAAAGTCTTTAAATACCAGTCTACAAAGAAGCAGAATTAACACTAAACTGAAAATGGGGTTATGAAGAGTCAGATATGACTGAAACAACTGAACAATAACAAAAAAAAGAGATAGTATTAACACTACCTCACATTGTTGTTATAAGCATGAAATAATATATTGTATATAAAGTGCTTTATTAATATTACAATGCTATATAAATTTAGTAATTATTGTTTATTGTTTTTACTAAGGATGAAGGTGAGGGTTTTCTTTCATGATAGAGGTAGTTCTTGCCTAAATAGAACTTATTGAACTAGTATTTTCAAAGAAAAATATTAATTCTACTTCTATCACAGGAAATAAAATAACCGGAGAAAGGCATTATTGTTTTTTGTTAAGCTTTGGGCAGAATTCATATTCAATCATTGGCAAGAAACTATCCCAATTCCAAGGTGTGGAATTGTTCTTTGCCGACATATTTTTTTTTAATGTTTATGCAAGAGGAAAACATAGCTCAATAACATTTGGCAAAGTGAAGAGGGTAAAATGATGAAGATCGATAAAATATTTTGGAAACAAAAGCATGTCTTTGGCTAATAGGGATTTCTGAAACAACTGGATCCGTTTAACTAGATGCCTTTTTTCTTACCAGTAAAGAGAGCTTTACACCCCTTTGTATTCTTAATCTAATGATCTCCTACTGAGGACAAGAGACTATGAACAAACACAGGCAAAAACATCACCCAAATCCAAGATGGAGACATTTGCTTGCTAAATGGCTCAACTGAAATGTAATTCATGAAATAACTTTATGATAAGGAAAAACACAATTCTGAGTTCCTTTACCACCCCTGAAAGTGTTGTTCACTAGATCAGTTTTCTAGTTGTTCAAGGAGTTTTGCTAAATGGATTTTTAAGTTAAACTTAGTCTTAGCACTAAGAGAACAGCCAGATATCAATGACTAGATTTTATTTATTTTTTTATTTGACAAAGGAAACGTGAACCTAATTACTTTACCTGTAAGACTTTTTGTTATGTTGGAAGTTGCTAAATGAATAATGTTCAACTGATAATCTCAAGAAAAAAAAGCTATTTAGAGAATGGATTTATTTCTTTGAGGTGCTCATATATATGTGGGATTGTATTTTATCAAATATATTTCTATGAAAGGCCATCAAGCATGAAGCACTTTGATCTATCATATATTTGGTTAGACTGAAATATGAAATCATGCTACCTATATACGCAGTTGTTATGCTAGGATGATGACCAAATTGAAAAACCCCCATTATGTGGGGAAGGCAACATGGGCATATAGCTACCCACAGCTATTAGTTACAACATAATATTCTCCAGGAATTTACAATGTCATAATGTTCTTTTGATGATGGTGTCACTATGTGGGATTTGGTTTCTGAATATTTATGATAGAGTATGTTGAAAGTGTTTAGAGCTCTTAGAAAACTGATCTAGCCTTCATGGAGTTCTCAGAAGTCATTTAATCCAAACAGTTCATTTTGAAGATGAGTAAACTGAGGCCTAGAAAAGGGAAGTGGCTTGCACATGGTCACAAAGGTGGTAAGAAAATGGCAAAGCAAGGATTCAAACTAAAACTGAATGACTACAAATACAGTGCCCTTTTTGGTGTATGAAAAGTTAGTAATGTGTTCAGAGAGATTGAATAGATGAAAGAAGTCTTTGTTTCTGGGTTGTAAGAAAACAGTGTAATTGTGAGTCAAGGTAAGACTTGCATGCACCATATGGTATGGATATCTCATAGCATATGAATTAATCTGGGTACAGATCCATGGAAAATAGTGATTGCAATGTAGGAATATGGAAAGAACAGAATCTGGGTCTAGGTATAAGCTAGGACACTTCACTAAGCCCTGAGATTGTATACAACTCTAGACCAAATTGCCCTTTCAGTGGTGAGGAAAATGAGGAAAGAAATGTGGGAGATGTTATAGCTGTATCATAATTATAAGTCCTCTGTAGATTCCATAGGGGAAAAGAATGTCCAAAAGGCACTGGTAAAACCAGATCTAGGGGAGAGATGAAGAACTATGGCACAGTCACTGAGTCCATGATAATAAAAAAAGGATGCATAGTTGATCTCTCTTACTTCCTTTTTTATTAATTTATTTATTTTTAGTTTTCAACAATTACTTCCACAAGATTTTGAGTTTCAAATTTTCTCCCCATCTCATCCCTCCCCCACCCCAGGATGGCATGCATTCTGAATATCCCTTCCCCTACTCTGCCCTCCCTTCTATCTCACTTCCCCTTCTTTTATCCCCTTCCCCTTCTATTTTCTTGTAGGGCAGGATAGATTTTTATACCCCATTTCCTGTATTTCTTATTTCTCAGTTGCATGTGAAAACAACTTTTTTAACGTGTTTTTTAAATTTCAGGTTCTGAATTTTCTCCCTTCCTCCCTTCCCACCCACCCTTGTTGAGAAAGCAAGCAACTCTATACAGATTACTTCCATAGTAGTTATGTTGTGGAAAACTAAGTATATTTCCCTTCATCCTATCTTGCCCCCCATTTATTCTATTCTCTCTTTTGACCCTGTCCCTCCTCAGAAGTGTTTGCTTCTGATTACCCCCTCCCCCAATCTTCCTTCCCTTCTATCATCCCCCTGCTCTCTTGTCTCCTCCCCCTCCCATTTTCCTGTAGGGTAAGATAGATATCCACACCCAATTAAGTGTGTATGTTATTCCCTCCATAAGCCAAATCCAATGAGAATAAGATTCATTCATTCCCTCTCACTTTCCCCCATTTCCTCTCCACTGTAAAAGCTTTTTCTTGTCTGTTTTATGTGAGATAATTAGGCCATTCTACCTCTCCCTTTCTCCTTCTCCCCGTATAATTCTCTTACTCCTCAATTTTATTCTCCAGATATCAACCCTTCAGCTTCAACTCACCCTGTGCCCTCTGTATATCTATCTATCTATCTATCTATCTATCTATCTATCTATCTATCTATCTATCTATCTATCTATCTAT
>NW_020940360.1:3208017-3241448 GCF_900497805.2 Vombatus ursinus
TATCTATCTATCTATCTATCTATCTATCTATCTATCTATCTATCTATACATATACATATATATATATATATACATTAATTTTCCCCTCCAATTATCCTAATACTGACAAAGGCCTCATGAGTTATGAATATCATCTTTCCATGCAGGAATGCAAACAGTTCAACCATAATAAATCTCTTATGATTTTCTCTTTCCTGTATACCTCTTCATGTTCCACTTGAGTTTTGCATTTGCAAGTCAAATTTTCTATTCAGCTCTGGTCTTTTCAGCAAGAATGCTTGAAAGTCCCCTATTTCACTGAATGACCATTTTTATCCCTGAAGGATTATACTTAGTTTTGCTGGGTAGGTGATTCTTGGTTGTAATCCTCTCTCCTTTGCCTTCTGGAATATTCCATTCTTTCCATTCCCTGCAGTCCCTTAATGTAGAAGCTGCTAAATCTTGTGTTATCCTGATTGTGTTTCCACAATACTTGAGTTGTTTCTTTCTGGCCACTTGAAATATTTTCTCCTTCACCTGGGAACTCTGGAATTTGGCTACAACATTCCTAGGAGTTTTCCTTTGGGGATCTCTTTCAGGAGGAGATCAGTGGATTCTTTCAATTTCTATTTTGCCCTGTGGTTCTAAAATATCAGGACAGTTTTCCTTGATAATTTCTTGAAAGACAATGTCTAGGCTCTTTTTTTTTTGATCATGGCTTTTAGATAGTCCAATAATTTTTAAATTCTCTCTCCTGGATCTATTTCCCAGGTCAGTTGTTTTTCCAATGAGCTATTTCACATTATTTTCTATTTTTTCATTCTTTTGGATTTGTTTTACAGTGTCTTGATTTCTGATAAAGTCACTAGCTTCCAATTGCTCTATTCTAATTTTTAAGGAATATTTTCTTCAGTAATCTTTTAGACTTCCTTTTCCATTTGGCCAATTTTGCTCTTTAGGGCATTTTTCTTCTCCTTGGCTTTTTGGATCTCTTTTGCCATTTGGGTTAGGCTATATTTTAAGGTATTATTTTCTTCAGTATTTTTTGGGTCTCCTTTAGCAAGCTATTGACTTGTTTTTCATGATTTTCTTGCATCACTCTCATTTCTCTTCCCAGTTTTTTCTCTACTTCTCTCACTTGCTTCTCAAAATCCCTTTTGAGCTCTTCCAAGGCCTGGGACTGATTCATATTTTTCTTGGAGGCTTTGGGTGTAGGAGCTTTGACTTTGTTTTCTTCTTCTGGTTGTATGTTTTGATATTCTTTGTCACCAAAGTAAGATAATATAGTCTGACTCTTTTTGCGAGGTTTGCTCATGATCCCAGCCAATTACTTGAGTTTTAAACTCTTTGTTAAGGTAAGAGTCTGCTTCCAATGTGGAGAATGTACTGTCCCACGCTTTGGGGGGTTTGTACAGCTATTTTCAGAGATCCTTCTAGAGACCTGTAAATTTTCAGTTCTTCCAAGGTGGTATGATAAGGGGCGAGGTGTTTCCTCTCCACTGCCACAACAAGCTCCACCGAGCCAGCACTCCTCCTCACCCCAGGACCGCCTCTCAGAACTGTGACCCAGGTCCAAGCATGGGCAAAGCAAGAGATTCCTGCCTTAGCACTGGCAAAGAGATCCCTGCAATTCCCCTCTGATCAGCCACTCAATTTTCCTTCAGTCTGTGGGCCAGAAGCTCAGGAGGCAGCCACAGTTAGTGCTCAAGACTTGAGACTGAGACCTAGCTTCTCTCTCACCAAAGTCACAGACTTTTCCCATTGACCTTCTAAGTTGTCTTTGGTGTTCCTGGGTTGAGAAGTCTGGAAACCACCACAGCTGCCCTCGATTCAGTCCTCTGAGACCTGCTTCAGGGTTGCTGTGGCCTGCACACCCACGCCAAACTATGTTCCTCTTCCCACCTGGTGTGATATATCTCTCTGATCAGCCATCCAGGTTGTCTTGGGCTGTAAAATTTGTTTCAGTCTGTCTTTTTGTGGATTCTGCTGCTTTAGAATTTGTTTAGAGCCATTTTTATAGGTATTTGGAGGGGTTTGGGGGAGATCCCAAGCAAGTCACTCCATCCTTCAGTTTCAAAGAGGACCAATGACACCAGGATGTAATGGATGATGATTTGTGTGTGAATTAGATTTAAGTGAGTCAAAGTTGCATAAAGTCTCACTCTCTCAGTCATCAAAGTCCAGTGACAGGACAAAGTCAGAATGACTGATGACTCCAGGATGCAGATATCATCTTGGTGTCTTCCATGTCTGACCAAGGTCTAAGCCTGCCACAGATCTTGCTTCTGCTGCCTCTATGGCTATTGGAATAAATTGTTCTTATTTGCCCATTCCCCTGGGGGCAGTTTTCACTTGTTTGTGGTAGATATTCCACTACCTCACCAATGAGTTTGAGGACTATTGTTATCCTCAATCAGGTTTAGCTGTCTGCCAAGACTGTTCTACTGAGGTGTAGCCACATGCACAAGCTTCTTGGAGGCACAAGCAAAAGATTTGGGTCATGAGTGGACAACAAAGGTAGATGAGCAGCCCTGGAAAGGGCTCAGCAATCCCTCACACCAGAGGCACCACTCCTCCCTCAATACCCCAAGAACAGATGATTGATAGATCAACTGAAAGACAGATAAATGGATAATTTTCATTTAGATAGGTGAATATTAAACTATCAGATGTTAAAAAGAATGTAAAATCCATCAGAAAAGTTAATATTTAATAGATGATCTGTATCCTTTAGGGCAGGAGCTAGGAAGACACTCATCCTAAAGAAAATATTTCACTGAGGACTTCATGATTCCAACTCTCCAATAAGACAAGGATCCTGCAACTAAAACATCTCAATAGGAAGGTTTCATTTGGTTTTCCAAAACTGTGAAGGGAGTCAGGAATCAGAAGGGAAATTAGAGAGTTCCAACAGCTGACATGCCAAGGCATCCATCTCTTTTTCTCCTTAATATGTGTGTGACAGAACGAGAGAGAGAGACAGAGAGAGAGATAGAGACAGAGACAGACAAAGACATAGAAACAGAGACAGCAAGTGAGAAAACATATTCTTTAGCTAAAAAAAAAAATCCCAGCTTTTATTTGTTATGTTGCAAATTCAAATTGGAGAATTACCTAACAATCACTCGATGACTCATCAAAGAACTGACAACTTGCTGAACCTTGGTCAGTGGGAAATCACTCATAAGCATAACATAAAAGCTGTTACTCTCATTACAGGTGTCATTACTGGAGCATGCTTGTCTGTCTTTGGAAATGAGTCCCATCCCAAAGGGTTATTTTAATCCCAGGTGTGGACAAATGTTTTCTGATTTTGTAGAATTGCTTTTGAAAACTGATCATCAGCTCAGAATGATTTGAAAACTGCACAGGAGTAGTTGTTATTCTGAAGTTAAATGTGAAATATGATCTTTTTTTGAGGTAGTGAACCTAAGGGCATTGCATATCAGAATTAATTCAAATAAGGGTCACACTCGTGCACTGAAGACTTCAGACTAAAGATGTGTTTCACATGTTTAGTTGTCAAACAATTTATCTTGGAATTAAGAGATTGCTCCCATCAGTCACTAAATTAACAAGTATAATTGCATACCTACTATGTGTCTGGCACTGCTAGGCCCCGGGGATAACTGGGAACAAAAATGAAACAAAAATTTTTTTTTTACCTTAGGATGCTTATATTCTATCAAAGAAGATTACATTCTACCAGGGTTTATATCCTATTTATACTCCTATGTGTCCAAAAAGCCTATAAACAAGAAATATCATTATTTAATAACAGAGTTAATTTTATAAGAGTTTTGAGACAGACTTGCCCTTTGCAAACTCAGTATAAAGGAAATATCATTGTTGTTGTTCAGTGGTTCAGTCATGTCCAACTCTTTGTGACCTCATGGACCATATAACATGTCTGGCCCCTCTATCTTCCACTAGGTCTCAAATTCTGTCCAAGTTCATGTTCATTGTTTCCGTGAGACTATCAATCCATCTCATGCTGTCATCCCCTTTTCCTTTTGCCTTCAATCTTCCCCAACATCAAGGTCTTTTCCAATGAGTTCTCTCTTCTCATGATGTGGCCAGAGTTTGTAAGCTTCTGCTTTAGTATTTGATCTTTCAGTGAATAACTTGAATTAATTTCTTTAAGTATTAACTGATTTGACTTCCTTTCTCTCCAAGGGACTTTCAAAAGTCTCCTCCAGAGCCACAATTTGAAAGTATCAATTCTGCAGCTCTCAGCTTTCCTTATAGAAAAAAATATAGCTTTGACTACACAGACCTTTGCTGGCTAGATGATGTCTCTGATTTTTAGTATGCTATCCAGATATTCCATAGCTTTCCTTCCAAGGAGCAAGTGTCCTTTAATTTCATGGTTGCAGTCACCATCTGCAGTGATCATTAAGCCCAAGAATATAAAATCTGACATTGTTTCCATTTTTAATCCCTGTATTTTCCATGAAGTGACAGAATGAGTTACCAAGATCTTAGGTTTTTATTTTTTTTTATTTTTGTGATATTAAGCTTCAACCCAGCTTTTACACTCTCCTCTTTTACTTTCAAGAGGCTTCTTATGAACTATGTCATCAGTTACAGAAGACAGACAGGTCATAGTTTATAAGTTCTGACAAATAGTGATCTACTGGAGAGGGAAATGGCAAACTACTCCACTATCTTTGCCAAGAAAACCCCATAGACAGTACTAAAATTATAAAAGAGATGACATCAGAAGATGAGCACCTCAGGTTGGAAAGTGTCCAATATGCTACTGGGGAAGAGCAAAAGGCAACTACAAGTAGGCCTAGTACTAATGAATTAGCTGGGCCAAAGTTAAAAGGAAACTCAGCTGGAAATGCATCTGGGGATGAAAGGAAAGTCTGATGCTGTAAAGATCAGTATTGCACAGGAACCTGGAATGTAAGATCTATGAACCAAGGTAATCTCGATGTGGTCAAACTGGACATAGAAAAATTAAACTTCTACATCTTGGGTATCAGTGAACTTAAATGGATGGGAATGAGTGAATTTAATTCATATCATTACTACATATGTGGGCAAGAATCCCTTAGAAGGAATGGAGTATCCCTCATAGTCAATGCATGGGTGAGAAAAGTAGTATTTGGGTATAATCTCAAAAAGGATTCAATGATATCTATTTGAATCCAAGGCAAACCATTTAATATCACAGTAATACCAGTCTATGCTCTGACCACTGATGCTGAAGAGGTCAAAGCTGATCAGTTCTATGAAGACCTACAACTCCTTCTAGATATAACACTAAAAAACCATGTCACATTCATTATAGGGGATTGGAATGCTAAAGTAGGGCATCAAAAGGTAATTGGAATAACAGGCAAGTTTGGGCTTGGAGTGAAAATGAAGTAGGGCAGAGACTAATAGAGATTTGTCAAAATAACTACTGTTTATAACAAATGCTGCTTTTTCAACAACTTAAAAGGTGACTCTACACATGAATATCATGAGATAGTCAATATAGAAATCAAATTGATCAGATACTTTGCAACCAAAGGTGGAGAAACTCTATGAAGTCATTTAAAACAAGACCTGGTATTGATTGTGGCTCAGAGCATGAGCTTCTTACTGCACCATTCAGACTTAAATTGAAAAAAGTAGGGAAAATCATTAGACCATATAGGTATGCCCTAAATAACAACCTTTATTAATGTGAAGTAAAGTAATGAATAGATTTAAGGGATTAGATCTGGTAGACAGACTGTCTGAAGACCAATGGACAGAGGTTCTCAATATTATACAGGAAGCAACCACAAAAAAAAATATTCCAAAAGAAAAAAAAACAAGAAAGTAAAATGACTGTCTGATGAGGCTTTACAAGTAGCTGAGGAAAGAAGGAAAATGAAAGTTAAAGAAGAAAGGGACAGATAGACCCAAACTAATGCAGAATTCCAGAGAAGAGCAAGGAGAGACAAGAAGTTTTTTTAAAGTGAAAAATGCAAAGAACAGAAGAAAACAATAGAATGGGAAAACAAGAGATCTATTCAAGAAAATTAGAGATAGCAAGGGAAAGTTACATATAAAGATGGGCATGATAGAAGACAAAAATGGTAGGGAGTTAAAAGAAGCAGAAGAGATAAAAAAGAGGCAGCAAGAATACACACAACAACTATACAGAAAAGATCTTAACATCATCAATAACAACTATGGTATGGTTACTATTCTAGAGCCAGACATACTGAACAATGAAGTCAAGTTGACCTTAGGAAGTATTGCCAACAATGTGACTAGTGGAGGTGACAGAATTCCAGCTGAACTATTTAAAACCCTAAAAGATGACACTGTTAAAGTATTGCAGTCAATATGACAGGAAATTTGGAAAACACAACATTGGCCACTGGACTGGAAAAGATCAGTTTATGTCCCAGTCCTAAAGAAGGGCAATGCCAAGGAATGTTCAAATTACCAAAAAATTGTGCTCATTTCACATGCCAGCAAGGTTATGCTTAAGATTCCACAGAATAGGCTTTAGCAATATGTGACTGAGAATTATCAGAAGTACAGGCTGGTTTTTGAAAAAATAGGAGAACTAGAGTGTTGACATTCACTGTATTATGGAGAAGTAAAAGTAATTCCAGAAAAAAAAAATCTACTTCTGCTTCATTGACTCCACTAAAGTCTTTGTGTGGATCACAACAAAATATGGCAAGTCCTCAAAGGAATGGGAGTTCCAAACCATCTTATGTGTGTCCTGAGGAACCCGTATGCCGGCCAAGAAACAACAACTAATTGGTTTTAGATTGGAAAAAGGAAATATCAGTATAAAAGATTTCATCCAGTGGAGCCAAGATGGCAAAGTAAAAGCAATTACTTGCTTGAGCTCTCCCCCAAACCCTTCCAAATACCTGTAAAATCACTCTAAGCAAATTCTAGAACAGCAGAACCCACAAAAAGACAGAGTGAAACAAATTTCCAGCCCAAGACAATCTGGATGGTTGATAGGAAAGGTCTGTTGCACAGATCTGGGAGAGGAGTGCAGTTCAGTGTGGGCCCCACAGGCAAAGATGGAGCCCCAGCAAACCCCAGGACTCAGAGGACTGAATCACCAGCAGCTATAGTAGTTTCCAGACTTCTCAACACACAAACACCAAAGACAATTTAGAAGGTCAGTGAGACAGGCCCGTCAGACCAGGGTGAAAGAGGAGTGTGGTTCAGCCCTGTCTCTGGGTCAGCAGTGACACCAGTGGCTGCTTCCAGAGCTCTCACAGATGGGGAGAGGGAGTGGTATTGAGTGGCTGATTAGAGGGGGATTATAGAGATCTCTTTGCTGGTGCTGAGGCAGGACTCTCCTGTTTTGTCCTTACTTGGATCTGAGTTACAGTCCTGGGTGACAGTCTTGGGGCATGTAAGAGTGCTGGTAGGGGCAGCTAGGTGGCACAGTGGATAGAGTACTGGCCCTGGAGTCAGGAGGACCTGAGTTCAAATCTGACCTCAGACACATAACACTCACTAGCTGTGTGACCCTGGGCAAATCACTTAACCCCAACTGCCTCACCAAAAAAAAAAAAAAAAAGAGTGCTGGTGTGGTGGAATTTATGACAGTGGTGGAGAGAGAATCCTTTTCATAATTTCAAGGCAGAGAAGAGGGCTTGTGGTGACTCACAGACAAGAGCACAGACCAAGAAAGAAGGAAACACCTCTCCTTTGATCTCACCACCTTGGAAGAACTGAAAAATTATGGGTCCCTAGAAGTATCTCTGAAAACTGCTGCACAAAACCCCTGAAGCTTGGGACAGTACACCATCCACACTGGAAGCAAAGCCCTACCTTAACAAAGAGTTAAAAAGTCAAGTAATTGGCTGGAAACATGAACAGGCAGCAGAAAAAAAAAAACAAAAAAAAACAAACCTCAGACTATAGAATCTTACTTTGGTGACAAAGAAGATCAAAACATACAAGCAGAAGAAGACAACAAAGTCAAAGCTCCTAAATCCTTCAAGAAAAATATGAATCACTCCCAGGCCATGATGAGCTCAAAAATAATTTTGAGAAGTAAGTAAGAGAAGTCAAGGAAAAACTGGGAAGAGAAACGAAAGTGATGCAAGAAAATCATGAAAAATAAATCAACAACTTTCCAAAGGAGACCCAAAAACACTGAAGAAAATAACACCTTAAAAATAGACTAACCCAACTGGCAAAAGAGCTCCAAAAAGCCAATGGAGAGAAAAATATCTTACAAAGCAGAATTGAACAAATGGAAAAGGAGGTCCAAAGGTTCACTGAAGGAAGTAATTCCTTAAAAATTAGAATAGAGCAAATGAAGCTAATGACTCCATGAGAATTCAAGAAATTATAAAACAAAACAAAAAGAATGAAAAAATAGAAGACAATGTGAAATATCTCATTGGAAAAACAACTGACCTGGAAAATGGATTCAGGAGAGAGAATTTAAAAATTATTGGACTATCTGAAAGCCATGATCGAAAAAAAAGAGCCTAGACATCATCTTTCAAGAAATTATCAAGGAAAACTGTCCTGATGTTTTAGAATCACAGGGCAAAATAGAAATTGAAAGAATCTATTGATCATCTCCTGAAAGAGATCCCCAAAGGAAAACTTCTAGGAATGTTGTAGCCAAATTCTAGAGTTCCCAGGTCAAGGAGAAAATATTTCAAGTGGCCAGAGAGAAACAATTTAAGTATTGTGGAAACACAATCAGGAAACACAAGATTTAGCAGTTTTTACATTAAGGGATCAGAGGGCTTGCAATATGATATTCCAGAGGTCAAAGGAGCTAGGATTAAAACCAAGAATCACCTACCCAGCAAAACTGAGTATAATCCTTCAGGGAAAAAATGGACATTTAGTGAAATAGAGGACTTCCAAGCATTTTTGCTGAAAATACCAGAGCTGAATAGGAAATTTGACTTTCAAATACAAAGCTCAAGAGAAGCATGAAAAGGTAAACAGGAAAGAGAAATCATAAGGGACTTATTAAAGTTGAACTGTGTATGTTCCTTCAATTTCTTTTTCTTCTCTTATTGCTAAAACTAATTTTCCATATTGAACAACAGGTGAGATAATGACATCTTTTTTTTTTTTTTCACAACTGATCTTATTGGAAATGCTTTTAGCTTGTCCCCATTGTATATGATGCCTGCTGAAGGTTTTAGGTAGATGTTACTTATTATTTTAAGGAATACTCCCTTTATTCTTATGCTCTCTGGTGTTTTTATTTATTTTTTAATAGGAATGGGTGTTGCATTTTGTCAAAAGCTTTTTCTGCATCTATTGAGATGATCATGTGGTTTCTGTTAGTTTTGGTGTTGATATGATCAATTATGCTGATAGTTTTCCTAATATTGAACCAGGCCTTCATTCCTGGTATAAATCCTACGTGGTCATAGTGTATTATTCTTGTGATAAGTTGTAATCTCTTTGTTAATATTTTATTTAAAATTATTGCATCTATATTCATTAGGGAAATTGGTCTATAATTTTCTTTCTCTGTTTTGACTCTTAGGTATCAGCACCATGATTGTATCATAAAAAGAATTTGGTAAGACTCCTTCTTTGCCTGTTTTCGCAAATTATCTATATAGTATTGGAATTAACTGTTCTTTAAATGTTTGATAGAATTCACTTGTAAATGCATCTGGCCCTAGAGATTTTTTCCTAGAGAGTCCATCAATGACTTGTTCAATTTCTTTTTCTGAGAAGGGGTCATTTAAGTCCTTTACTTCCTCTTCCTTTAATCTGGGCAATTTATATTTTTGTGAATATTCATCCTTTTCATTAAGATTGTCAGATTTATTGGCATACAGTTGGGCAAAATAGTTCCTAATTATTGTTTTCATTTCCTCTTCCTTGGTAGTGAATTCACCGTTTTTATTTTTGATACTGGTAATTTGGTTTTCTTCTTTTTTTTAATTAAATTAACCAAAGATTTATCTATTTTATTAGTTTTTTCCATAAAATCTGCTCTTATTTTTATTTGTTAGTTCAACAGTTTTCTTAATTTCAATTTTATTAATCTCTCTTTTGGTTTTCAGTATTTCTAATTTGATGTTTAATTGATGATTTTTAATTTGTTCTTTTTCTAGTTTTATTTTTTTAGTTACATGCCCAATCCATTGATCTCCTCTTTCTCTATTTTATTCATGTAAGCATTCAGAGATATAAAACTTTCCCTAAGAACTGCTTTCACTGCATCCCATAAGTTTTGGTATGTGGTCTCATTATTGTCATTTTCTTGAATGAAGTTATTGATTGTTTCTATGATTTGTTGTTTGACCTATTCTTTTTTTAAGATTAATATTTAATCCATCTTTCCATGGCCCTTTATTACATATAATTTTTTATTGCATCATGAACTGAAAAAGATGCATTTAATATTTCTGCCTTTCTACATTGGATTGTGAGGTTTTTATTCCCTAGTACATGGACAATTTTTGTGTATGTGATATGTACCTCCATGAAAAATGTATATTCCTTTCTATTCCCATTCAATTTTCTCCAGAGGTCTACCATATCTAACTTTTCTAATATTCTATCTACCTCCCGAACTTCTTTCTTTTTTATTTGTGGTCATCTAGTTCAGAGAGATGGAGGTTGAGGTCCCGGACTAGTATAGTTTTGCTATCTATTTCTTCCTGTAGCTCCCTGAACTTCTCCTCTAAGAATTTGGATGCTACACCACATAGTGCATATATGTTTAGTAATGATATTACTACATTGTCTATGGTGCCTTTGAGCAGGAGGTGATTTCCTTCCTTTTCTCTTTTGATAAGATCTATTTTTGCTTTTACTTTGTCTGAGATCAGGATTGCTACCCTTGCTTTTTTTTTTACTTCAGTTGAAGCATAATATATTCTACTCCAGCCTTTTACCTTTACCCTGTGTGTGTCCCTCTGTTTCAAATGTGTTTCATGTAAACAACACATTGTAAGATTATGGTTTATAATCCATTCTGCTATCTACTTCCATTTTATGGGAGAGTTCATCCTATTCACATTCACAGTTATGATTATTATCTTTGTCTTTCTTTCCTTCCTATTTCCCCCATTTATGCTTTTCTTTCTCTTTTCTCCCTTTCCTTCCTTATTAGAGCTTTGCTTTTGACCACCATCTCCCTTCTATTAGTTCCCTCCCTTTACTTCCCCTTTACCATTACCAATTATTCACTCCCTCATATCCCCCCTATGTTTTCTTTTCCTTTTTCCCTCCTACTGCCTAAAGGGCAAGTTAGATTTCTATACATAACTGATTATGTTATTCCCTCCTTGAGCCAAATCTGATGAGAGTGAGGTTCAAACAATGCTCACCCCCCTCTTTCTTTCCCTCTACTGTAATAGGTTTTTGTGCCTTTTCTTGTAATTACACTTGTCTGCCTCCTCCTTTCCTTTTCTCTCAGTACATTTTCTTAGTTAGATCAGATTAATCCACTTACATAGATTCGTTTAACCCACTTGATTAGATTTTATCATTACATCAAAGTCAACTTATACTCAAGCCCTCTCTGTATACCCCTTTAAAATGGTGCAATAACAATACAGTTCTCAAGAGTTACAAGTGCCATCTTCCCTTGTAGGGATGTAAACAGTTTGCCCGTATTAATAACACGCTATTGTTTTTTTTTTTTTCTGTCCCATTTACCTTTTTATGTCTCTCTTGAGTCTTGTATTTGAAGATCATATTTTCTGTTGAGCTCTGGTCTTTTTATCAGAAGGTTTGGAAGTCCCCTATTTCACTGAATATCCATCCTCTCCCCTGAAACATCATGCTCATTTTCACTAGGTAGTTGATCCTTGGTTGTAATCCAGGCTCTTTTGCCTTACAGAACATTGTATCCCATGCCCTACAATCTTTTAATGTAGAAGCTGCAAGGTCTTGCATAATCCTGACTGTGGTTCCATGATATTTAAATTGTTTCTTTTTGACTGCTTGCAGTATTTTCTCTTTGATCTGGTAATTTTGGAATTTGGCCACTATATTCCTTGTTTTTTGTTTTTTTTTTTTTTCAATTTGGGATCTCTTTCAAGAGGTGATTGGTGGTTCTTTCTATGGCTATTTTACCTTCTGATTCTAGGACCGCAGGACAGTTTCCCTTGATGATTTCCTGAAAGATGCTGTCCAGTTTCTTTTATTTCATCGTGATTTTCAGGTAGACCCACAATTTTTAAATTGTCTCCCCTGGATTTATTTCGGAGTTCAGTTGTTTTACCAATGAGGTATTTTACATTTTCATCTATTTTTTCATTCTTTTGTTTCTGTTTGACTGATTCTCACTCTCTCATAGAGTCATTAGCTTCCTTTTGCCTAATTCTAATTTTTAACAAATTGTTTTCTTCTATTAGATTTTGTACCTCCTTTTCCATTTGGCTCATTTTATTTTTTAAGGAATTCTTCTCCTCAGTCAGTTTTTGTCCTTCCTCTTCCAAGCTATTGACTTTCTCTTGCATACCTTTCTTTTCCCAATTTCTTCCACCTCTTTTATTTGACTTTTAAAATCCTTCTTGAGTTTCTCCAAGAAGACTTTTTGGGATTCAGACCAGTTTATATTACCTTTTGAGGTTCCAAACGTGGGTTTGTTGACAATATTGTCCTCTTCAGAATTTCTGCCTTGATCTCCACTGTTTCCATAATAAGAATCTATAGTTTGTTTCTTTTTGCTTGTGGCGTTTACTTATTTCCTAGCTTTTAATAAGATTGAGCTCTCCTGCTGGGGAGCAGGGGACACTGACCCAAGCTTCTTGTGCTGGGAGCCTAGGGCCTGGTTACTGCCTTTGTGTGCTGTGGCCTCTGATGCTGCCAGTTGGAGGCTATAGGGTTCTGGCAGCTTACCTGGTGTTGGGCTAGAATCAGCAACACTGGAACTCTAGGGGTAGGACTGGGTAGTTTGGCCCCTGGAGGTTGTCTGCTCACCCAGGCCTTTCCTTTTGCTTTCTTTGGCTTTTTGCAGTTGGATGTTTTGCTGCTGCAGGATGTTTCTGTGCCTGGGGCTTTCCCCCTTGGAGCTGTGCTTCCAAGAGTTTTGCTGAGGTACTGGGAGACTTGGCTGCTGTAGATTTCTGAGCCGGTTTCCACTGGTTCCCCTGCCCATATTGAGGCACTCTGGGTTCCTGGTGTTGGTGTTTATCCACTCCACCACCTGTGGATCAGGATCTCCCTCTGGTGTGCTGAGTTGGGATTTTTGACTAGCTTGCTGGTAAGCCTCCCGTTCTGTACTGTACCCCTGCCCCAGGACAAGAGAGGCCTTTCCCTGGGGAGGGATGGAGGGAGAGAATTTAGAACTCAAAGTTTTAAAAAACAAATGTTAAAAATTGGTTTTACATGCAACTGGGAAATAAGATATACAGGCAATGGAGTATAGAAATCAATGCTGCCCTACAGGAAAATAGAACAGGAAGAGGATAAGGTGCGGGGGATGTGATAGAAGGGAGAACAGATTGTGGGGAGTGGTATTCAGAATGCACACTATTGGGGTAGGGATAGGGGAGAGATCAGGAGAAAATTTGGAGCTCAAAATCTTGTGGAAGTGAATGTTGAAAACTAGAAATAAATTAATTAATTAATAAAATTTTTAAAAAATTAAAGATTTTGTCCAATATTAAAGTCTTATGCAGGCATATCATCTGAGGGCCTGGGATACTGTGTAGTGGGATAAAGGACTCAGAAAATTTGGGTCCTAGTTTTGCCTCTATTTAATGATGTGCTCTTGGATAAGTCCAACTCAGAAATTCTCAAATCTTTACATATCATAATGCTTTTGCATTCTTGAAAATTGAGGCCCTCCTAATGTGCTTTTATTTAAAGAGTTAAATCTATTGATATTTACCGTATTAAAAATGAAAACATCTTAATATTATTAAGAAAACAGTTCTGACCTCACAAACTTCCTGAAAAGGTCATTGGGACCCTGTAGTGTCTCTGGAACACACTTGGCGAAAAAATTGCTGTATATCTTACTTTCCTCTTTGTAAATTGAAGGGGTTGGACTACTTTATCTTTTGGGAAGCAATGGTGCCATAGTGAATAGAGCAGTAATCATGGAATAAAGAAAATCTAGGTTTCAACCCAACATCAAATACTAGCTGTTTATTTGAAGGCAAATACACTAACATTTCAGCTTCAGTTTCCATATCTATAAATGAGGACCAGAGCTGTACCTTCCTCACCAAGTTGTTATGAAAATCAAATGATAGAATTAACATTAAGTGAATGGCAAAACTGAAAGTAATCCATAAAAGTCTTGTCAAATTAATAGCTTTCCTTTCTAACAAGTAAAAATACCTCTGACTTCTCCCTTTCATGTGTTGCTTGATATTATTAGTAATCAAAGATTTATAAAACTGAGATTATCTATGTTGTTACATATTTTGAGCATCTTGACTAATTTTGACATATTTATGAGGGAGAGATACCTTGTTGGAGGAGAGCTTTAAAGATAAGGGTCTGCTGTACTAATCCTTTTATAGTCAGCAAAAGACATATATTTCAAAGAGACTTGCAAAACATGGACATTAGCACCTTAAGTAAAAGGAACACTTTTTCATTTCTGTAGAAACTGACCTTGTAAAATCAATTGGCATCCCCTAACACTTCTGATAAGCACATGTTTTAGCCACATGCTATTTATAAGAAGTGCACTTAAAAAATATTAATTTGTCTCAGACCCTGCAGGAGAGTATATTTAGGTATCCATTCATTTATTGTTCCTTTGCTCCTATTAAAAGAAATTCCTACTAGCTGTGTGACCCTGGCACATGCCTCCTCTAAGGTTTAGTGTACTCCTCTGCAACATGAGAATAATTGTCATACTGCATACCTTACACAACTGTTTTTTTTAACAAAAGAGTACTATGAATTTTACAGAGCTATATGTGAAGAATTATTATTATCACCACCAACTTTGTCAATTAAAATCAATATAACAAATATGCATTAGCCTCCTCATGTTCAAGAGACACATAAGATTTTTGTTAATATAGATCTCATTATCAACAGGAGGGAAGGGCTTGGGGATTTTATTTTAATGATGTCTTTTACTTTTACATTAAATTTATTTCTCTATCTCTTCCTCATTCATTCTTTCCATTGTAAAAATAAATTAAAAAAAGAAAAAAATAAAGAAAACATTTCAGCAAAAATAACCCACACATTAACCACATCTGATGGCATATGTACACTTATAGCCTCTCACCTCTTAAAAAAGAAGTAGGGTGGAATATGTCTTCGACTTTTCTCTAGGCTAGGCTCAGTCACCAGAATTACAACATAATCAGTCTGGTTTTATCATTTTTGCTTTTACCTAGTCCATGGGTGGGGAAGCTGTGGTCTCAAGGCCACATGTAGCCTTCTAAGTCCTTAGGTCTGATCTTTTGACTGAGTCCAAGTTTTACAGAACCAATCATTTTATTAAGGGGATTTGTTCTGTGAAGTTTGGGTTCCATCAAAGGGCTGCACTTGAGAACCTAGAGGGCCACATGTGGCCTCAAGGCTGCAGATTCCCTACCCTTGGCCTAGTCGTTGTACACATTGCTTTCCTATTCTATGGACTGAATGAATTCATCTGTCCGCTCCATTTCTCATCCTTTTGGGAGGTGTAGCAGACAAGTCAATCCCTTACAAAGATGAATTTTAACATGGACCTTTTTTGTTCTTTCAATCTGGCTTTTAGAAAACTTAATTTTAGCATTTAGTCTGAACCTGTGAACACCAGCACAGGGAACTCCTTGTTGATTAAATTCCCTTTATAAATGATACATATGGACAACAACTCTACCACTTATACTATATAAGAAACATACTTAAGTCTCTTACCTAGGCCACATATCTTGTGTATGTCTAAAATAGGATTTGAAACAAGGTCTTCTTGATTTTGAGATCAGTTTTCTATATGCTTCACCCAGTGACCTTTAATTAATGAAACCTGACATTTATCTGGTGAGATCACGGAATCCTAAGAACATAGATATAGAGCTGCAAGAGAATCCAGTAATCCCATCACTTTTTGCAGATAAGGAAGTTGAAGCTCAGGCAGTTTAAGTGACCTGCCCATGGCCATACAACAGAAAAGTGCTTAATGTAGGATTCAAACCATGTTTCTTCCTGACTTTAAGTCCAGGACTCTTTACACTTGACTTCTTTTAACCATCCTCTTGAAATAAAAATCTCAGAGAAATCCAGGATCAGCTGTGGATTCAGTAGCAAGACCTTCCCCAATATCCCATTTAATAGAAGAGTCAGTGCTAATTACTGCTAATTCTGAAAGCCAAGGGAGGTAGATCCTTTCTGCTTGCATGCTATAAGGGACTTCCTTCAACCCAGAGTCTTTCATCCATATGGACTCACTACAAAGGTCATCAACTCTCCATCCCTTCTTTTCTCCTACCATCCTTCCCTCTCTCTGTCCCCTCCTACTTCTTATCTCTCTATTCCTAAGGTTTAAGAAGTGTATTAAAGGTTGAGGTTGTATGAGACCCTCCAGGAGTATTAATCTAAATAATAGGCACTGGTTTCCATGGCTAGGAATCTGCTTTACCTTGAGCTTGGCCTGCTATTTGTTGATGATAACTCTATTTGAGGAGGTTCTGCTTGTGATTCAACATGAGGGAGCAAAATAGTAGACAGAGAAGAAGGCATGAGTTGTGCTTCTCTCTGAGTTGGAAGGCAGAGTTCCAACTTTGCACCTAACTCTAGGAACACGGAGACAGAAAATAAGAGGGGAAGGGGAGAGCAAATGAGAGTGATCAGCCAGTGCTACTTTCCTTCTCAGAGTTAATTTTTATGTTGAGTTCTGAGGAAGCCTGACTTCTAATGAGAGGCACATGGGCTATATCTCAAACTCTTGAGATCTTCACACTTTCACTTTTAAGCCATGAAGAAAATTACTTAATGCAGAAAGTCTAACAATTCACTTAAAGTTCAGCATAGATCATGCGTACGGCAGCTATTTATTTCTCTTCATCAATGTAATATTAAATGAACAGGCCCATAAATATGCATTGATAAAAAAATAACAATCAGCAATAAGAACTTTCCTTAGAGGTTTATACTTATGACAGTAAGACCTGATACAGTTCATGATACTATTGCATATGCATTTTACATTTCAGCTCAGCACATCTGAGCTAGTGTAGCTCCTTCACTCCCTGCCTCCCCGCTCCTTTCCACAGCAATATCTTTTGAAGACATATCATTTGGAAGCTATGGCCAATGTTTGGTGACAGTCTGTATGCAAAGCGATACTTGGTTGTCTACTTGTAAATGTTGAAGTGAAAAAAAAGTATTCTTTTAAATTGGACATCTATGTAGCTTAGGTGTTTAAGTGTGGATTGGGAATTTAAGTTTCTTTTATAGATTCCTATAAAATGGGGCAAATAGTTTTCTTGACCTGACTTCAACTATGTTTGGTATTTCAGATGAATTAGACAACAAGAGATTGAAAATATATATCCTTTTCTGAGCTTCAAGACTATGAGATTCTAGCTTTCTAGGGCTTGTGATCAAATGATAAGCTTTTAGGATTACAGATTTAGAGCTGGAAGGGATCTTAAAGGCCATCAAGTCCAACCCCTGAATTTTATAAATGAGGAAACTAGGGCACACTGAGGATAAGTAACTTTCTTAGGGTCACACAGCTGTTAAGTATATGAGGTAGGATTTTAGCCCAAGCTTTCCTGACTTCAGGTCCACTGGTATCCACAATACCAGATGATCATGATAGTTATTTTCTGGAACTTTGGAATAAAGCCATAGTCATAAGGATTTCATACCAGAATCTTGGGGGTGGGGGCACATACTTCCCTTCCAAACTCCTCTCTTCTATTTGTTAGGTTGTAAGCTAATGAATATAAATATAGGCAATGGTTTGATCAAATTTTGACCTAGTTGGAAGGAAAAATATGCATATGTATATGGATGAGCACAGTGCTCATATTCAGTGCATGACCGTCAGTGACATATTAACCTGGATGAGAATTTTAGTAGTTGTAAATTTAGTAGCTTTGACTTGTTTATTCAACTTGCTGGGGCCAGACTGGTTCTTTTTTTTAAAGTGTCTGGCTATTGCAGACACTGAATTCAATATTTGTTCCTTTTCACCTATGTTTATTAGGCTATCTTTTTTTTTCAATTCCACAACAAAATGTCATTCTCCTATCCCTCTTCTCTCCTCTCTGCACCCAGGACCCACCCAGGGCAAATAGAGATTTATAACCCATTTCAACATTTCAAGCACAAGTCAATACTTTTAAAGGGATTCTTTTAAAAAGCAGAAACATACAGTTAAATGAGTCTGTACAAGAATAAAAGATAAAACACTAAAATTTTACAGTGTAGCATGCTTTGAGACCTCATCCTAAAAGTGGAGAACACAGTGATCATGTTGTATGCTAAATGGAACTTTTTTGCTTTTGAGTTCTCTTTTGCCCTTTGCTTCTCAGTGGATTGCTTGGGCCCCTTTCTAGATCAGCATTCTTTGGAACCAAAAACCACAGTAGAGGTCAGGCCAGCAGAGCCTGCTGGGTAAAGAATGCAAGCCACAAAGGCAGCCATTGTCAATGGTGACGACTTGCTGGTGTCCATGACTGAATTGGCAGGATCTCCTGCTTCCCCTAGTGTCTGCTCATGAAATCCTAAACTCATCAGTTTTGAAAGGCATGAAGCAAGGGAACAAGCAGCTCTTTAAGATACTCAAACCCTCAACCACAGAACAGGGACTAATCTCACACATTTAGGTGAAATCCCTCCGGTCAAGGAGCCCAGATCTGTGGTGGTCTTTGGCCAGGACCCATTTCAGTGTGTTTATTTTACTGTGCGACGAATAGCTCCTAAAGTTTCAGTGGTTAAACGGAACAAACTAGAATAATATTACCTTGGGAATTACTAAGAGTCTTCTAGTGGACAAGTAATTCCTTACCTCCCCACTGCTCTTATTTCACACATTTAAAGTATGGCCCTCTTATTTCTCCAATTATAGTGAATGTGGCATGGATCATAGAATTAAGGCAAGAAGGGACATTAGAGTTTATTGACTCCAAAACCTTCATTTTATAGATGAGAAAACTGAGGCCCAAGGAGGTTTAGCCCACACAGTCGGGTGACACAAATGGCATGTAAACCCAAGTCCTTTCACTCCAAATCCTGGGCTATTTTGTTTTTACTGTACTTTTATAGGTGAGGTAAAATATTAATTTGTTACTCTAAAAATGTTAGCTCCTTGACAAAATATTAGCATACTTATGAATGAATCATTATGTGGCATCCTCCTACCTGCAATCTGCAGAACTTGCAAACTTTACACCTGAATGTGGAATGATCTCACTTGTCAGACTTTATTTCATCAAAGGGAGTAATTCCAATTTCTCAGTAAATTCTCCTTCAAGCTTATTATAATAAGTGCTTAGGTAGTCATCTTGATTCTTTTTGACATGTTCTAAAAGGCTTTTCCCCTCCTCACTTTATAATTACTTACAATTGTACAAGTGAATTCACTGGCAATGTCATTATGCTGTGAATATTATTCATGATGCCTCAACTTTTTTCAGAGGCAATACCAAACATTTTATGGCAATTAGTTAATTAACTCTACTTTAAGGTAAAGAGAGGGTAGATATTTCCACATTTTACTAGATAAACTCTAAACTGATTGACCAATTGGCAGCAGTATAAATCTCTACCCACTGGGTTATGCCAGAGGCTCAAACTCCTAATGTCTCCAGTGAATAGAATAAGTAGTCACATACTTTCTCAGTTTCTCTGCCTGCATACGGTTATTCTTATTCAATGCTTTCCCACTTCAAAAAGTTATTAGTACTGCTATTAGATACTACCTGAAAAGGCATGGATAAAGGGGATTCTTCATTGTATGTCAATCTCAGAAGTGTGTTTTCATCAATAAAACCCATAAATGTGTGATGCTAATAATGCAAGCAAATTTGAACTGAAAACTCACGTGCAATTTACAGGTTCAAGTTAACATATGCAATGTGGCTCCTTCCAAAGATAGAGAAACGGGCAGTTGGAGTTTTATTTGTGTCTCCTCCCCCATTTAAGGAGGAAAGCACAAATGAGTCTTTGTAACCTTCAAAAAAAGAAAGAGTTCTAATGTCTTGTGGCAATGCATTAATAAAAACTGAATTATAGGGAACTTTACCATTTATCATATATGCTTTTTCTTTCAGTAAGATGACAAAAAGTATCCCTTAGGAAAGTTCTATGAAATATCAAATTTTTACTTAATTTTTCTGTAGCTGTTTTGAATTTATATACTTACAGATTAAGGGCTAATTTTTAAGTAACAAAAGATAATTATTTACACAAATAGTTTCTTTAATTCATTCAGAGTCTATTTAATGACCTTTATTATTATGTTCATTGTTGTCTTTAGAGATAAACTTCTAACAATTTATAATAATACCTTGCATTAGATGTATACTCTTTTAACCTGTGCAGTGAGCAGTACCACCTAAGTTCTCAACATGTCTAAATCATAACTTCCATGTTTCCTCCTAAGCCCACTCTTCTTAACTTACTAGTTTCTTTTGGGAGTACCAACATTTCTTCAGACATATAAGTTCACAGCCTGGGAGTCATCCTCACTCTTCACTTTACTTATCTTGCCTTCATCCAATCAATTGTTAAATCCAGTTTATCCTATTTCCACATCATTTGCATCTGTCTTCTTCTCTCTCTTCATATAGCCTCATACCTAGATTATTACAGTTGCTTCTTAATGTCTCCTTGAATCCAGTCTCTCCCTGTATCCAGTCCATATGACACACTGTTGCGATGTAGCATTCCTAAAGCATGCATCTAATCATATTACTCACCTCCTCAAGAAACCTCATTGGCCTACTATTATCTCTATAATAAATACAAACTCTTCTGTTAGGCATTTGAATCCATTTGCAGGCTACCTTCAAACAATATTTCCATATATATTATAAATTCATCCCCCTAAAACACTTTATGTTCAAGCTAAACTCTCCTGTTTGGTCCATACATGATATTGCATAACCTGCCTAGGTGTCATCTTCCAATCCTCACTCTCTCTTACCACTACCTATATACAATCTGTTGCCAAGTTCAGGTAATTACATCTTCCCACATCTCTCTCATATATAAGCTTCTCTCCTCTGAAACTGCCACCATTCTGGTGCAGACCTTTATCACCTAACCCCCAGACTATTGCAATAGTTTCTGGTTGGTTTCCAAACTCTAGTCCATTCTCTACTCAGTTACCAACTTGATCTTCCTGCTGATTGACTATGTCATTCCCTCGTTCAATAAATTCTGATATCTCCCTATTATGTCTGAGATCAAATATAAAATCTGGGGCTTTTAAAACCTTTCAGAACCTGGGCCTTTCATACCTTTCCTATATTCTTTCACTTTACTCCCTCTAAATAATATATTATTCAACAACATTGGCCTCTTTGTTGCCTCTTGCAGTCTATTTCCCAAATGTGCATTTTTACTGACTGATTCCCCATGTCTGGAATTTTTTCCTTCTTCATCTCTGGATCCTGGATTCCCTAGCTTCTTTCGAGTCTTAGCTCAAAACAAAACTTCCCAGTCAAAAAGCTAATGCCTTCCCTATAAAATTGTAATTCTTAACTCCCTTCAAAGCTCAGTTCTATTGCCATTTCTTTTAACAGGACTTTTTTCTCTCTGTTGATTGCTCTTCCCCAACCCCAACTCCCTCATCTCTGCACACATATATACACACAAAACCACAAACAAAAATTACTGTATTTTGTATTTATCTTTAGATTCGTTATTTTCCCCAGTAGAATATAAGCTCCTTAAAAACAGGTACTGCTTCATTTTTGCCTTTCTTTCTTCTGTACTAGAGGGACAATGTCCCATAGTAGATAGAAAACCTGTGTTAAAGTCAGGGATATTTGTGTTCCAGAATCACTTTTGATATATACTGGTTGTATGACCCTGGGCAAGTCACCACTACAGTGCTCTAAGTAAATCTCTAAGATTTAAACTTTAAGAGAAGGTACCCATCTACATTGAAGGGAATGTAGTCACCCAGGAGTTCCATATATTAAGAAAAGCCCAGGTCTTGTCCTCATATCTATATCTAGTCTCAGAAAATAGCCTAACATCTGACACAAAGTAAACATTTAAATAAAGGCAGGTTGGATTAAATAAAAATGAATTCTGCTTTCATTTTTCTTGTTGAGAGAAAGAAATGAGGGCTGCCAACTCTGAGATGAGAATTAGTTGCAAATAAACCCATGATAGTCTGTATTGAATAAATCAAAATATCAGGCTGTGGGGCAAAGATGGAAACCAGAAATTACCAAAATTAAATTTATAAGATTCACATTAGTATGCGATGAGCACCATCTGATATTAACCTAATAGTCACAGACAAATCATCTTTGCTTTACTAGGTAGAACAGTATGAAACCCTGTAAAATATGAATTATTATGTAAATGATTATTATCCTCTTCATAGACAAGTAAATAGGAAGACAATTTATATCTATGATATAAAGGATATACAGTGTCTCATATTTGTTCTCTCATTATAAGGATAATTTCCTTTCAACTGTCATATTTAGCCTAGAGGACAAAAGACTTGAGAAAAGATATGATAGTGTCTCCAAGTATCTAAAAGGCTGCCACCTGAAAGAGGGGGTCATCTTGTACAATTTGGCCCCAGAGGGCAGAACCAGAAACAAGGAGTAGAAGCTGCAATGAGGTGAATTTAGACCCCATGTCCAGAGTGGTGTTGAGGGAACAACTTCCTAACAA
The DNA here is from genome assembly GCF_900497805.2 of Vombatus ursinus. Classification (NCBI taxonomy): domain Eukaryota; kingdom Metazoa; phylum Chordata; class Mammalia; order Diprotodontia; family Vombatidae; genus Vombatus; species Vombatus ursinus. The sequence goes on from NW_020940360.1 coordinate 3,230,740, forward strand.
TTAAAGTTGTCTAGAAGTAGAAAGGGCTGCCTCGAGAGATGACAGATTCCTTCAAATCTGAGATCTTTAAGTAAAGGGCTAGATAACCACTTGTTGGGCATGTTATGAGAGGAGGGGGGTTCATGTATGAGTTGGAGTAGATGAAACATGAGGTGCCTTCTAACTCACAGATTTTGTGATTCTGTGATACTGACTTGATAAATAAAAACTCACAATTTTATAACATTTTAAGTTAGAAAAGCCCTTTACATATAGTGCCTCATTTAATGCTTACAAGAGTCCTATGAGATAAGCATGTGTTAAAAAGGAAAATGACCCAAAGTTCAGATAAATTAAGTGTTGTACCCATTTATTCATCTAACAAATTCCAGAAATAGTGTTTGAATTTAATTCTTTTGACTCCAAGTCTAAGGTACTTTCTATCATACCATATTGTCATTTGCATTGTATTTTGTATTTATAGAACTTAAATTAGTAGCCAAAAATGGAGATAGACATTCATCAGCCTCCAGATCCAGAATACTAATTTTCATGGAGATTTCAAAGTCTAAGAAATGCAAAAATATAATTGAAGATTATTTCAAATGATATGGAATCAATATCCTTTTCGGTATGGTATCCTGATCTTAATGAATCACATCCATTTTTTCCCTCTGGGACCAAAGAATTTTCAGAGTTGAAAGGGATATTAGAGATCATCTGGGCCACTAAAAAACAAGCTGTATTTTTCTTATGAGTGAACATGCAATCTCTATTTGAAGACCTGAAGCAATGGATAATTCATTACCTCCCAAGGCAACTCAAATCACTTTTGAACAGATTTGTTCATTTTTTTCTTGTAATTATATAAAATCTACCTTCCTAAAATGTCTACCATGTTTTTCCTGTGTGCTGTGTGAGCAAACATTAATAATAATATCAATGAGAAAAATAATAGCATCATATAGCATGTTAACGTTTGCAAACTGCTATATATGTATATATACATATATCATTTAATTCTTATAAAACCTTGTAAAATAGGTACAATTATTACTCTTATTTTACAAATGAACAGTGAATGAGAGAAGTTGAGCAGATGGATAAGAGAGGACCCCTTGCCTAGAGCCACCAGCTAGTGATAGTTAATGAGATATTTGAAGAAGGGTTCACCTGACTTCAAATTCACCATTGTCCCCTGGCCACCTAGCTGCCTCCCCCATGTGACAATCCTTCAAGTGTTTGCACATAGCAGTCAAGTCATAGTCAAGAGTTCTTTTTTTTTCCTGGATTAGACATGTCCATTCCATTCAAATAAATTTTTTTTTCTGATGCCATGGTTTAAGTCCCTTTCCTATCCTTGCTAGAATGTGTTGACCAAAACTGAACATATTTCCACATGATCTGACCTAGGCTTGCGATCTCTTTCCAACAAACTGTTATCTAATCATGCCTTTCTGATCCTATTCATATGCAGTATATTTTGGGAAATCCAAGTATAACACTTTATATTTACCACACTTAAATTTTATATTATTAGATTTTGCCCATTGTTTTAGTCTACAAATAACTATTTTCAGTTCAGTCATCCAATGTGTTTTCTATACATTCCAGTTGTGTATATCAGCCAATTTGATCCAATTAATAGCATTTATTGAACATTTGCCATAGACCATGCATTTTACTAGGCCTTAGAGTTATAATTACAAAATTAAAGAAATCCCTGCCCTTAAGGAGCTTGCATTCTCTAAGAAGAGACAACAATACATGGTTTTACATGAAATAAGTGTGCAGCATACATATGTTTACATATGTATGTATGTGTGTATGTATACATAGTAATTTGGGGAGTAGAGTACTAATAGATAGATTGATTGTAAAAGCTATCATGTAGGAGGTGGCATTTGAGAAGTCGAGCACTGGAGGAGGGAAGGGAGTTTATGCCAGAGTTGTGAGACTGGCTAAGCAAAGACACAGAAATCGGAGGTATGTTTGAGAATTTTATAAAAAAAAAAAAAAAGTCAGGTAGTTGAGATCTGCTGAAGAATATATGAAGGAAAATAATATGTATTAAGGCTGAAAATGTAAGTTGTAGTCTTATATTTAATATGTAACCATTGTAGTTTATTGAATAAGTTATTTTAAAAAAACACACACAACTAGGTGTTAAATTTAGTTTTTAAGTGGTGGATGAATCAGAGGCAGGAACGCCTTTAGGCAACACAACCAATTGGTGAGTAGTCATGGGAGTAGAAAGAAAAGAGAAATAAATAGACCTGACAGATTCTATGGATGTTGGATAAGACTTGGCATCTGATTACTTTGAAGATATGGACCTGGATAACTATAAATACGTCAATGCTGGTGATAGGAATAGGAAGTTCGGAGGAGAGGAGGGGAGATGTTTGAAGAAAGGTGATGATTTCTACTTCCAAAATATTGAGTTTGAGTTGCCTTTGATGTCCAGGTAGAAATATTCAACAAATGATCTATGATGTGGTACTAGAGTTCAGAAGTGAGATTAGAACTTTTTACATGGTGGTTCTACTCATCACATCTTTTGATATTTGAAGAAACACCTTCCCATAAAGGAAAGCAAGGCAAGGCAAATCAGTACGATATAGAGGAAAAAATCCTAGCATTAGAGTCAAAATTACCTGAGTATGAATCATTTCTCTGATACTTCTGATCCTCATTTGCTTCATCTAAAAATTGAAGATAATCATGTTTGTGATACCTACTTTGTAGGGTTGTTTGGAGAGAGATGTTTTGTATAAATTGATGTGTTGTAGACAAGTTAATTGTTATTGATTAGTTGTTCTGCTTTTAGCCGAGAGAAAGGTCTAATAAGTATTTGAATAATGGAAGTTCCCCCAACTCTAATGTACCTTCCATAAACTCATGTCATGCCTCTTTGTTAGCTTTGTGATCTACTTTTTCAAGTTATTTTTAATTTCTTCCTTCTGACTGGATAGTCTATACCACAGGTGTTAAATTCAGGGCTCAATAAGCTAAACACCCAGAAAACTTGAGTATGGAACCAGATTCGAATTTAACTGGGAAATGTTTAACATAATAACAAAGGCAATACATTATAGATTACGTTAATTTGTTGTTTTCTAAGTCAATATGCAGTCAGCAGCAATTTGTTTTATTTGTTTGACACTACTGTTCTACACTACCTTATACTCCTAATATGATATCATTGTTGTTTCTCTCATTATTTATGAGTCAAATATTTTTTAAAGTCATCTAAAGCAAAAGTACCAGTAAGAGGGAATATTATTAGTGGGGCTTTTGAACTATACTTAACATTTTCCCCTTCCTTGGGGATTGGTCAGTGACACTGTATGTTGAAGGGAGAAAGTTTTAAGGTGAGGAGTCTCTTATACTGAAGGCATTTATGTTTTGGTCTGAAAGAAAGAAGAAGAGGAGGAAGTTGCATCATCTGTTTTATATATCACTGGTGCACATTGTCCTTTAGCAATAATAAGTCTAATACCATTAGATTCCAGACAAATATATTTTGCCATCTATATTCATTAAATACTATATAAAAAATTATAAACCTCTATCATTCTTCACATGATATGCAAGATGAAGATAAAGCATAATAATGATAAACAAACAAAAATTATATGCAAACTATTTAGTAGATAAGAAAGAAACTGTGGACAGATGTTTTTATAGAGAGTTTTTGGAAGATGGTAATTTTGCAAAAGGTACAGCTTTCATACCTGTACTTTACAATTAAATACTAAAGCTTTCAAATATCTTTTCTTCCATTAAATTGGACTAAGGAAATATCATAATTTACCTATAGAAAGTGCAATTTTTTTATTTAACATCAAATTACATAGACTGTCCCTATTTCATTGTGACTTCTCTCCCTAAACTCAAAAAAATTAAAATGAACTCAATATGTTTCAATTTATTTTCTTTCTTCTCTTTGAAGAGAAGATAACACAGTGGAGGCAAAGATCAACCCAATAGGGTCTATGACAAAAAGGAAAGAAATATGACTGGGTTGTGGAGGAATGAATTAGAAAAAAGCAAGTAAGCAAACACTAATCCTAACATAAATTTCCCAGTACCTTTTGAAAATTTCTCTTTTCTATTTTTACACTTACAATTTAAAAAAACAAAACAAAAAAAAAACATGATATAAGGAGAAAATAGAATTCATTTTCTGATCTTCTTTTACTATCAAAAGGTAATTTCTGATTGATATTTTTATCACTAGTTTTCAAAGCTTGCCTATTCTAATTCTTTTCAATCATCTCCCTTTTCCCAGAACTAACTGTAATTTCTTATTCATCAAAGCATGCTTTTAAAACATTTTACTTGTCTTTTTATTGAATTTCTGAAAGTTTGTGCTTTCTGTCTATGTGAAGTTTTGGAGAATGATTATATATTTTCCTAAACTTGAATTATGAGGCTAAAAACAAAATTAGATTGACTGGAAAGCATGCTTATTCATCTTTCTCCTGGCCTTCAAATCCTGCTCCTAAGTTTTTATTATTTTTTTCCTGTCTGATGAGCATATACTTGTAATTCTTACATACATATGAAGATGCAAGGTGATATATTATTGTTATTATTATTATTGTTATATTGGATTTGTGATTTTATTGGTATTTGGAGATCCTTGGTGACAAAACTATCTCTGCCAATGCATATCAGCAATTTTACTTCAACTTACAGTCTTAAGGGGTTTCCTGGGGAAACTGAGAAATTAGGTTTCTTGCTCAGTCACATAGCCAGTAGTGTCTAAGATAGCACTTGTACTCAGGTCATCTTAACTCTGAAACTGATCATTTTGATTATGCATATCATCTCATTTTGTTTCTGAGGAATCTGAAAATAAGAGAGATTAAATAATCTAGCTGAAGATGCACAGCAAGTTTATAGTTAAGTTGTGAAGAGAATCCACTTCTTTATTCCTATGTCAAAGGCCTATCCTTTGCACTTGATGTTTGAATATACCAATTTTCGGTAATATTTGTATTGCTTCCCTGATCTTAGTCATTTGAATAAAAATACAGGAACTTTCAAAAACAGACTACTAGATGGTCTTTTCTACATGTCTACAATAAAGAAAGTCAGAAATATATTTCTATTAAACAGGATAATGGGAAAAGATATAAAACTTCAACATGAAAAAGTAAGTCCAAATCTCTAGGTTTATTCTCCTCTGGAATGAAAGGATTGAATTAAACACTTAACGACACTTTACCTTTTTGAAACTCAAAAGTTCCTTTTTTTAAACATCTCATTAATTGTTTAAGTGTGCATACTTGGGAGAATTATAATTAGGTCTTTTCTCAGAAAAAAATTCAAGTATTTCCAAGATTTTTATCAACTCTGACATCATCCATGAATTAGGCAACTAGCATTTACTATTAATTCTGGTTACTAAACCAGAAGCCACACTAAGTGGCTCACCAGAATGCAAGTAAACGATGGAAGTTTTATTTTTAATCCACCAAATGCTTTATCTTTGACTCACATAAAAATAAAGCTTAATTGTCTCCAAAAAGCCAAGTATAGAAAATTAAAGAAAATTGAACCTTGATAGTAGAGCAAAACTTAACACCAGATTTTTGGCCATGACCTGCTCTGAGATGATAGCATCAAAGGCCTAGAGCTGGAAGAAAACAAACATTCATTTATTATATGACTGTGATGTGCCAAGCGCTATGCTGGTTGCTTTTATAAATATCTCATTTGATCCTCAGAACAACCCTGAGAGGTAGGTGCTATTATTATCCATTATTTTATAGATGAGGAAACAGGCAAACAGAGGTTAAGTGACTTGCCCAGGATCACACAGCTAATAAGTGTCTGGCTAAATTTGAATAGATTTTCTTGAATCCTACACCAGCACTCTATCTGCTAGGCCACCTGGGTGCCTGTAATGAACTTCAGAGACCATTTCATTTTATAGAGGAGGAAGCTTAGGTGCAGGGAGGTTGTGACTCACATGAGTTTACATGGGAAGAATAAGAGACATGATTTAACACAGGTGCTTTGATTCAACAGGCTCTGATCTTTGCCTTGTGCTAATATGCGTCACTTTCACATGACCTCTGAATTGTGGTCATCCAAAGCTTTTAACTGGCAATTGCTGTAAGTGGAACAAGTCTCATTTGAACTGGAGAGGGGGGAGAAAAGGGTTAAACTAACGTCACATGTAGATTGGAGTGGGATGAAGTTCGACCTCAAAAACTGGAAGAAATTTGGCAGAAATAAAGCCTGTTTTGCTGCCATGGGGGGGGGGGGGGTAAGGGAAGCAGCTACCTCTTGAATAATGCCTTATTCTGTCAGTACCTTCAACATTTCCCACCCTGGGGAAGATGCTTAGTTGTCCGGCCCTAATTATACTTCTGGTTTATCCTAGATCACTTCTCAAATGACCTCAGTGATTTGCCAAATGAGTTGCCAAATCCTGTTATTCCTACTTTCTTAACATCTACTATATGTATGTATGTGTGTATGTATGTGTATGTTTGTGTGTATGCATATGTTTATGTATACTGTCTTTTCTCCTCTGACACACACCCTGTGTTCTGGGTCCTCATCACCTCATGCCTAATCTATTTTAATAGCTTACTGGTTTGTCTTGTTACCTTAGTCTCTTCTCACACCAGTCAATCCTTGCCTCAGCCAACTGATCTTCCTAAATTTCATGCTTTAAAATGTCACTCTCCCTCTCCCCCCAAAACAAACAAAAAACCTCAAGTATCTCCCTATCACCTTCAGCATTCTCTCTTAAAATTTCTTATAAAATCCTCTGTTTGACTTTTAAAGCTCTTTGTAATCTATCCCCTTCCTGCCTTTCCAGGATTCTTACAACTTATTCCCATCTGATATCCAGCAGCATGGGACTCCCTGCTGTCCCACTCAATCTACAAATCCAGGCATTTTCACTGACTAAACCCCAGGTCCGAAACTCTCCCTCCTCACCTCTGCCTCCTGGCTTCCCTGGTTCTGCTGCAGCTCCACTATTTACCATAAGTTTCCACTGTCTTCTGTTAGCTTAGTGATCTCCCTCTGAAGTCATCTCCAATTTAGCCTGTATATGTCATGTTTGTGCATAGTTGTTTGCATAATGTCTCCCCTATAAAACTATGAGCTCCTTGAGAGCTGAGATTGATTTTTTGTTTGTTTGTTTGTTTGCCTTTCTTTGTATTGCAAACACTTAGCACAGTGTCTGATGCATAGTAGTAACTTAATAAAAATTTGATGACTGAACTTGAAAATGCCCTTTAGCCAAGTCAGAAGATTATAAATGATATCCTTAATCATTTTCAAGTATACAAGAGAGAAATATGAAAGAGCTCTTTAAAAAACAACCTTGTATTAGTCATAACTATACACAAAGGTGATGTTGCCATTTTGTATATTTTGGTTACATAATACTTCTTTTTTTTAATGTCCCTAACATAATTGACCCTATTGCCTGACATTATTAACCAAGCAAAATATGGACATTTCATAGATTAGTAGAGGGATTTGATAATTTGTTCATAATAAACTTTTATTTTCTCTAAAGGCTCAAAGTAATAAAATTATTATTGTTTTTACATTTTAACCCTTTGGCCTTAAATTTAAAGAATAATTTTGTATTTAGTGACTTCTGATAAATATTAAGAATATGAATGGACAAATGAAAATATCTTTAAACTTCTATGTAATATCTATTTTGAGGAGACATGTTTATACAAGGAAGCATATTTCTTGTTGGGGAATCATTTCAGTCTTATCTGACTCTTCGTGATCCCATGCAGGGTTTTCTTGGCAAAGATTCTGGAGTGGTTGGCCATTTCCTTCTCCAACTCATTTTACAGATGAATAAAGTGAGGCAAGTGCTGTTAAGTAAGTCGTTCAGGCCAAAGAGACAGTGAGGTTGATGACCTTGCCCCCTTAAATCCAATTCATGTGCAAGTCAAGACATTACCAAGCTGGAGTCATTGATGCTCTTCAAGAACAAAGGATGAACAACAACAACATGGTCACACAGCTAGTAAGTGTCTGAGGATGGATTTAAACTCAGGAAGGTGATCTTGACTCCATGCCTGGAACTCTATCCCAAGAAAGTGCATGGAAAGCACGCAAATTTTAGAATAATGACCTGAAATTTATTACTTTTTTAAAATGATCTTCCTTATTATCACCACCACCACCACCACCACCACCAACACACTATAAAATTCTGGTCAACCAGAATCCCCCAATTTGGTTAATTCTATTAAATGTGAATGTGAAGAGTATGTTATAAACTATGTATTCTTTCTTCCTTCCTCCCTTCCTTCCTTCCTCCCTTCCTTCCTTCCTTTCTTTTTCTTCTTTTCTTTCTTTCTTTTTCTTTCTTTCTTTCATTCTCTTTCTTTCTTTCTTTCTTCCTTCCTTTCTTCCTTTTCTTATTTTTTTTCTTCTCTCTCTCTGTATATTTATACCTATATCCAATACTCTATACAATCTTTCTGATTCAATGATAAAAGCTGATATCTAAAACAAAAATCATTGTTTTGGTTTATTAAAACAAATATTATATGTTTATTTTAAAAACATCATGAAGTTTCCAAACAATTTTCCCTTTCTTATAGGAAGGTATCTTGAAATAGAATTAGAATGGAGCAAGGTGGTGGGCCAAGTGAACTGTTTCAGAAAAGCTACTATTTATTTTTGCTTCTATTCTTTGTTATAAAGCACCTTCCCCTTAAAAGTTTCAAATTATTTGAAAATATGAAGTTTAGCTTTTAAATCTTACATTTTCTTTTCAAAATTTAATTTTTCATTTAACAAAAGTTATTTTTCTCCCTCTCATTATCCATTGAAAATACAAAAACTTTAAATCAATCATCATTTTTCTAAAGAGAAAGACACCCTAAATAAAAAAGAGAGAGAGAAAGAGACCATGGATTCTAGCTTTCTATTCCTACTGACACATCCCCTGAAATGTATGTTTTAAAAAGATACACTGTTCCTCTTTAAGTTCATTGTTATTGGTCATTCTGTGTATTGAAGAAGAAAGTAAAAGGGAAATTGAAAGTCTCATATGGTTAAGCTAAGTAGCCTATGAACAATCTACCAGAATGTTTGCTTCTAGCAACTATGCTGAAAGAGATATTATCAAAGTTATATGAGACAGGAAAAACAAATTGGTCAATCATGTACTAAGAATGAGAGGCAATAAATGTACAGCTCAAGTGGTATGTTGATAGCTAAAATATTAAAAGAACAGGAGGAAGGAGTCCAACAAGTTGAGTATGTTTTCTTGGGAATAGTATGGGAAAACATCTTGGTTATTATCACAGGCCTACTGCTTTTAGAGTGGAAGAGACCTTAGATTTGAAGGCTTAGAGGTTACCTAGCCCAACCTCTTCAATTCACAGATATGGAAACAGAGAGTTAGAAGAAGGGCACAGGATTATAGTCAGGTAGGTGATCAAAGAGTCATTATCTTTATTATTCAAATGGTGAAACTGAGGTTCAATGGTAAATTAATGATTTGGAGCTGGGAGATATCGCAGATTACAATTTAAGAAAGAAATTTGCTAACAATTGGGACAAGAGGGTTTACCTACATGGGTAGCAAGTAACAGAGCCAGGATTAGAACCCAGGTCTCCTACTGGACCCCATTTAGGCTGTATTTTTTTTTAACATTGATCTGAGGCAATCCAACAGAGACCTTGTCCTCTTCTCCCTTTTATTGGATCTGGAAGAAGCACATGTACCTCTCTTGCTCACATTTCTGAGAGAATCAGTGCCCTTTCCACCAACCAATATTTGCTATTGGGGTATATGAGGTGTTCAAGAAGGACTAGTACCTCTGGTGTGAGGGCTTACTGAGACCTTTTCAGTGCTACTCATCCACCTTTGATGTTTACCTATCACCTAGCTCTCACTTGTGGCTCCAAAAAGCTGTAGCATGCATAGAGGCCATATCATGGTAAAACTGTCTTAACAAACAGGCTGAACTAGGTTGGTGGTAACCAACAGGCCTCAAACCCATTCGTAAGTTAGGTGGACGTCTACCCCTAAGCATGTGACGTCCACCAGCAGATGAGAACAATTTGTTCCAGTGGCCATGAAGGCAGCTAAAGTAGGTGCTGTGGAATGCTTAGAGTTTGGTCAGACATTCAAGACACCAAGGTCATCCACTGCATCCATAGACATCATCTGTCATCCTGACTTTTGCCCTGCCACTGAACTTCAATGAATCTGGAAGAAAGAGTGAGGCTGATGACTGTGTAACTCTGCCTGCCTTAAATCCAATTTGACATATGTCAAAATATCACCTGTGGTGTCATTGGTCCTCTTCAAAAACAAAGGACAAGGAGCAGCTAGGTGACGCAGTGGATAGAACACTGGCCTTGAAGTCAGGAGGACCTGAGTTCAAATCTGTCCTCAGACCAAACACTTGATACTTACTAGCTGTGTGACCCCGGGCAAGTCACTTAACCCCAATTGCCTAAAAATTTAAAACAAAAAAATAAACAAACAACAACAACAACAAAAACAAAGGACAAACAATAATCGGAAAACACAGACAAGAATGACACAGGATGGGAAAACATGGAAACTTTATAATCTATGTCAAAAGAATACATACCCACATTGATGAAGGTATAGATTCAATGCACTATACATTTTCTTTGTCTCTTTGTGACTTTGCGTCTCTCTCTCTCTCTCTCTCTCTCTCTCTCTCTCTCTCTCTCTCTCT
>NW_020940360.1:3241458-3324724 GCF_900497805.2 Vombatus ursinus
TCTCTCTCTCTCTCTCTCTCTCTCTCTCTCTCTCTCTCTCTCTCTCTCTCTCTCTCTCTCTCTCTTTCTCTCTCTCTCTCTCCCCCTCTCTCTGACCAAGGATTCTGAAAGGAAAAAAAATCCAGAGATGAAGAGATGAGCAGTTTTGGATAAGCAAATATGGTGCATCTCAAGCATTACATGATTTTTTAAAATGATTTTTAAATGGCTGCTAAGCTGTATATGGGCAGCTAGGTGGTGCAGTGGATAGAATGTACTTAACCCTGTTTGCCTCAGTTCCTCATTTGTAAAATGAGCTGGAGAAGGAAATGGCAAACCACTCCAATATCTTTGCCAAAAAAAAAAAAAAATCTCACATGAGGTCATGAAGAGTGAAGACTGAAATGACTGAACAACAAAACAACAATGGGCTGTATACATTTATGTTTTATCAATATGTAACTGTGTTTACAAAACATCATACTTGATATATCCCAGGAATCCTCTGGAAAAAAAATATTGGCTCTCTGAAAACAATATACACTGGTGCCAAAATTAAATAGAAGACTATTTGCTTTGCAAAATTATAAACTGACTTTGTCTTTTAATGATAAGGTGCCTGTTCTTCAGAGTCTGTGAGATTGTTTGGACATCTTAAATTTTCTCCCCCAACTCCACTCAATAAAAAGATATGAAGAACTTAACCAAGTTTAAATCTATTTTTCAAATGTAGTACAAGGACAGAATCAGTCTATTTGGATGAAATTCCACTTGGAATATTATCATGTCTGTCCTTTCTTTTCTCCTCATACCACACACAAACTTCCTTTCACATATATCTTTTCTGTTTTTCTTGAAAGATCTTTTCTCAGAAAAAAAAAATCAGGTGCCAAAAAATAAATATTTCAAGCAAACTACCCACTTACTTTTTCATGCATGAAAGAGAAAAAAAATGAAAATTTTGTTAGAATTGGCAAATTGCTTTGGGTTTTCATCCGTTGATCTCTGTTACTGAAATATGATGCCAGATTGACTTTTAAAATCTATTCATTAGACAAGATTGTTTTATGTCCTTATCAAAGGATACTCACAAAGACAGAATTTTTATGTTTAAATCTAAATCATTGTACATAGCTATATGGAATTCTGTCTTTTAGAAGGTGTTTTGTAATGCTCTAAGTCCTTGATTTAAGTACATACTATGGGTCTAGTGGAAAGACCTTATTGACAATTTTGCCAAGTTGGGTGAACCACACATTACCTTCTATCCTTTACAAAGAAAGGTTAAACATATAAATTGAACCAATAAGTTATAGAATAATAGTTGGAACTGAGAACAGTAAAACTAAAAGGACTGAATAGAAAAAAAGAAGTCAGTTTCTAGAAACATTTTGAAATGTAGAAGATTGGTCTGTGGCTTATTTTTATAAAGTAGGCAAGGCAGGTTAGAATAGGTTGTCTCCTGCAGTTGAAATTTTAAGTTGAAGAAAACCCCTCAATTGTTCTCACAAATTAATTCCCCTATCAGCTGGCTAATGCTTAAAATTCCATAATCTCAGGATAAAGCCACTATCAGAGATGCTTTTGGTCCAGAGTCATTATTTCATCTGTGTAGGGAAACTCCCATTACTGAAATAGATAAGCAATGAATCTGTAATTTATTGTCTTAGAGGGCTCCCTGGGGGCATTTAGAGGTTAAGTGACTTAACCAGGGTCATCCATATATAATATATCAGAGACAATGATTGAACTCAGGATTCCTGACTTCAAGAATAACTCTCTTTTGACTAGTAATATTAACATATAATGCACGACAAAAAGAATGCTTCTAGGCAAGATAGTATCTTGACTTGACAGTGATGAAGATGATAACTTTAGTATAGCAGAAAGAATATTTAGTATAGCAGAAGGAATATTTGGATCTAGAGAACATGGGTTCATATCCAGATGCTGCTATTTACTGGGCAGTTAGAGGAACAGTGGATGGAGTGCCTGACCTCAAATCCTTCTGACTCCTTTTCCAAAGTTCAAATCTGGTCTCAGACACTTACTAGCTCTGTGACCCTGGGCAAGTCACTTAACCCTGTTTGCCTCAGTTTCCTTATCTGTAAAATTAGCTGGAGAAGGAAATGACAAGCCACTCCAATATCTTTACCAAGAAAACTCCAAAAGGGGTCATGAGTAAGATATGACTGAAAAATGACTGAACAACGAAAAACTATTTGCTGCTTGTGTGATCTTGGGAAAGTCATTTAAACTCTCTGAGACTCAGTTTCCTGATCTGTTAAGTTAGGGATTTGTACTAAATGACCATCAATGTCCTTTCCTTTTTTTTTAATCCTAATAACTTGGAAGTTGGGCTCTTTAGAGTCTGATGGGGACTGTGTATCTTTAAAGAGATTAGGAGAATTGAATCAAAATTTTAGTTCTTCACAATTTTATCCAAAGCTGACTTTCTCTGGATGTTTGGCTGGTGGGATGTAGGGTGGACACTATACTATGGCCAAGTAGGGACTGAAGTTCTATTTTCAAATTTTGACAGCAGTCTTTTTTTTTGTACTTGTGAATGATTTTTTCTCCAATCATCTCTTCTAAAATTCATAGGATTAAAACTTGAAGGCTTTTTAAAGCTCATGTAGTACATCCTCTCATTTTTCAGAAAAAATAAAATGTGACACAGAACGATTGTGATTTGCAGAAGGTCACATAGCGTCTAAGTAAGAACCACTACTTGAACCTAAGTCTTTGAAATTCTATAAATGCAGTGCTATTTATGCTATAGTTCCTCAGCTGCCTGAGTTCCCTCCATTTTTCAGTGCCCAAGTTCCCCAGATCCTTAGCCCTTTCAGTACCTCTGTTCAATTGATTACACGTGAAATATCTGAGAAAGAGTAAAATTTTGCAGGGAACAGCAAGCTTATACATATATTCAGCAAATAGAGATAGGAAGTTGAAATGAGGTTATAGAAGGTAATTCTTTTAGAAATACAATCATATGTATATTTAGAATACACAAAATCACAGTGGTGGAAATGTTGGCCAATTCTCATCTTGGAACAATGCTGTAATGACAATAGGCCAAAACTGGAGTCAGGCTGAGAAACTGAGTCCAAGCTTATTCTGTTCAAAAGATGTAAAGCACTCCATCTGGCTGTGTGGAAAAAAAAAATCTGGAATGTGCCTGATCAGAGGTTGTACTTGGGCCGCTGATATGTCTTGGATTGAAGAGACCTTAATATGACCTTGGAGCCTTATGCTTGCCAAGCAGTAACATTGAGGGGGATAGCCAGATACTCATTTAGTCATGGTTCACTTGGATCTAGTTTGGCCTGTTTATGTCAAAGTAAAGGAAAGGCAAGCTGAATGTTCAAAAGTGCTGCAGTTAAGAAAAAATAAAAATTGTGTTTCTTTTCTGATATGTCATAATCGACATCAGTGTATAAAGTTTCCCAGTGGTGCAGTCAGAAACATACAGAAAGACTAATTTTTTTTTCTGAAGAGAACACCTAAAGGGAATAAGATTAAGTTAACTGCAAAGTTTTTTCAAATCTGGGGCCAAAAGGGAGATATGATTCAGGTTTTTTTTTTCCATTCAAGGTTCTTGCTTAGGGTTCTTGGGTCTGGTTTATACTTAACTTATATAAAATAAATGTGATTTTTCCCCCCGTAATATTCCAGGGAGACATATATTATCAGTGTTATTATCCCTATTTTTTAAGTCGAAAAAATCAAGGTTCAGAAAGGAAAAATGACTCTAAATCAGTGACCTTTCTGCTATTGCGTGTGACAAATCCACAAAAAATGAAGAACCCTTACTTTATTGGGAAAGGAGAAGGGGGAAATCAGCTAAGGGCTAAAAGTACCTAGAAGATTTTGTCTTTTGTAAAAGACTCATTTTATTATTGAGACATTTCAATTGTGTCTGAGTCTTCATGACCCCATTTGGTGAGATTTTCTTGTCAAAGACATTGGAGTGGTTTACCATTTCCTTCTCCAGCACATTTTACAAGTGAGAAAACTAAGGCAAATAGGGTTAAGTGACTTGCCTAGGATCACATAGCTAGTAACTGCTGGAAGACAAGTTTGAACTCAGGAAGATGAGTCTTCCTGACTTCAGGCTAGGCACTTTATCTACTGTGCCACCTAGCTACCCTAAAAAACTCTTTACTTATGCTAAATGATCTTGAGAGGGCCACAGGAATTAATGAGGGAGGCATAGGTTATCCAAATGGAAGCCTGGGTTAATGATAGTCACATTCTCACTTCACCATTTTCTACCCCCAAAACTTTCCCCAAGGCAATGGCTATTAGTAAGATCCTTCTAATGTTCATTTCTTTCTTTTACACATATTCCAAGAATTTTAGGAACTTTATACCTCTGACGATATTGCAGTTGGATGATTGTTTGTATTTGACAATTGACTGTCACAAGTGTTTCTTTGAAAGCAGGAACATGAATGTATCAGGCATACAGAATTAAAATATACATTTATCACTTTGCAAATCAGAGATGATCTACAAGAGAATTAGCTCAATTAGTACACACACACACAATTAGGAAGAAAAGACACGTTCATAGGGAAGAGATACAGCTAAGGTCTATGAGCAGGAGAAGACATAGATAGATAGATAGATAGATCACAAAAGTGGAGACTGCAACTTTCAAAGACAGGTACTCTGGGAAAATAGGACAAAGTAATGAAGATTTCCTTCCCAGGGTCCTGGAGGACTGTGCAGGGAGATAGGAAGAGGGTGACTGAGAAAGAAAATAAGATGAAGAGGTAAAACATGAAGATGAAGAAGAGGAGCAGTAGAAGGCAGAAGATCAAACAAAAAAGAGGAGAACAAATAGCAATGAGAGGAGTATACCCTTACACATAAGATTACTACTACTACTATTGATAATGAAGATGGTGATAATGGTGATGATAATAATCGCTAACATAGCTAACATTTATGTAGCTCTCACCAAGTGTTGGACACTGTGCTGAACACTTCACAATTATATTCTCATTTCATCCTCACAACACTCTGAGATATGTGCTGTTTTTATTCCTATTTTTCAGATGAGGAAACAGATTAACAGAGCTTAAGTCATGTATCCAGGGTCACACAGCTACTAAGTGTCTGAGGTCAGATTTGAGCTCAGGTCTTCCTTATTCCAAGTTAGTGCTCTAGTCACTGCACCACCTAACTGCTCCCTTCCCTCTACTCTTCAGAATATATGTTTTATAGAACACAGGAGTATCATTGATTCTCTCTACATCTCAATGGCACGGATATTTGTAAATGACCTTTGTTATGGTCATTTCTTTCTATTTCACTGACTTTCTAAATGGGTGTTCCTTTTTTACCTAGATAGGTTAGCTACTCAAAACATCAATACAGATTTTTTTGTGGAAAGATGGCAGAGAAGGAAGGGTAAAAGAATAGGAGATGGGATGAAGAACATAGAGGAGGGGGAACCTAGTATTGACTTTTGTTCTGCCAAGTTTTTATCTGTCTTGAAGTTATGGATTGACTTTGTGTATATCTCTTCCTTCAACACCCTTGACATTCCCCTTCTATCTTCTTGTAACCCTACTTAAATATGAGTAAGAGTTGATATTAGAATTTTTAATTCATATAATAAATACATCTCCATGATGTCTTGTATTCGACAGGTAAATAAACCAAACCTTTGGTATATGTGGTATTTTTTCACAAATATTCTATCACTGTGTGCTTGAGGCGTTCAGATATTCAATTTTCATGATGGGAAAATTCTACCTAAGTATTTTACTCTCTTCCATGCCCTTTTCCCCCTAATTTAATCAAAAGAATCATTGGCATTGCCCCAGTGAGGATAAGAGAGGATGAATTGTGTTAAAAATGTATAAATCACCATTTCAAAAAACTAATAAGCTATCACTATACCCTCAAGATCACTACAAAACAACATTGACCTATCAAATCTATTTTACCAGCTATCCTTGTCCTATATGAAGGCTGGCCTGAATCTCTGGAAAGAGCCAAATAATACTGGAATGACTATGGAGAAATTCTTCAGCTAAGGATCATCAGAGAGAGACAAATATATACAAAATCATACACTTTATAACACTGTAGGAATGGTATCTTTCTAATGCCAAAAAAAGAGAAGGGGCATATATTTCTCATTCTGAAGTGATCTAATCTCTGTTGTAGCAATAGTTTTCTAATACCATGTAGGTGATAATACACTTGTTTTACTGCAAGTTTAAAAATATCTGTGAACATACACTTAAATATGCAAATGTATATATCTTTCTGGACCATCATAAATCTACTGTGATTTGTAACTTTAGAAACTTTTATTGTTGTTGTTCAGTCTTGCAGCCATGTCTGACCCTTCATGACCCCATGGACCACACTGTCCATGGGTTTTTTTTAGCAAAGACACTGGAGTGGCTTGCTATTTCCTTCTTCAGTAGATTATGGCAAACTGAGGTTAAATGAGTCTCCCGAGGACACACAGCTAGTAAATCTCTGAGTCTGGATATAAACTCAAGCCTCTCTAGGCTCAGTGTTTTATCCACTCAGCCATCTAGCTATGCCTCCCCTCCCCCGGGAGGGGGTGGGGAAACTAGAGAAATGAAAACAAGAGTTAACAAGACTATACATGTCTCAAAGGTACAATATTCAGACCTGTGCTCAATTGGGCAGGTGTTGCCTCTTTCAGAGAAGGAAAGCAATGGAGTGTTCTGAAAAGTCCTGCCATCACATTTGTGGGGCCATGGTCCAAATTATGATATAGAAATAATGAAATGTTACTGCATGATTAGGAAGAATGAAGAATTCATAGAAATATGAGAAGGAAGGAATGTGTATGAAATTACATATAGTGCAGAAAAGGGGTAAAAGCATAATATATACAATGAAAACAATGTAAGAAAGAAAGGAGGGAAGTGCAGGTCACCTTATATGGGAAATCTTAATATTAAATTAAGAACATTTAATTTGCATTCTTTTTTGCTAATAAATTCTAAATGTCAAAAGTAGAAAATGGCATGTTTTATCAATTTGAAATATTTTAAGATAGTTTTGCTTAAAAGTTCTCTCTCTCTCCATTCTCTGCCACTCATCTGAGTAAATGGACACATATGCACATATATTTGTGTATATACATGTATAGATGCACATGCAAATATTTACAAACACATAGTACATATATGCATACATGTGCAACCATATGCATACATGAATGTTATACACCTGTACATATATGCACATAAATTTGTAAGAGTGCATAGCATAGACATTGTTATTGCATATATACCCACTGTAACATGTTGCTTCATGATTCACAGTATATGAATACATGTACATATTATTTTGTACATGCTTTATGAGTTTCTGAACCTAATTGGCAACCGTCTAGGGATATTTTCTAAAATTAATCACACTCATCCATGGATGGGGATAATTAGTACCTTCAGTAACTGAAACTTAGAAAGAAGTGTTACAACAGTGAATAGACATGTAGGTATGCACATAAACACATTATATTCACATATATGTATATATGCATGCATACAAACATGTGAACAGATATACAATTCATATATCTATATATATGCAAATGTATACTCATACATATATACATAAATGTGTACATATATACGTATCTGGATATAGATAAGGGGGAAGGATAGAGATAGATAAGCATTATAGATTAAATTTTGATATAGATACAGATAGATGATAGAGGGATAGAGGTAGATAGATAAATAAATTACAGCTATAGATATCTTTCTAGATATTAGTAGACATCTTAGCAGATATTCTTCATGATTTTCTGTGGCTGAAAATTTTTGCCAAAAGGTTTGATGCTAAGATTTTCTCAAATGACCCAATCTTGCCCTCAGATGGCTAACATATAATCATCTAGGGACTTGTAGTTGAAGGAACTACACTCAAGGCCATTCCCTAATTATTAAACACCATGGAAGAACCTTTGAAAACCCAAGTTCACACTCCATGTGATGATAAGGCAAAAGAATATGATTTAATACAAGCACTGTTTAACTCACATAAGCAAAAATAGAGCAATATAAAAACACCATTTTTCTCCTTTTCCAGAAATTAATGTTTAGAAATATTATGGCAGCCATTTTGTAAGGTTTTTTTTTTGTTTCTTGTTAATTCATATTTTATTTCATTGGTGTAAGAAACTGAAAGTAAATAAACTAACTCTACCAAGGCAAATCTGCAACTGTTCTATAACTTTGCAGTCTTAGGAAGTTGCCAGTGATGAGGGATTAAGTGATATGCCTAGGGTCATATAACCAACATGTGTCAGAACCAAAACTTGAACAAATATCTACCAGGTTTCAAGGTCAGACCTCTATTGAATAATCAAGGGTGCTTCTGTTCTTTTTTTTTTTTTTTAATACTGTGATTATTTGTGTTTCATCATCCTCCCTGCCATACCCTTCACCTCTCACCTCTGGAATTTGACTCAAGGCTTATTAAAGACAGATTCTATGTTTTACTCATCTTTACATCCCCTTAAGCATGCAGCATGTTCCCTTCCTATATAGTGGAAGTGACTTGCCCAGGGTCACATAGTTGCTATGTGTCATAGATAGGATTTAAACCCAGATGTATTTGACTTTCTGGCTAGCGTACAATCCATTAAGTAATATCAGCTCTTTTTGTGATTCATGTCAGCATTATCCCAGCAACATAAATGTCAGTTATTTTAAAGTATTTTTAAGGGTGTCAGGTGGTGAGACATGCCATTTAGTCTGATTGTTCTTAATGGGAAGAATCAGGAGCATATTACTCCTGAAGAATTACATAAGTAAATTGCTTCATCATGAGATAGAGAAGTACATCTGTGAGATTACAGATCCATAAACATATTAGAAAGGTGATATTAATGGAGAAAAATGTTGATTTTGAAGAAAAGAGGCTTCAGTTTGGATCTCCCTTCTTTCAGAAGCAGGGCTGTAACTTAAGTGTTTCAGGTTCAGAGACTAGTTCTCATTTTATAATTCCACATGCTTTTCCTTAGTCTGCATGTTTGGAAGAATAATATCCAGAATGAGAGAGGTGAAAGTTCTATTCTAGACTGCTTTAGCCAGATCATATTTTGAAACACAATATCCTATTCTTGGTTCCACATTTTACAGAGCTTATCAAACAGTCGAAGTGCAAAGGAATACAACTGCAAATCTTGAAGTAGGAAGACTGGGGATGTTTTGCCTGGAGAAGAGAAGACACAAAGAAGAACTAATAGTTCTCCTCAAGTTTCTGGATGGATCATAGTATCGTAAAGGTAGATGTTATGTGAAAGAGGTATTGGTATCATCATGCTTGACCCCAAAGGAAAGAACTAGGATTTAGTGGTTACTAGTTTCAGAGATGAAATTTAGCTTTATATGAAAAAATTTGCTAACAATGAGATCTGTTCAAGAATGGGTCACTTCTGGATATAGTACTTTTAAAATTACTATAAGGTTTTAAAGAGGTGTGGGACCATTTATCTGGGTAATTTTTATTGAGTTATGGATTGGAACTGATGATCTCTGAATTTCCTTCCAACTCTGAAATTGTATCACTCTCATTAGATATCTTTCATTCCTTGACTAATTTGACCTTTAGACTAATAGAAGGTCATGCCTATCCAAGGTTACACCCTTTAAAATGGTAAATTGATACAGAGATATTAATGGACTTGAATTCACAACTTTTTGAGAGTGTACTTGCCATTTCATTTACATCAAATAGGAATTTGCTAAGCACCTCCTGTGTACCAAATAGTAAGCTAGGCATTTAGGGAGAGAGAAAATGTGGACAAAGTCCGCCTTGTGCCCTCATGGAGATCCAAGTTCCAAAAACAGGTTAGAAAACACAAAGAAATTACTACAATTAAAATATTAAAGGATATATGCATTAGAAAGATATAAAAGAAAGAGAAGTTCAAAATGGAGAAAAGTCACTCTGACTTAAGGAATCAGATATTATTTCCTTGAGTAGTTGTTGTTTTAAGTTAAAGTTTGAAGGATATGTAGGAATCCAACAAGTAGAGGGGTAGAGAAGGAAATTCCAGATATAAGAGCTTAAATAAATGTAGGAAAGCCCTAATTTTATATGGGGAATGAGTTATAATATAGTTGGCTGAAAAAATGAATTAAAAACGTATTAAGAAATTACTATGTGTCAGAGACTGTTAAGCACTGGGGAGACACACACACACACGCGCACACACATAAAAACAAAAATAATATAGCCTTTGTCTTTAAAGACTCTATATTCTAACAGAGTAAGGCAAATGATAGAAGAATCATGGACATAGAGGGTTGTTGAGGTCTGGAAGGCAAAGGAATAGTAAAGGGAGCAATGGCTTTATTGATTGGTTCATCCTTTCCTGTAGTGGTAGTGCTAATTTGTTTAATATTCCTGGTATAAAGGTGGAAAGCAGACAGGTGTGTGGGGTTGGAGGAGGTTCTCATCTGCTTGCATGGAATGAAGAAAGTCATAGAGCAACATAGTAGGTCTGAAATAAATTATGTGTAGGGAAGCAGTATAAAAAGTCCCCAGATTGTGGAGGACTTTGAGAGCTCTAAGGGGAAGGGAAAGCCAATGATAATAGCCAACTAGGATGTGTAGACACATCAGGCCCATGTTCTACTCATGTACGTGTTATTTCAATACGTAGACTATATGTTTCTTGTGGACAAGGGTGATTTTATTTTTTTTCTTTCTATCCCCAGCAACTGGCAGAATGCCTGACATATAGAAGCTGCTCAATACAAACTTACTTTCTTGCTTTTTTTTCCTTTCCCAACAAATATATTTTTATTAATTTATTTTGATTTATCAACCATCACTTCCATAAGCTTTGGAGTTTTAAATTTTTCTACCCCTCCCTTTCTTTCTTCCCTCCCCAAGATGGTGCGCAATCTGATATTGGCTATACATATACATTTCTATTAAACATTTTCACATTAGTGATGTTGTAAGTAAGAATTAGAACTAATAGGAGGAACCACCAGAAGGAGGAAACAAAACACAACAGAAGAAAAAAAATATCAAATACTATGCTTCGATTTGTATTCAAACTCAATAGTTCTTTCTTAATGTGTGGATAGCATTTTCCATCATGAGACCTTTGGAGCTGTCTTAGATCCTTGCATTGCTGAGAAGGGCTAAATCTATCAATGTTAGTCATAGCACAATATGGCTGTTACTTCACTCAGCATCAGTCCATACAAGTCTTTCCAGATTTTTCTGAAGTCTGCCTGCTCATCATTTCTTATGGCACAATTATATTCCATTATATTCATATACCACAACTCATTCAGCCATTCCCCAATTGATGGGCATCCTCTCAATTTCCAATTCTTTGCCACCACAAAAAGAGCTGCTGCATTTTTGTGTTTGTGGGTCCTTTTCCCATTTGTATGATCTCTTTGGGATATAGCCCTAGAAGTGTTATTGCTGGGTCAAAGGGTATGCACATTTTTATAGCCCTTTGTCCATAGTTCCAAATTGCTCTCCAAAATGGTTGGATCACTTCACAACTCCACCAACAATGCATTAGTGTTCCAATTTTCCCACATCTTCTCCAACATTTATCATTTTCCTGTTTTGTCATGTTAGCCAATCTGATAGGTGTAATGTGGTACCTCAGAGTTGTGCTTTCTTGCTTTTTTGAGGGATTAATTTTGATGCAATAACCTCTTATGATATAAATATTTTTTTTCCCATTAGGCAAAGGATGAAAATGAGGTGTAGATAGCTCAAGTTATTGGAATAATTGGCAATACAATACAGATCTCCTAGGGCTCCTATACCATTCACTTTCCAGTCCATTATTTGTTCTTAAAGGTTTTGTCTTTTGTTTTTTTGAATCTAGTTATATCTAATCATATTGCTATGAATAATAGCAACAATAGTGTTTATATAGCACTTAATTTGCAAAGTGCTTTACACATATTGTCTCATTTTATCCTCACAACAATCTTGGAAGGTAAATGCAATCTTTATCCCCATTTTACATATGAGGAAACTGAAGTAAAGAAAAGTTAAGTGACTTGCACAGCTAGTAAATGTCTGAAGCCCAAATTAAAAACATGTTTTCCTGCATCTAATTCCTGTGCTATAGTCTGCTTCTCAATATATTCCAAATGATAAATCCCTAGTACCACAGTTTCTTCATGGATTGTAAGCTTTGGTAGGGCAGAGAACATATTTTTGATCTTTTTTGTCTTGTTAGTGAGCAGAGAACCTTAAACAAGGTAGACATCTAGCAAATGTTTGTTAAATTGGATTGAATTAGAAGACCTATAGGACAAGCAGCAAGCCCAGAAAGAAAAACCAGCTCAAGACTAAGAGATGCATTATCAAATAAATATTTTTAAGGTAAAAATACATTGTATGATCATACGTATAGATTTGGGGGAAAACTAAGAACTACCTAATCTGCCCTTCTCATTTTATAGATGAGAAAATTGAGGCCCAGAGAGACTGACTTGTTCTTTTTTTTCTTTTTATTTATTTTCTTTTTAATTTTTTGGAATAAAATAAACATTTCTATAACATAGTACAACAAAAAGATAATTGCACATGAAACTGTAAATCTATTGTGTAAAACTTGCTATTCTTTTTAAATAAGTCATAAAGTTATCATGCGAATTTCTTTTTCTTTCTTTTTTTCTTCCCCACTTCACCCCACTCTAGAGATTAGTACCATTAGGCACAAATGTGAGTACATATATAAAATCATTCTATACATATTTTTATTTTCCAGTTCTTTTTCTGGATGCAGATGCCTTCTTTCATATGTCTTTTGTAGTTAATTTGGTTATTTATAATTGTCAAAATGACATTCACTCAGTTGTTCTTAAAACAATATTGCTGCTACTGTATACAATGTTCTCTTGTTCTGCTCATTTTGCTCTTCATTATTTCATACTAATCAATTCATATTTTTCTAAGATTATCGAGCTCATCATTTCTTATAGCACAGTAGTATTTCATCACAACCATATACCACAACTTGTTCAGCTATTTCCCAATTGATGGCCATCTCCTCACTTTCCAGTTCTTTGCCACTACAAAGAGAGCAGCTATAAATATTTAGGAATTTTTGGATTCTTTTCCTTTTTCCCTAATCATCTTTAGAAGTAGACCTAGTAGTGGTATTGCTGGATCCAAGGGTATAGGCAGCTTAATAGCTCTTTGGGCATAATTCCAGATTGTTCTCCAAAATGGTTGAATCAGATCACAAACCCACCAGAAAGGAAATAGTGTCCCAATTTTTACATATTCTCTCCAACATTTGTCACTTTCCTCTTTGATCATTTTAGCTAATCCATTAGGTTTAAACAATATTTCCAATTTGTTTTAATTTGCATTTCTCTAATCAATAATGATTTAGAGCATTTTATATGACTATAAGTTGTTTTGATTTCTTTATCAAAAACAACCTTTCATATCCTTTGACTATTTATCAATTGCAGAATGACTCATCTTCTTACAGATTTTACAAAGTTCTTTATATATTTGAGATATGAAAACTTTATCTGAAAAACTATCTATAATTCCCCCCCTAATTTTCTGATTTTCTTCTGATGTTTGCTACATTTTTTGTATGAAAACTTTTTTTGATTTAATGTAATTGAAATTATCTAATTTACACCTCACTTTGCTCTCTATTTCTTCTTTATTCATAAATTGTCCACTAATCTATAAGTCCAATAAGTAGTATGTTCCATGTTCTTCAAATTGTCTTGCAATATCTCTCTTTATATCTGGGTCATGTATCCATTTTGACTTTATCTTGGTAAATGGTGTAAGATATCAGTCTATACTTAATTTCTGCCATATGGCTTCCAGTTTCTCCAATGATTTTTGCCAAATAATTAATTCTTATCACAAAATCTTGTCTTTACACTTGTCAAATGTATGGTTACTATATTTATTTGCTGCTGTAAATTGTATGTCTACTCTACTCCATTGATCTATCTTCCTATTTCTTAAATAGTGCCAGATGGTATTTGGTACTGCTAAACTTCTTTCCTTTACATTTTTTGTTAGTTTCTTTGATTTCTTGACTTTTTGTTCTTCCAAATACATTTTATTATTTTTTTCTAATTCAGTAAAATAATTTGTTGATGTTTTAACTGGGATGGCATTGAATATATAAATTAGTTTAGGTGAAACTGTCATTTTTATCATGTTGACTTTTTCAAGATCAGAAAGATAGCAAACAATAAAGGCAGTATTAAACCCCATGCTCTGAATCCAAATCCAAGCACTTTCTCCTTGTATCTGAATAAATTAGGAATTGGTTAATTTTATACTATTGTCTGAATAGATTTCAAAATATAAGGAGACATACTCAGACACAAGATTCTATGGGGCACTAAATTCCACATATTTGAGAAGGAATACCTAGTAAATTCAATATGTTTGAAAGGAGTTAGATAACAGTTAGAATTCCAAAGATCATTGTGTAAGATTTCATAGCTAATATTTCATTTGCAGAAAAGGAATAATATAAGAAATAAATTTGATTTGATCACTTAAAATAGAGGATAACAAAATAACTCACAAGAAAATATAATTCCTTGTTAATTATTATTAAAAAGATTTTTTATTATATTTATACCATTCCCTTAAATGGATAAAATTACCTCTCTTGGAAAAAGACTTGTGGAGCCATAATTGATAGTTGTATTCTTAGCTTGGTCTCCTGAGAAAAATCAGGTTTGGAATTTGTTCCTGGAGGAATGTTTATCAACTTCTTCTGTCGGTGTTTCTCTGTCTAACTGCCAGTGTTTTTGGATTCCTTCATAGCATTTTTTAATGTACTAGGTTCCATATTTCAGATCTTAAGTGGTTTTGGCCTGACTACATAATATTGGACTGAGAGAAAATTTGACTATAAGACAAGGAGATTTTGGCCAGAGAAAAATATGACTAAAGTATCAGCACATGTGATTATGTGAGAAAAAATTAACCATCAATCCAGAACTTATATCAAAAGGATTTTTGACAGCTCTCAGAATGTCTATCCTATTTCCCTTTATTTCCTGAAAAAAAATATTGGCTTAATGCCAGATCATAAGATCATAGATCCAGACCTAAAAGGGACTGACCTCAGAATCCATCTTGCCCAACCTTCTCATTTTGAAAAGGAACTGAGAAGATATTAGACAATGTACACTCAACTAGAATTCTTTAAAGGAAAGGATAAGTACCTTTCTTAAACCATGGATTCTGTAAAATAGAAAGGCAATTCTAGACTACATGGAAACTGTGACAAAAGAAAATGTTCAGGGTTGATATTGTCATAAGGTCATAGATCATAATGTCACATATTTATAGGCTGAAGGGACCCTGAGATTCATCTAATACACTGCCATTTAACAGGAAGAATCAAGCCCCAGATTTTAAGTGATTGACCTATGCTCACACAGACTATGAAAAAAATTTGTATTTGAACCCAGGTCTACTGACTACAATATTCACTTAATATTTTTTTAAAGTTTACATATTCAGGTAATTACTAAAGTTCAATAAATCTTTCATATAATCACATAAATCATCTCCCATCCCCCCCAAAAAAATTAATTTTGATTCCTGAGAAAATTCTGGGAGAGTCCATTAAAGAGGGTTGGTAAATATCAAGAAAAGGAAATGGTAAATATAGAAAGCCAACATGACTATATCAAGAAAGGGTCATCCTGGACTAACCAATTTCTTCCTTTTTGACAGTATTATTAAATGGGTAGACCGTGTTGTTGTTCATTCATTTTTTCAGTCATGTGCAATTCTTTATGATATCATTTAGGGTTTTCTTGAAAAAGATATTGGAGTGGCTTGACCTTTCCTTCCCCAGCTCATTTTTCAGACAAGAAAAATGGGGCAAAGGGGATCAAGTGACTTGCTTAGGGTCACACAGCTGTCAAGTGTCTGAAGCCAGATTTGAACTCAGGAAGACGTGGCTGCTGACTCTAGGTCTGGCACTCCATCTACTGTGCCATCTAGATGCCTAGTAAATTGGTAGATTATAAAAATGATTAATATAGTTTATTTAGATTTAGTATAGTACTTTTTTAAGCCTTTCATACTATTCTTATGCAGAAGATGGGAGAAGTCACCTAAATAATAGTATATTTAGATGAAATCAGACTTGATTGAATCACTTTGACCTCAAAGAGTAGCCATTAGTAGTTCAGCATGCCTTTGCTGAAAACCTTCAGTGGAGTTCTCTAGCAAAACCCACTTACCTTGTGCTATGTAAAATTTTCAAAAAATATGTTATTGAAGGCATAGATTGCATATTTATCAAATTTGCAGATAATCTAAAAGTTATAGAAATAATACATTGCATAACAGTCTGGATCCAAAGATACCTTGATAGAACTGACTAGAACTCAAAATGTGTTCAGTTTACCCTTGGAAATCCACAAGACTATTTTCTAGAGTCCATGAAGTCAAAACTATTTCCATAGTAATGCTATGAAATTTTCACTTCTAATACCATAAATATGGTAGATATAACTCCCATAAATAAAAGCTCTTCAGGCACTTCATTAATAATAAGAGTATAAAGGAATCCTGAATAAAAAAAATAGTTTGAGAACTATGCAGTTAGATCATAAATTGAATCTAATGTGAAAATCAAAATAGATAAATGTAAAATTTTACATGGGTTCAAAAATCAACTTTACAAATTCAGAATGGAGGATGCATAGTTAGACAGTAGTTTGAATAAAACAATACTTGGGAAATTTAGAAGAATTCAAACTGAATATGAGACTCAGTGTGATGTAACAACAACAACACTGACTTCACTGGAATGTTGTGAGGATCAAATAAAATATATGAATCACTTTATAAACTTTAAAGTACTTTATAAATTACATTATTATTACTGCCATTAATATTGATGTTAGGAAGCATGGCTTTTCTCATTCATGTCCTCTAAATTTTGAAGCTACATCTAAGGAAGAATACAGCTGCTAATAGATTCTGAATTCATCTTCTAAGATACTAGGTAGAGATCTGATATGAGTTTTGAAGTATTCTGAACTGGAGAAAATAGTTTCCTAACATGTTATGCCTAGAAGAATCTGCATCAAGAAATATTATTGGGAGAAAAATCAGATATGGTACAATCTTTAAAAAAATACAATTGGGCATCATTTTGAAGACATAATCATTGATGTGTACAATGTGATTAGGTATATAATAATATTAGTCAACACATTCTACCAATTACCTGAATATGTAAGGGAGCTCCCATAGCAGGGATGGCCTAAAGAGCACAATCTGGGAATTTCTGTTGGAATGAGCAATGATACTTGTGAATTTATGTAACTTTGTGTCACATAGACAAATAGTCTAATAAATTCTGCCCTGAGGAAGCAAACCCTGGGTCTGAAATCAAGAAGATGTGAGTTCAAGTATGGCCTCAGAAACTGGTTAGCTGTATAATAAATCACTGTTGGGCAAGTCACTTAACCTCTATTTGCCTGTTTTCTCAGGTGTAAAATGAGGATAATAATAGTGCCTACCTCAGAGAGTTGTGAAGACCAAATGAGATTGTATTTACAAAACACCACTGTGCTTGGAACTTACTATGTATTAAATAAATGATTGTTCCCCATCCTTTTTTTTTTGTTTAACTGTAAGTGTTGAAAAATATTCCTACCTCACCCCCACCAAAAGAATAAAAGCTACTGGATTCCGATGTCTGCTTCATTTCTGTCTTTTTATCCCAATACCTAGTATATTACGTGGCAAATAGTTATTTTAATTTTTGTAGAATTGAATCTAGTTATAATGCAGACTAACTGGCAAGAAATAACAAGGAACTTGATTTTTCTAGTCCTTCCCCTTCATTTTTGCAGGTTTGTCCTCTAACCATTCTTGTGAGACATCTAACTTTTATCAGAATATTCAGAAGGATGAACTACAACCTGTGAGTAGTCTGAGCTGCCCAAATGGCGACCCAGTGGGGACCCAGCTAGCCAGTTCCAGTTGGGCAACATAGCTCATCCTCTCTTCTCCTCTCCTCTTTTGCCTTACCTGAGGATGTTCTGCCCAAAGGAAGGTTAATTTTGATGGCCAAAACCTACCTAGATAACTTGGGATTTATGGTTAGATTTATTTATCAAAGACCATGGCTTAAATCTGACTCACTCTGGATCTCACTGATTGGACAACAATAGGTCCCTGCTAAATGACCACTCAATGCTTATTTTTTGGGCCCTCCTGGCTCAGAGTGAATGTAAATAGCAACTGTTTCTTTTTTGGCTAGAAACCCTGAAGGTCTTACCATCCCAGTTTGACTTTTTAAAATTTTATTTAAGGGGCCATCCCTTGACTCACTTCTTAAAGAGGCCTAGTCAATGAATGGGCCTTGCCTCACTCAAAGTGAGAGCTCAAAAAGACGTTAGCTTAAAAAGGCCAAGGTCTCCCACTGCATCCTGGGCCATCTTCAGTCATTGTGATCTATATCTGGCCACTGGTCTCAGATGCTCTGGAGGAGAAAGTGAAGCTGGTGACTTTCAACAGTCCTTCCTCACTCAAATCCAATTCAAGTGAAAATCAGGTCATCAACTCCTTGATGTCATGGTCCTCTTTGAGGATGAAAGCAAACCACATAACACAATAATTTCCACAGTACCTATTCAGTATAACTCTCAATAGTTAAGAAGGGAAGTAGTTTGAGGAAAAGGACTGACACGTTTCCTTCTGCCTCCACATATCTTGTTACATAATAGATATTTGTTTTATAGCTGGAAGGGAACTTGGAAGTTATCTAGCCCAATTCCCTCTTTTTACAAGTGAAAACACTGAAGTCAAGCCAGGGCAAATGACTTTTCAAAGGGCATATAGGGGGAATAAATTGCAGAAGTTGAATTTAAAGGAAGGTCCTCTACCTTTAAAGCCATTGCTTTTTCCATTGCACCAAACTAGTGCCTAATAAATACTTTTTGATCAATTAAAGTAAGATATCCAATACTCTTTGTTTTCTCTGAGACAACAAAGAAGCATTTTTTAAAACTCACAAACACAAGATTAAAATGAGAATGTATTATACTGTGGCCCAGATCTCTCTAAGGTCTCCTCATGGAACTATAGAGAAATATAATTTTATTTTCCAAAGCAGCCTGAGTTATGAATGTTTCCTTAGGAAATTCTCTGAGAGATAGTATATCAAAATATTTTACATACTTTCCACACTTCAGTAGGCTTCTATTAAACTAGGGCATCCACCAGCACATGTGAAATACATATTTCTGAATCCATAGAAGACCATGGAATGATGTGCTTAGGTATTATGGGGAAAGCATTAAGTACATGACAGCTGGTTGTGATTATGTGTTTCTGGTGAACATGTGCTTGTGTGTCTGCCACGTGCATTGAAATATCCTTAGCATCCTTCTTGGCTAGATCCATATCCCAAGGTGTCCAAGCTGTGAAAGGAATCAATTTTCAGTAACCACAGTCCAAAAAAATAAAAATGTAAAGGCATTAAAAATACAATTACACTGAAAATAACTTAAAAAACACAGAAATATTACCAAATGCAACATTTCCCACAGCGTGAGTTAGCATAAAAAACATCTGAAAAATACTTTCAGCTGAACTAATGCATTGCTAAGTGTATCGCTGTTCATTGAATGTTAAACATGCAGTAAATGGATCATTAGAAAGTTGAAGTCTGGTGTCAGAGTTCAGCAGTCTTCTCTGAGCAGAATCCTCAATCCTTTCTTAAGCTCATGGGTACCTTGAGCCAGTACTTCTCTTCATAACCCTAGCCTGGAGGGCTGCTGGCTTTGATGTTATCCACAAGGGTGTCTCATAGCAACATCAAGGGAAAGTTTCCTTTGGAAAACAACTGAAATGGTTTCTTCATTAAGGAAACAATTCCTCCTTCAAATCATAGCACATTCAAGGTAGAAATGACCTTAAAGATCCTCGAGTCCAGGCCCACTCTTTTTGCAGAGGAGAAAAGCAGAGCCCAGATAGGAGAAGTGAGTTGCTTGAGATTACACAGAAACAAAACTAGTATCCAGGTCTCCCAATTCCCAGTCCACATTGCCTCTTTTTCTCAATTATTTTCACTGGCAAACATTTTTTAAGTTAAAAGAACCATTAAAAAGCACCTATTATTTTAGATACACACAAATAGTAAAGAAAATTATATAGCATTAATCCTTCTACACCTGTAGTGCTAATATCAATATCTGACATTCATATAGTGTTTGATGTTTTGCAGAATGATTTTCATCCATCATCTCATTGTTATTGTTAGTGTAGATGATGTAGGAAAGGAGGCAATATGGTGGGAAAGCAATGATTCTGGAGTAAAAGAATTAGAGTTTAAATTCCACCTTTGATTTTTAGTAACTATATGACATTGAGCTTAACCAATCTAGGCCCAATTTCCTCTCTTAAAAAGGAGAAAGTTGGACCATATATCAATTGAGATCCTAGTTGTACATATGTGATTTTATTCTTGAAACTATTTTAAAGATGAGAAACACTCTGAGATGCTTTTTTTTAATGTAGAGTGTTTCATGTGTCTAAACAACTCCCTAAAGAAGTCTGCCTATAGAAATCATTATTCCCCTTCAAAGTGCAACTCAGGTGCCACCTCAGCACCCCCCTTCACAATGAAAAATATTATTTTCCTTCTCAAATATATCATGATGCTTAGCATGTTTTTCATGTGACTCATGTCACATTGTACTCTGTACCAAACTCCAATGTACACATGACTGATCCTCCCTTATTACATTGTTATCTCCTTGAGGACAAGGACTTTGTTATTTTCACACTTGTACTCTCATTGTCTAACATAGTTCATAGCACATCATAGGTGATTTATATGTGTTGGATAAATTTAGTTCTTGAAGTAAGTGAGTGAATCAACTTTGTCCAGCATGAAAATACCAGACATGGAAATGGAATCAGGATTGTTGACTTATTCTAGGGCAGTGTACTTTCTACTATACTGTCTACAAAAGTTCTCAACCCTTAATGCTATAATTCCCCTCAGTTTTAAACAGCTCCCAATTCATTATTACAAGCTTAAGACATCCATGAAAAATCATCAATGAGAGACCAGCAGATATTTCTTACTTCTTTTCTGTTTAGTTTGATTTTCCCCAAAGTGACAAAATGCATGATTTATAATGGTGATTGTTGTATATCCTACAATCACTTTTTTTTTTCCATCTGAGATGCTGCTGAGCCATTGTTAATTAAGGTTCCAATTGTTTAGTTGTCCAGAAATTTGCCTTGGGAACTCCAACACTGACTTCAAACTGTGACCATCTTCCCCTCCTATCCTGGAAACTATGGGAGAACAAAAATTATGCATATTTCAGTCAAATTATAACATCTTTTTCTTTTAACTTCTTTTCTCCTCTTTTCTTTTCCTTTTTTCTCCATTTACTTTGTTTCATATTTCAGTGCACACAAATTATAAGGTTAAATATATTGGTGAGATGAGGTATGTGTTTTGCTTACTTTGAAACAAGGTGGTTAGATTTATCTAGTTCAGAGAGAGGGAGGTTGAGTTTTCCTACTAGTATCATTTGGCTGTCTATTTCTTCCTGTAACTCCCTAAACTTCTCTAAGAATTTGGATGCTATACCAGTTGGTGCATACATGTTATTACTTCATTGTCTATGCCTTTTAGCAGGATGTAGTTTCCTTCCTTATCTCTTTTGATAAGATTATTTTTTACTTTTGCTTTGTCTGAGATCAGGATTGCTACCCCTGCTTTTTTTACTTCAGCTAAAGCATAATATATTTGACTCCAGCTTTTTACCTTTACTCTGTGTGTCACTCTTTTTCAAATGTGTTTCTTGTAAACATATTGTAGGATAATGATTTTTAATCCATTCTGCTATCCTCTTCTGTTTTATGGGAGAGTTCATCCCATTCACATTCACAGTTATGATTACTATCTGTATCTTTCTCTATATCCTATTTCAACCTCTGTTTATGTTTTTCTTTCTCCTTTCTTCTTTTCCCTCCTCATTAGTGTTTTGCTTTTGACCACTGCCTGTCTTCTGTTAGCTCCCTCCCTTTTCTCCCCCTTTACCCTTACTAGTTCTTCCCTCTCTTCTATCCCCCATCCCTTTTCTTTCCCCCTTTCCCTCCTGCTGCCTATAGAGCAAGTTAGATTTCTATACCTAACGGATTATGTTATTTTCTCCTTGAGCCAAATTTTATGAAAGTAAGGTTCAAACAACGCTCATCTCTCTCCTTTCTTTCCCTCTATTGTAATAGGTTTTTGTGCCTTTTCCTGTAATTACCCTTGTCTGCCTCCTCTTTTCATTTTATCTCAGTACATTTTCTTGGTTAGATCAGATTAATCCACTTACTTAGATCAATTTGACCCACTTGATTAGATTTATTTTATCATTACATCAAAGTCAACTTATACCCACCCCTTCTATGCATGCTCCTTTAAAATGGTGTAATACCAATACAATTCTCAAGAGTTGCAAGTATCATCTTCCCTTGTAGGGATGTAAACAGTTTGCCCATATTAATAACATGCTATTGTTTTTTTTTCTGTCCCATACCTTTTTATGTCTCTCTTGAGTCTTATATTTGAAGATCAAATTTTCTGTTGAGCTCTGGTCTTTCTATCAGGAAGGTTTGGAAGTCCCTTATCACATTGAATATCCATCTTCTCCCCTGAAACATTATGCTCATTTTTTCTGGGTAGTTGATCCTTGGCTGTAATCCAAGCTCTTCTGCCTTATGGAATATCATATTCCATGCCCTACAATCTTTTAATGTAGAAGCTGCAAGGATCTGTGTAATCCTGACTGTGGTTCCATGATTTTTAAATTGTTTCTTTCTGGCTCCTTGCAGTATTTTCTCTTTGTCTTGGTAATTTTGGAATTTGGCTACTATATTCCTTGTTTTTTTTTTCAATTTGGGATCTCTTTCAAGAGGTGATCAGTGGATTCTTTCTATGGCTATTTTACCTTCTGTGAAATATATTGGGTTAAATATATTGGTGAGATGAGGTGTGGGTTTTGTTCACTTTGAAACATGGTGAAGTATCAGAGACTTCAGGAAGCCCTTTTCTTAGCACAAATCATAGCAAAGTCAAGAATTCTATAGCTGATCCAGTGGCCCAGACCCATTTCATTTTACTCCCTGATGAACTCATAAATTAATTCATCAAGCAACAATAATCAACAAGCATTTACCAAATATCAATTATGTGACAGGCACTAGGGATAAAAAAAATAGAATGGAAGGCAGCATAATGAGAGAAAGAGAGAGAGAGAGAAAGAGAGAAAGAGAGAGAGAGGGGGAGAGAGAGAGAGTTTATAGAAATGGAGATAGAGTTGGAGATAGAGATATAATGGAGCATTACTGAAGAATCCCAAAGATGTTTCAATTTGGTAGGAATCCCTATTATTCCATCAAAATATCCTAGAATAGGTCTATTGCCTAGAAGACTGGTCTTCTAGGCTTTGGGTACTATCCAGAGCCCAGAGTTCTTTGGCAAAGGTAGTAATGGATTGGAAATAATCCCCAGGATCTGACTCCAACATAGACCACATTCCTAGGAAAGAACTGGCAATCCTCTGAATTTCTTAGAGGGTTGAGGCATAGGTCAATCTGCTGGTTCTGCTTATTGACAACCATAAAAGCACAAGATTATCAATCCCACAGTCATTTTTATGTAACAAAAATTGTTTTGTGATGAACTATCATGGCTCCATGTTGTGCCTACCATCACTATAATCAGAGATATGTTTAGGGTCTCAAGTATTTTTGAGAAGATTTTCTGAGTACCTAAGAGTATCTACCATTTTCATTTGAAGAAGAAATGTATTTTTTTTTAATTCTAAGGATCCATGTTTTAATTCGTTGTTGATATTTATACCCATTGATTGATTGTATTACCTCCTTCTTCCAAGATTATATATCAAATGCATTTAGCCCACCTCAGATACTTCATTCTTTCTAGATTTCCACCTCTATCTATATAAATTGTAATCAAACTAATTCCATCACTGCTTATGGAAAGAGCCTGTCAATTTTGTCTCTAGTGGCTCTACTCTTCCTCTCTCTATTTTCTTAGATCAAATCACTCTTCCCCAGTTACCATATACATACTGTCTCCTTCTATCAGAATGTAAGCCTTTTGAATATAAGTGTCTGTCACTTTTGTACTTTGATCCATAGTATTCAGAACAGTCTTTGGAATGTAGTATTTAAAATGCTTTTCATTCAGGTTTTCTTCCATTAATTATTAATACATTTGGAAATCCAGATTAATCTTTATGGATCCTTTACATTATCAACATCTCTACTGTAGTTGTTCCTAATATTCAGAAGTTAGTGTCAAGGCCAAATGTATTAGTCCAAGTTTGTTCGTAGGACTAAAAACTGTACAGCTGTGACAGTCCCCAGGAACATACCCAACCTCTGGTACATTCTCTTACACAGATATCTCATTCCTCACAACTGTTATTGCATTTTGCTTGTGCCTTTGCCTTTCACATCATTCCTCTCCAACTACCCTCTTGACTCTCGTAATCTTTTTCTATAACGTCCCAAAAATATCTTCACCCTGGAAGCACACTCCACCTCCAGACTTTGAACATTGGAGATACCTTCCACCTTTTTGAACTCTCTCTCTCTGATTCATTGATTCCTTCTGGAATCTCACTTATAAGCAGGAGGCCCAGGTCATCCATGTCTTCATTTCTTTCCAGCCTGCATTTCTCACTCTTTCAGATGTTCTTTACCATACCCAAATACTTACACCTCCAATTCCCTTTTCAGCTCACTTTTAGGTATTGTCTTTCCCTAATATAATGATAGCTCCTTGTGGGCATGGAGTATGTTTCTGTTTATATTTGTATTCTTAGTCTTTATTCTGCCTGACGCAAAGTTAATGCTTAATAAATGCTTGTTTACTTTATTGATTTGCACTTGTCACAGCCTGCCTTGTTATCATGGATTTTTTTTTGTTTTGTTTTGTTTTGTTTTTTGAGGGAGGAAGACCAAAGAGTCCATCAGAACAAGGAACTCTAAGTATAGAAATTCTCTCCACCAATTCAGACCAGCATCTTTCTAACTATTTTTTTAAAAATTTATTTATTTTTAGTTTTCAACATTCACTTCCACAAGATTTTGAGTTCCAAATTTTCTCTCCATCTCATCCCTCCTCCCACCCCAAGATGGCATGCATTCTGAATACCTCTTCCCCTAATCTTTCCTCCCTTCTCTTATCACCTTCTCTTTTTATTTTCCTGTAGGGCAGGATAGATTTCTATACATCGTTTCCTATATTTCTTATTTCACAGTGAAAACAATTTTTTTTAACATGTGTTTTTAAAATTTTGGGTTCCAAATTTTTCTCCCTTCTTCCCTCCTCACCCACTCTCTTAACTTACTATTTTACAGTGAATAATAATCATAGTACATTTTGCAGGCTAACATGATCACCGATCTAGAGTTGTAAAGGACCATAAGGTCATCTAACCCAACCCCTCAGATAATGAAACTGCAGTCCAGGGAAGTAAGTGACTTGTCCCTGGTCACTTTTCCACAATCACTAGTACAATGTGGCAAGACCAGGATTCAACCTTAAGTCATGTGTCTCCAGAATCATTGCTCATTCCAGCTGTAGAAATTAAATCCAGTTCTTTCTGCTCCAAATCCATTTTCTATAACCAATGCCATACTCTTTCAAATGTGTCTTATCTAACCTGTTGTAGGATCATAGATTTAAAGTTCAAAGAGATATAGAGATCATCTAGTTTCATTCCCTCATTTTACGGGTGAGCCAATAGAAGCTCAAAGAACTGAAGTGATTTGTCTAAGATCACACTGGTGCTAAGTGACAGAGTTTATACTTGAATTCAGATCCTCTAGATCAAAATTAAGTGCTCTTTCTATGACTATGAGTTTCTTGAGAGCAGAATCTGTGTCAGTTTACTGTCAAATTCCTGTTGACAAAGTGCAGTGCTCTGCATGATCTGTATAGTTATTTTTTGTTGAATTTACTTTGTATGCTTCCTAATTTGAATTTTGGGGGCTTCCAGTGGCATCATTACTTATCCATTATGTTAATAACCTGATGAAAATGCACATCAAGGAAGCATATTAAAGAACTGAGAAAGTAGAGGCAATAATCTCAGATTGTTGCTTTTATGATGATATATAATGCTAGAGCTCATTCCTTTTTTAGACTTTGAAGAAATTTTTCAATTTTAATTGAACTTAAGATGCAGATCATAGTAATTTGTCCAGCTCTAAATAATGTTATCCTTTGTGTGAAGCTTGTCTTCATATTTCTTCTTCTCCTTGGAGTAGTCCCTCCCTGATACAAAACCTATCACTTTCATGCTATGTCTATATATCTATGACTGATCAATTGTACTACATTACTGAGGTCAATTGGTTCTTCACTACTAAATATAGGTTTAACCAAATCTCCCTGTAGCCTACTTTAGGATGGTTGCCATTTACACAGAATAGTAGCATAACCTAATTTACACTTTATTGTTGTTTGATATTAGAAAATTATAATTCTACCAAGAAAGTTTCTCAATTCCACTAACATACTTAATATGCTTTGATAGATGTTTTAGAAATGCAATATCCTGTCAGAACTGCTAAGAGGTAGTCACTGTGGGGTACCTACAGTAGGATCTAATCCACCACACACTACTGTGTCACACCTACCAATCAATTAAAATAAACAGTGTAAAGGTCCTGAGATACAAGCACACTTGGGATAATTGGGAAGGACCCCAAAGTATTATATTAGAAGTAGTATGGGCAGCAAGACGGTGCAGTGGACAGAGTTCCAGGTTTAGAATCAGGAAGTCCTCAGTTAAAATCTGGTCTCAGACACTCTATAGCTGTGTGATCAGGGGCAAGTTACTTCTCTATTTGGCTGTTTCTTATGTTAAAAAAAATAAGGGACAATAATAGCATCTACTTCCTAGGGTTGCTGTGAAAATAAAATGAGATAATAATTGTAAAGTGCTAAGCATAGTACCTGGCACATAATAAGCACTATATAAATGTTTGTTATCATCATCATCATCAGAGATAAGTATGTGCTAACCTTGAGACCAGGAGTCAGTATGATTACCCATTCCTTTGTACTATTGATTCTTATTGAATTTATAGATTACTAAAAACCCCAGAAGTGATCTGTTATCTACCCATACACCTCCCCCCAAGCCAATTTGTGAAGTTAACATTCTTATTTGAAATTTGATATTTTAAATTTATTCCTCTTAAATTAATTCAGTTTGTTAATGCTCTTGCCAGGTGAGATTTTTTTTTATTGTGTTAGCTTTCCATTCAATTTAGCTTTCATCTGTGAATTGGATGAATAAATCATCTATGCCATTATTGAAATTATTTATTATAATTTAAAATAACATTACTTCTTCAACTGTTTCTCTGTGTGTTTGTGGATTTCCTTCTGGCACAGTGCTTTAGAGCACTAAAATTAGTATTAGGGTTATATAGAGAAAGTGCTTGTATTCCTATGGTAAACTGAACCCTGAACCTATCTCTGGGTTTTTTGAAGGAAGATTAAGTCTGACTTATGTTATTCAGGTTATTAGAGCCATCAACCACTGATGAGAAGTGGCCTTGTGGTAGGCTAATTATACTTTTTTGAGAGTACAAATCTGAGATTTCCCCCATCTATATCATCAAAATAAAACATTAAGGGAATAAAAGACAATTTTTTCTCAATGTCCAGCAAGTAATTCTGCTAATAGGATCCTAATTTTTTAGAAAAGTACTTGAATAATATCCATAAGGATATTATTAATTTGATGTACTTAAAAAGAGAATAGACTGAATTATTCAAAATTAAACAATACTCAAAAGTAGAGGATATATTGCCTCTTTAAGATAGTTTCTTAAACTAAAAAAAATGAAGTAGTCTTTGTTTAATATCATACACTATCAAATATTTAATAGCCCTGCCTTTTTTTTGAACCAGGATCTCATTCAGGGAAATTTCCAGGAAGGTTCATTGTGAAGGTCATGACAAGGAATATAATGCGAGATGTAAAAGTAACCATTAATGATTTCAAAGTTCTGTCCTAGACCTTCCTCTTTTTTTTCTCTATTTGCATTCTCATTCTCATTCACAGATCAGCTTCCATGGATTTAATTATACATTTGAATAGGTGTTCCCCAGACCTTTATATCCAGTCACACTTAATCTCCTGAACTACAATCCCATGTTAACTGCTGGGCATTTCAAAATGGATGCCTTATTGATAGCTCAAATTAAATGTGTCAAAAAAAAATCACTCATTATTGTTCCTTCTACATCTAAGACTCTTCTAAATATTTAAAAAAATATATGATCATCTTTCTGACCTATCAAGTTTACATACTTAGGAGTATCCTGGACTATTCACTCTTTCCTCACCACACATATCCATTCATTTATCCCATCTTATTATTTCTATCTGCTTAATATCACTCATACAATACCATCTAGTTGCTCACACAGTCAACTCTAGAGTGTATAACCTTTTCACCTCTTAATTTACATATTTCAGTGCACAACTAAGTGACCTTCCTGCCTCAAATCTCTCCTTATTCCAGTCCATTATTCAAATAGCTATCTAAGTCATTTTCTTTAATTTCTTGTCTGACCATGTCCCTGCCCAGCTCAATTTAAAAAAAAAGTTTAATTCATTGGTTTTCTATTGTCTCTAGGGAAGAGAAATCCAACAGCAATATAGACTCATTCTGTATTTCATTCAAAGATATTTATAATCTAGCCCCTACTTAACATTCCAACCTTGTTATTGATTATTCTCCTCTTTCACACAATGTTCTAGCCAAGCTGTCCTTCTAGCTGTTCCTCATGCATGGCAACTCATCTCCCTTCTCTATGCCTTTGCACTAGGTGCTCCAAAGCCTGAAATTAAATCTTTCCATATTTGTTTATTAGAATATCTTGTTATATTCAAGACTCATCCCATCTTCTATATGAAGCTTTTCCTAATCCCCCAACATCCTAGTTCCCTCTCTCAAAATCAATGTGGAATGTATAAATGTGTGTATACCTTCATATATACATAAACAGTTGTATACACATATGCACAAGGCATGTGTGCGCACATGCATGTCTATATCTATGTACATATACACAAATGTGTGTACATATACTCAGATTTTATCTCCACTAATAAAATAAAAGCTCCCTGAATGTAGGGACTCTTTCTTAGAGAAAGCTAGGTGGTTAGTATACTTGACCTAGAGCTTGAGTTAGGAAAATCTGAGTTCAAATTTAGTATGAAGCCCCAGTTTTGTAACCTTGGACAAGTCTCTTAAACTCTATGTGTCTCAATTTACTCATCATTAAAATAGAAATAACAGGGGCACCCAGGGTTGTTGGAAGAATAAATGAGGTAATATCTTAAAGTGTTCTTCCAATTTAAAGCACTGCATAAATGTTATTCAGCATTATCATCAAGATCTTTGTCATGAATCCTGACGTATATTAGCTTCTCAATACATTTTTTTTCTTGATTGATCTATCAGTCAGAAACACCTTTAAATGAAATCCCAGAACTTAGAGTGAAAGGATTTTAATAGCCATCCCATATCCGACAATTCCACCTAGAATTTATTTAATGGGTGCGTCTCTAAACTTTTAAGCCCATTTCTGCCTCTCTGCAACCTATAACTCTTAGTCTTCCCTCTCGGGCCAAACAGAACACATCAAAGAATTCTTCCTCAAGGCTGCCCTTTATGAACTTGAATCATGTTCCCTCTGAGACTTCTCCTATCCTACCTAATGTTCTTTAGTTCCTTCAATATATCATCATGTAGAATGAACTTGAATCCTCTCACATTTGAAGGTCTCAGGTTAATTGTATGAGCTTCACTCTCAGGACATAATAAAGTCCCTGAAGGGCACATTTTATTTATTGAAATATTATCTTTTAATTTACCCCTATAAATTGTAAGATACTTGATGACATAAACTTGATATACCCAGCTCTATACTATATGATAACAGTTATTAATCTCTGCTGTGGATATTCCATTAATGTGAATGATTTTTGTGTTTCATGAATGGGAATGGTTTTTACAAATCAAATGAGGCTAGTATTAGAAGAGAAATAATTAAATGAGGAAAAATCTTTCCCACAAGCTTCTCTGATAAATGTATTTTCAAGATGTATAAGATATTGGTTGAATTTATCATAAGAATCATTCATCAATTGATAAAAGGTAAAAAAAAAAATGAACAAGACATTCTTAAAGACAGAAGTCCAAGTTACTTAAGCAAAGGAAAAAATGTTCCAAATCACTAATTAGAGAAATGCAAATTTAAGCAACTCAGAAGTTGTATCTCACATCAGATTGTCAAGACTGACCAAAAAAGGAACATTTCAAATGTTGGAGGAACTAGAGAAAGATAAGCATATTGGTGGATTATTGGTGTGGAACTGTGAAATGTTACTGCCATTCTAGACAACAATTTGGAATTATTCCCCAAACTTGCCAAATTGTACATATCCTCTGTGTAACATTGATACAATTACTAAGCCTTTATCTCAAAGAAAACAAAGAAGAAGATTATATATATATATATAATATATGTGTGTGTATGTATGTATGTATATATATATACACATATACATATACACACACACACACATATATATATATATATATATATATATATATATATATATATATATATAAACCTTTCAATTTGTGGGAACAAAGGACTAGAAACTAAGAAATGTCCGTCATTTGGGAAATGACTGAATGAACAATGGTATATGAATGTAATGAAGCACTAATGTGTTGTATGAAATGAAGAAAGAGATGATTACAGAAAAACCTGTGAATACTTAAATGGACCAATACAGAGTAAAGTCAGGATGACCAGGTGATCAATTTACAGTTTTATACCATCGCAAAATGGTGTAATTTCAATTTACACCATTGTAAAATGAACAATTTTGAAAGACTTAAGACCAGAGAACTAATAATGGAGAATACCACTCATCTCCTGACAGAGAGGTGATGGATTCAGGGTTCAGATTGACACACATATATTTTGACATGGTCAATGTAAGAATTTGTTTTGCTTGACTGTGCTTATTTATTACAGTGGTTTCTTCCTCCCTCCCTCCCTCCTTTTATTCTTTCCTTCTTTTTTTCTTCCTTCCTTCCTTCCTTCCTTCCTTCTTTCCTTCCTTCCTTCCTTCCTTCTACTTTCATTAGCAGTTGAAGAGAAGAAGGGAGAAAAATAAATTATTGA
The DNA here is from genome assembly GCF_900497805.2 of Vombatus ursinus. NCBI lineage: Eukaryota > Metazoa > Chordata > Mammalia > Diprotodontia > Vombatidae > Vombatus > Vombatus ursinus. Next base: position 3,272,753 of record NW_020940360.1, read on the forward strand.
TTTATTTTTAAGAAAAGGAAGAAGTTTTAAATGTTGGTTCCATCTCATGTTAAAATTATACCTTGACCACTAGATTGTCTTTGGTTATTTTTCTGGGACATTCAAATAACTCACCAAGGCTGCCACAGACACAAAATATGCCTAAGGGGAATCACAAAATAAATGGTGCTTGAGGTTTTTCCTGAATAGATAGCATTCAAAAAGGCCAGAAGGATACAGACAAGGGTAAGAATATATTGAACTCGACCATTGGGACCATGCTGTATTGAATGTATTTTTTCTCCTCATGTGTACTTGATTTTTCTTTAATGACAGAATTGAGGGATCAATTTTGAGAGCATCGGCCAGCAACATCTGCTCCCCAGCACTTAAATATACTTATTAATTAAAATAGTTCCTGAAATGGAAACACTAGTATACTTTCTGGCCCTGTAACTATTATGCCTTCTTATTTCCCCTATGCTTTGGTTACTCTTCCTTCTTTGTTGTCCTAACATATTGGTATTAAATGTGTACATATTGATTAATACAAAACTCATTGTATCTAGTCTTCATTGTTACAATTCTTTTCCTCTTCACAGAAAGTAGTACATCTCAGACTTCATAATACAGTTTTTAATAGGGTCATAGAGTTGGAAAAAACTTTAGAGGTTACCTAGTCTAACCCTATTATTTTACTTGCAAGGAAACTGAGACTCAGGGGGTTGTGTCATTAGCGGTCCAGTATTTTGAGGGACAGACTTAAGACTTGAGTGATGAGCTAGTGTGAAAGACCTGAGGTCAGATTCTGCCCCTGTGAACCTCAGCAAGACACTAAACTTTTCTATTAGCCTTAGCTTCCTTATCTTTAAAATAGGAGTAATAATAACAACTACCTCACAAGATTGATGAGGATATGCACGGTGCTTTTGCAAACCTTAAAGTTCTATATAAATATCAGCAACATGTTAGCTATTTTGACTTATTCAGGATCAGAGATAGGTAGTAAATGGAAAAGACAGGATTTGTACCTGGGTATTCTGACTCCAAATCTAGCTCTTAATTAAATTAAATGTGTTTCGTACAATTATCTATCAAATAATTAATTATTATTGGAATATTCACCTGTGATTATATCAAAAATACTTCTAAATATAACCAGAGGCATTCAAACAATTGTAGAGCTCCATACTTCTACTCTAGTAAGTATAATCAGATTGAATCAAAAGCAAGATGGAAGAAATTTGCAATTTTCAGGGTGTTTTTGCCCTATCTTTAAGGTGATAACTTCATTGCTGTAGCCTAAGATTCATGAAGTAATGTAAATTTAAACCAATAAGAAGCCATTGGTTTTACTTCGCTGAAATTTCATAACCTCAATTTGTCCTGCAGCAATGTATTTTGATCCAAGTGTCTCATATTTTAAATGTTTGCCAGTGTTTCTACTGTTACCTGTTTTCTATTAAGCACTTAAGCTCAATCTATTTCATTCATGCTAATGTTGAAATTCCATCAGAGTCAAAATGTTTTCTGGACAAAGAATGTAGCAAAGTTTCCACCACATCAGGGCATCCAATAAAGTCATTCTTGAAGTGCTATCCCATGATCTGTATGTGTATAAATCAGCATGTTCTGAAGGCATTTTATATGCTCTTGAGTGCTCTAGGGGTTTTTCCTTTCAAAAACTCAAAGAAAGTAAGATTTTCTCAGAGAAAAAATAATTCCTTTTGAAAGTAAATCCAGCCCCAGATTGTTCATAGGAAAATAATTCATTTTTCTGTTCATCCAAGCTAAATCTTGCTTTCAAAGTTATTGGCAATTAATGCATTTACATAATTACTGGCTTTTTTGCCTGTTAAAATACAGCATAACTTTACAGCTGACATTAGTAATATAAATCTTGGGGCTTTTCCGAAACTTTATCTTTTAAAGAAAAGGTTAAGAGAGTAAAAATGTGCATTATGGGGAGAAACATATTATTTATGTCTAGCCCAGAAGAGGTTATAACAATTGTTGAGCTCCTGGGCAAATGAGAAAATTGTGCAGCTTCTGGGGTCATATTGAGACATCTTGTTCACGCTGTGGGAACTTATGCTGTGGTATTATTGGGAATAAATTTGACTTTATGGGCTTGAACCCATTCTAATGACTCCTCTGATATCATAGCCTTTGTGGAAACAACAGAAGAACAATACTGACATAGTTGCTGGCACTAATAGACATTAAGGTAAGACCAAAGCTCAGTCAACCTCATTATTACTTGGAGTGACTAGAGCTGTATTTGTCCTTTCATTAATGCCAAGCACTATAAGAACTATCAGACAACTTCTTACGTAAGAAGTTGACATCATCATCTCAAGAAAAGGACATTGATCTTACCTGTCTAGCGGGGATAGTATTTCACAATAACATCTTTTATTTCATTTCTTCTGTGTAACTCCCTCTTTTATCACATGATGAAGCCTGTTTAAAACAGACATTAATGAATCCATTCATTGAATTTTGGAAGCTCTTCAAATTTAATTCTTTGGAGATTGTAGTATCCCAGGACTTACATCTATATTCTATCCCTGGGAGAATTTTGGTGCTACAAAGATAATTTCTTCAAGAAGTTTGGGAGCACTTACAAAATGCATAATGTCCCACGGGTGATTGTCTTTTCTCTTCTTTTCTTTTCCTTTTCTCTTTCCCTTACAGAGACCCAATCATAGGTTTTTATTATTTCTATCTTTTGTTTTAAATTCCTTTTCACAACTCACTCTCCTTAATCAAAGTTTGTTTTGCTTAGAGTTGATTCTTTCCTTAAACTATCCTATATTTTATTCCTCCCACATTAACCCCTTCTTTCCCTACAGTGTCCCTGTTTAGTGAGATATAATTTTATAGCCAACTCTGTGTTTTATGTATATCCTTCCCTTTCTTTCATCAGATCATGAAAATATAACAAAACCATTATCAGAGTCCTCTTCTTAGATTCCTACTTTGACCTCTGATCATAATAAGGTTGTGTGGGGACATATGTATTTTCTCTTCATATTAGAATGTAAATACTTTCTTCTTGTTTAGACCCTTAGAATTGCTGGCTTGTCCATACTGTTTTATGTTTCTCTTCACCCCAGTGTATTTCAAAAGTTTTATATTGCTCTGGCCTTTTCATCAGGAATGCCTAAAAGTCCTATATTTCATGAGGGATTTGTTTTCCCCTACTAGTACTGTGTCTATTTGTTCTGAGTATGTTACTTTGATTGAAAGTCTAAATCTTTTACCTTCTGAACTGTTGTATTCCTAGCTCTCTACTTCTTTATTTCAGTTCTTGCTAAATCCTAACTGTGGTTCTTGAATTCTTTCATTTTTATTGCCTGTAATATTTATCTTTGATCTGGAAACTCTGAATTTGGGCTATAAAGTTTCTGGGCATTTTAATTTGCGAGTATCAGGAGTTCCCTCATCAAGACAATGAGTCAAGACAATTACAAAGAACTTATAATGAAAAAAAAATTATATACCCCCAAAGAGAGAATTTTATATGACTAGATAAGTATAATAGATTCTATTTTATTTTATTTTTACCTAGTTCTAAGAGAGATGGAAATTTTTCTTTTATGATTTGTGAAATAAGGCATCTAAGTTTTTTTTCTTCTTTTTTGGTTGATGGATTTCAGGTAGCTGAGTGATTCTTAAATTTCCCTCTGTATCTCTTTCCTAGGTCATTTGTTTTCAGTATGGGATACTTTATATTTTCTTCTAATTTTTGTTGACTTTGTTTTAATGTTTTTGTTATCTTATGTAGTCATTAGTTTCAATCTGTTTGATTCTAATTTTCAAGGAATTTGCTTAAGTAAGGCTTTTTAACTTCTCATACCAAGACATTTTTCCCCATTCTTTCTTCCATAGCTCTCATTTCTTTCTCCATTTAAAGAAAATAGATCTAGTACTTGATTGATTTAAAATTCTTTAACAAATACCTTGCTTCATATTATCTGGGGATTCTGGTTGAACATGGGCTCATGCTATAATTTGTTTGAGGTTTCTTTTAGAATCACTGTTTTCCTCTAGGTCTGTGACTTGTGCATCCCTTTCACATAATAGGTCTTTATGGTGGGATATGTTTTTCAATCATTCTTCCAGCCTACTTCTTGATTTCAGACTTTATGTTAGATATCAACATTCTGTACTTCTGAATAGTATATCTGGGATAAGCTTGTGTCTTCTATTTTCTTTATATTACTTTCTTGAGGTAATAGAGTGTAGTGTCACTCCAGGATTCCAGCAACAACTCAGGCTGTTGACCCGAAAGTTTCAGCACTCCAAAAGTGGTCTGTTCAAGGAATCCTAAAGGCCTATGCATCAAGTATGGGAAATGAAAGTAAATATGTAAATATGATACATAGAAAGTCAAAGGAAAATGGCAGAGTGCCAAATAATAGTACCTTAAAATATTTAGCTCAATTACCAGGTGAAAATTGACTTTTAAAATAATTTCTGTTTTTGAATCATTGCAATGGGAGAAAAAAACACTATCGACCACAAGAGAGAGAACTGGTCAATTCTGAGTGAAGATGAAAAATACATTTTTCACTTTCTTATTTTTCTAATGTTTTTGAAAATGGCAAATATGGAAATGTTTTGTAAAACTTCATATGTATAATGGGTATCATTGCTTGCATTCTTAAGGGGTGAGTGAAGTTCTGAAGAGAGGGAAATAATTTGGAATTTATTTAAAGATTGATGTTGAAAATAAATATTTTTAAAAATGTATTTCTTTATCAGGAATTTGTCCACTGAATGTTCTAGATCCTCTTGGAGGGTTTAAAAGAGGGACTTCAGCTTTACTTTTTTTCTGTTCTGCTTTGGTCCTGTTTCTTTCTCTTTTTATAAGGTCACTGATGTTAATAGATGGCAGGACTCTGAAAGAACAATTGTCCCTGTGGCAGCATTTTAAAAAATATATCATTTGTTTCTCTTCAGGTTTTTCAGACTTTGGGCCTTTCCATGATTTATTTTTATTTCTCAGTCAATTGAAGACTGTGCAGTTCAGCTTTTTTTATATATGTGTGTGTATGTGTGTGCATGTGTGTGTGTGTGTGTGTGTGTGTGTATGTATGTATGTATATGTAAACTGAGAGCCCTCGATTTCAGTAATCTCAGTGTTTTTTGTCTATGGTTTCTCTTTAGTAATGACCTGTGGATTATGTTCAATTGTAATTTAACTTATGGTTTCAGTAATTAAAGAGGAATTACATTTTATGACTTCTTAGTAATTATATTCATGTATTTATTCCTTATTGTCTGTCTGTGACATGCTTTCCAGGACAGGTTATTTTTTATATTTATTTAGCATTTACTTTTTTCCTTAGTTATATGTAAAAACATTTTTAATATTTGCTTTTAAAACTTTGAGTTTCAAATTCTCTCTTTTCCCCCCTCTCCACCTCCCCTTGAGAAGACAAGCAATTTGATATAGGTTATACATGAGTAGTCATGCAAAACATATCCATAATACTCATGCTGTGAAAGAAAACATAGACAAAAAAAACTCAAGAAAAATAAAGAAAGTTTTTAAAATAGTATGCTTCAATCTGTATTTAGACATCATCAGTTCTTTCTCTGGGGATGAATAGCATTTTTCATCATAAGTCCTTTAGAGTTGTCTTGGATCATTTTATTGCGAGACTAGCTAAGTCATTCACAGCTGATCATCTTATAATATTGCTTTTATTTTGTACACAGTATATTTTACTTTGCATCAGTTCATGCAAGTCTTTCCAGGTTTTTCAGAGAGCATCCTGCTCATCAATACAATAGTATTCCATTATAATTACATACCACAACGTGTTCAGCCATTCCCCAATTGATTTCTAATTCCAATTCTTTATAATTTATTTTTCTAATTCTTTACCCCCAGAAAGAGCTGCCATAAATATTTTTGAACATATACATCCTTTTCCTTTTTTATCTCTTTTTGGAACCAGAACTGGTAGCGGTATTGCTAGGTCAAAGGGTCTGCATGATTTTATAGCCCTTTGGGTATAGTTCCAAATTGCTCTATAGAATGGTTGAATCAGATCACAACTCTGCCAACAGTACATTAAAGCTTCATTTTTTCCCCACTTTCCCTCCAATATTTGTCATTTACCTTTTCTGTCCTATTAGCCAATCTAATAGGTATGAAATAGTACCTCAGGATTGTTTTAATTTGTATTTCTCCAATCAATAGTGACTTAAAATATTTTATATGGCTATAGATAGCTTTGATTACTTCATCTGAAAAGTGATTATACCTTTAGATTATTTATCATTTGGGGAATGGCTCTTATTTTTATAAATTTGACACAATTCTCTATATGTTAGAGAAATGAGGCATTTATCAGAGAAACTGTCTTCAAAATTGTTTTCATAGTTAACTATTGCTACCTGTATTTCCCTCCATCCTATTCCACCTACCCTTATTTATTTATTTTATTTATTCTATTTTATCTCTCCTTTTTCCCTGTCCCTCCTCAAAAGTGTTTTGCTTCTGACTTCCCTTCCCCCCAATCTGCCTTCCCTTCTATCACCCCCCCCACTTCTCTTACCTCCTTCCCCTCCTACTTTCCTGTAGGTTAAGATAGAGTTCTACACTCAATTGAATGTTTATATTATTTCCTCTTTAAGTCAATTCTGATGAGAGTAAGGTTCACTCACTCCCCCACACATTCTCCCTTTTCCCCTCCACTGTAAAAGCTTTTTCCTTACCTCTTTTATGTGAGATAATTTATGCCATTCTATCTCTCTCTTTCTTTTTCTCCCAGTACATTCTTCTCCCACTCCTTAATTTTATTTTTAGATATCATTCCTTCATAATCAACTGACACCTGTACCCTGTCTATATATAGTCTTTCTAACTACCCTAATAATGAGAAAGGTCTTATGAGTTACAAATATCATTTTTCCCATGTAGAAATGGAAACGGTTTAACTTTATCAAGTCCCTTATGATTTCCCTTTCCTGTTAACCTTTTTATGCTTCTTTTGAGTCTCATATCTGGAAGTCAAATTCTATATTCTGTTCTGCTTTTTTCATCAAGAATAAATGAAATTCAGAGGCAGATAGGTGGCACAATGGATAGAACACTGGCCCTGAAATCAGGAGGACCTGAGTTCAAATTCGACCTCAGATCAAACATTTGATACATACTAGCTTTGTGACCCTAAGCAAGTCACTTAACCCCGATTGCCTAAAAAAAAAAAAGAATACGTGAAAGTCCTGTATCTCATTGAATATCCATTTTTCCCTTGAAGGATTATACTTAATTTTGCTGGGTCGGTAATTCTTGGTTGTAATCCTAGTGCTTTTGCCTTCCAGAATATCATATTCCAAGCCCTCCAATCCTTTAGAGAGGTATTTTTTAAACATCTAATATATCATGTATTCTTCTATTTTTGCATTTTAATAATGTGAAAATATTATTTCTCTTGCACTCATTTAAAAAAAAATATGTTTCTTCCATTATTCTTTATTTTCACTACTTTTTTAAGGTTTTCTAGCTCTTTTTGAAAGTATTTGTTTTCTTTTTCAGTGTTTCATTGAAAACTCTAATTTTGCTTATCACTGACTTAAGCATTTAATAGGCCTTTCATCCAATCCATGTGCTATTATGGCCAACCTATGTATTTTTGTGGATTTTGAACTTATTCTGGTATAATTATTGTCTTTTGGACAATTACCTTGATATTCCCTCATCCCATAATATATCTCCAAATCATTAAGAATCTTGATTTGATTATTTACTCAGGCAGTGTCTTGACTATCTCCCTCCAAAACACATGTACCATTTCACTGTTGAGATGGTAAGCATCCTCCAAGGGATAGTCCAAGGGATTATTGGTAAGAGCTAGCAAAGATTGTTCACCTAACATGTATTAATTCCAAATTTTCTTGACTCTGTTTCAGCCACTTTATAGAACCCACAGTGTGTGAGCCTCAGTGAGGAATGCTAAGTGGGAGCTAATTATAGCCAATTCTCAGTGACTTAGGAAGGCCCTATGTGAGAGTAACCCCACATGACCTTAATTTCAAACTTTTCTTGCTTCTGAAATGGTTAGCATGTCAGAGTGCTCAAAGACTATGACCTATAGTAAAGAAAGTGGATTGGTGGACTCAAAGCAACAATTCAGCCATTTGCTTTTTTAGTTTTCTCTTTTTTTTCATGCCATAAGTCTTCACCAGGCATAACTACTTGTGAAACTGAATTCCCAGAATATACAACACACCAGAATCCAAATGTAATTAAAGGGGAAAAAAATATCCAAATGAAATAAAATTATTTTTCATTGCTTATGTCTTTACTTTTTTTCTAGTAGCAACACATATAATTGACTTGGCTAGGTAGGGTGAAAATTTGTTAAAACTTGGATACTTATCTGAAAGGCATTATTGCTTCCCACAGAGATATAACTTTAAAAATTGTTATTGTTGTGCCGTATAATAGATAATATAATTCACTCTTATCTGCTTAAGCAGGTGGGCAGAGAATACCAATGAGACAAATAATCATGCCTAGACCAGGTAACTGCATTTTAGACTGGCTGTAAAGCTGTAGTGACTTGCAAGATTTAGAAACATTCTTCCCACTTGATCTACATCTCTGCTACATCCTATCCACTCTAATAATAACTCACATTTTCACTGTGTATTGGGGTTTTCAATATGTTTTTCTTTCAACTTGGTGAGTTAGATGAAACAAGTATCATTATTTATGGATGAGGAAAATGAGGTTCAGAAAGTTCAACTGAGTTTTTTGTGCTAACACAGCTAGATTGAAACCTGGATTACATGGATGACATTCTTGATTTCAAATTCACAAATTTCACTCTCATTACATAAAAAGGCTATGAGGAGTCATTCAAAATCATCCAAATGATTTACATGAAGTCTCAATATTCCTTTATAGTTGGCTGATTATAGTACAAATGTAATCTAAACCTTGACTTGAACTAAACAAAATAAATAAGGCAGTGAAGCCTTTGAAAGGTGCTTGTGTGACATTTATGTTTTAATAACTTGAATTTGATAACTTTGAAAAGGAAAGTATTGACAGGTCATACTTAAATGAAGGATTTTTTAAAATCACAATTAATGGATTTAATGATTTCTAAAGCTTTCAGTGTTTGGACACAATGATGATGATGTTAATATGATAGTTCACATTTTATAGTACTTTAATGTTTGCCAATCACTTCACACAATTCATATTACCTCACTGATTTTCACAATGACTTAATGAATATGGTGCAATTATTAACCCCATTTAAAAGGTCAAAAATGTTAGGCTGTTGATGAATGTTTTATCCAGCATAGTCACATTGGTAATAAATAACAGAAGCTGTTTTTCAAGACATGCCCTCCAGACCTCAAATCTAACACATTCTATGGCAGTATCCTACCTCTCTGCAACCCTTGTAATGTGAGTAAATGGGTATGTCAATGACCAGGTTTCACAAACAGAATGTAACATACATCAATGAATCATATAAACACTATATTTGAGAAGTAAAGAAGATATTAAGATTGTCTAATTTGACCCACTGTTATTACAGGTGAGGAAAGAGCCTCAGAGAGATGGAGTGATTTGCTCTTGGTTCACTTATTCCTAACATTTAGAGAAATTTAATTTAGTATTACTGAGATTATATTAACAAAAAATTCCTAGAACTCTTTTCAATAATTGTATTTCTTTTAATATGTTGTACTCCAGAAATTAAGGAAGTTGAAATATATAGGGAAAAGAAAGTCAAAGTCAAGATGGTTTGAATCTCAAATTTTCAAGAAGGTACAAAATATGCAAGGACTTATTTTTGACCAATTAAATAATGAAATTTACTAACCTCAAATATACACAAGAGTATCTGACAACAATGTCTGCTTTTGACTTACTTTCAAAAATACATGGGAAAGCCAAAATGTATAAAATACAGTTAACCAAAAAGTAACAGAAAATATTTTCAAAATAAAGGCAGAAGAATTTTAGAACTTTCAATCAATTCCATCTGCATTCAACATGAAGGTTCCATTTTAAAAGTAAATAAAATTCAGAAATCAAGACATTTGTGAGAAATTTAGCGTGATTTTTTTTTTCATGTGACAAGTACTCAAATACTATAGATAGTTATCATGTGCCCCCTTAGTTTTCTCTTCACCAAGATAAGCCTTTCCACTCTGTTCCAAATCCAGGTCACTGTACCTTTTGTAATACAACTTCGAATTACATTAGCTCTTTTTTTCTCTGTCCTATCAACATATTTCTCTGCCTAGCCACACTTCTCTGTCTTGAATTTGAGGTGATATTTTAGCTCAAATGTAAGTTTTGATATTAAACTATAGTAGATTATATCTTATTAAATTGGGCCAGTCATCTAGACTTTCATTATATTTTTAAATTCTGATCCTGAGGGAATTTCTGGGAGCCAAGATGTAAATCACCATAACTCTCCCATGTGAACCTCCAAACAGCCATAAAATAGTGCCCCAAAGCAAATCTTGAAATAACAGAAGTAGTAAAAAGACAGGGTGAAACAAACTTTGAGCCAAAGAAAGTTGGAAAACCTGTAGGAAAGGTCTATCTCACTTGGATAAAAGAGGAAAATGGTCCAGGTCAGGAAGTATCCCAGCAAACCTGCTTCATCAAACCAGTACTAGATCCTGAGCCCTAGTGTCATGGAGCAAGCAAACACTAACAGCAAAAAACCCACCCTCCACCCCGTGTCCCTCAGCATAGCCACCACTGACTAGAGAAACACCAAATACTTTAGTATGTTCCAAGGCAAACAGGCAACCTCTAGCAGCCATACCTCCACTGCTTCAGTGTATCCCCAGGGAAACACAAATATGCCACCAGACCTCAGCACATGCCAAACACCAACAGTAGAATGCTGGTTTTGCACCAGGTAAGCTACCAGACCCCCATGCCTTCCAGCCCTGCCAGCCACTTCCCAACCCCACCCCATCCCATCAGCACAGCACCAGACAGGAAGGTCTCCCATGGACCTCAAGGCAACATCAGTGCAGCAGTAGGTCAACAGCCAGGTCCTACAGCCACTGGCACAAGAAGCCTGAGACAGTGTCCCTTCCACCCCAGTGGCAGAGCTCAAATTTAAAAGAAAGGAGAAAGGCCAAAATATATGAGCAAAAAAACCAAAAAACCAACAATAACAGCAAAAGAATCTGACCATAGAATGTTATTATGGTGACAGGGAAGATCAAGACACAAATTCAGAGGAAGACAACAATGTCAAAACACCTACAGGTAAAACTCCAAAAAAAAAAAAAATAGAAAGTGGTCTCAAACTCAGAAAGAACTCACAGAAAAACTCAAAAAGTTGCTTAAAAATCATATAAGAGAAATACAAAAAAAATGGGAAAAGAAATGAGAGTGATGAGATTTATGAAAAAAAAAGTCAATAGCTTAGAAAAAGAAAACAACTGCTTAAAAGTAGAATTGACCAAATAGAAAAGAAAGTGCAAAACCTAATTAAGGAAAACTACTACTTAAGAGTTAGAATTGGGCAAGTGGAAACTAATGACTTTAAGAGACATCAAGAATAAATCAAGCAAATTCAAAAGAATGAAAAAATAGAAGAACATTTAAAACACCTCACAACTGATCTGCAAAATAGTTATAGGAGAGATAACATCAGAATCATAGGACTGTTGAATAGCCATAATAAAAAGGAGCACCTGGATAGCATCTTTCAAGTCAGAAGAAAATCAAATATCCAGTATCAAAAATAAAAAGAGTGAAATCACCACCAATGAAGAAGAAATTAAAGCAAACATAGGAAATATTTGCTCCAGTTATATGCCAATATATCTGACAATATGAGTGAAATTGATGAACATTTATGAAAATATAAATTAACCACATTAACAGATCAGGAAATAGAATGCCTAAATAATTCCATCTTACAAAAATAAATTGAACAAGGAATTAAATAACTCCCTAAGAAAAAATTCCTAGGGCCAAATGGGTTCACAAGTGAATTCTACCAAACATTTAAAGAACAATTAATTTCAATACTATATAAACTATTTGAAAAAATAGGCAAAGAATGAGTCCTACCAAACTTCTTTTTGTGACATAAATATGGTGCTGATACATAAACCAGGAAGAGCTGAAACAGAGAAAGAAAATTATAGACCAATTTATCTAATGAATATCAATGAAAAAAATTTGAGCAAAATACTAGAAAAGCAACAATAGCAATATATCACAAGGATTATATGCTATGACCAGGTAAAATTTATATCAGGAATGCAGGGTTGGTTCAATATAAGGGAAAATATCAACATAATTGACCACATCAATAACAAAACCAACAAGGAATCACATGATTATCACAATAGATGCTGAAAAAGCTTTTGACAAATACAGCACCCATTGCTATTAAAAACATAGAGCATAAGATTAAAGGGATGTTGCTTAAAATCATAAACAGTATCGATCTAAAACCATCACCAAGAGTTATCTGTAATGGGGATAACCTAGAAGTCTTTCCTATAAGATTAGGGGTGAAGCAAGGATGCCCATATCACCATTATTATTAAATATAGTAATAAAAATGTTTATAAGAGCAATGAGAGAAGAAAAAGAAATAGAAGGAATTAGCATATGCAATGAGGAAACAAAACTACCACTCTTTTCAGATGATATAATGGTATACTTAGACAACACTAGAGCATCAACTGAAAAATTACTTGAAATAATTAAAAACTGTAGCAAAGTTTCAGGATATAAGATAAACTTGCATAAATCATCTGCATTTCTATATATTTCTAACAAAACCCAGCAGCAAGATATAGAAAAACTCCATTTAAAATAACTGTAAATAATATATAATACTTGGGAGTCTACCTGGCAAGACAAACCCAGGAACTCTTACAAAACACTTTTCACACAAAAAATCAAATCTAAACAATTGGAAAAATACCAGTTCCTCATGGGTAGGCCAAGCCAATATAATACAAATGACAACTCTGCCTACACTAATTCACTTATTCAGTACCACACCAATCAAACCACCAAAAATTTCTTTTACAGAGCAAGAAAAAATGACAGCAAAATTCATCTGGGAGAACAAATGGTTGAGAATATCAAGAGAATTAATGAAAAGGTGGCCTAGCAATGCCAGATGTCAAACTATATTACTAAACAATAATCATCAAAACTATCTGGTACTGGCTAAGAAATAATGTGGTAGATCAATAGAATAGTTTAGGTACACAAGACACAGTAATCAATGACCATAATAACCTAGAATTTTATAAACTCAAAGACCTCAGTCTTTGGGATAAAAATTCACTATTTGACAAAAGCTACTGGGAAAACTGGAGAACAACAGGACAAAAACTAGGTATAGACCAACATATTACACTGTACACCAAGGAAAGGTCAAAATTGGTGCATGTTTTAGACATAAATGGTGATGCCATAAGCAAATCAGAAGAGCAAGGAATTGTATAGCTGTCAGATCTATGGAGAAGGGAACAATTAGTGACTGAAGAAGAGATAGAGAGCATTACAAAATGTAAAATGATGGTTTTGATTATATTAAAAGAAAAAGCTTTTGTACAAAGAAAACCAATGCAACCAAGATTAGAAGGAAAGCAGAAAGCTGGGAAATAATCTTTATAGCAAGTGTCTCTGATAAAGGCTCCATTTCTCAAATATATATATATATATATATATATATATATATATATATATAATAAAGTCAAATTTATAAGAATATAAGCCATTCCCTAGTTGATAAATGGTCAAAGGATATAAACAGGCAATTTTTTTCAGATGAAGAAATTAAAGCTATCTGTAGGCAATATATAGAAGTTCTCTAAGTCAGTTTTAATTAGAGATTTCAAATTAAAACAACTCTGAGATACCACCTCACACCTATCATACTGGCTGATATGACAAAAAAAGAAAGGAAAATGATAAATGTTGTAGAGGATGTGGGAAAATTGGGACATTAATGAATTGTTGGTGGAGTTGTGAACTGATCCATTTATTCTGGAGAGGAATTTGGAACTATGCCCAAATGAAACTGCATACCCTTTGATCCAGCGATATCACTACTAGGTCTGTATCCCAAAGAGATCATAAAAGAGGAAAATGACCTACATGTGCCAAAATATTTGTAGCAGTTCTTTTTGTGTGGCAAAGAATTGGAAATTGAGGGGATATCCATCAGTGGGGAATGGCTGAATAAGCTATGGCATATGAATGTAATGGAATACTATTGTGATAAGAAATGATGAACAGACAGATTTTGGGGAAAAAAAACTGGGAAAAAAAAAACTTTTACAAACTGATACAAAGAGAAATGAGCAGAACCAGGAAATCACAGTACACAGTATTAGCAACATTGTGTGTTGATCAACTATAAATGACTCAGCTCCTCTCAGCAAACAATGATCCAAGACAATTACAAAGGACTCATGAAAAAACATGCTATCTGCATCCAGATAAAGAGCTGATGTAATCTGAATACAGATTGAAGCAAATTTTTTCACTTACTTTATTCTTTTTCATGTTTTTTTCTTTTGATCTGTTTCTTCTTTCATGACTGTAACTAATATGGAAATATGTTTTACATGATAGCACATGTATAACATATATCAAATTGCCTAACATTTTCAGAAGAGGGAAGGGTAAAGAGGGATAAAAATTTTGAACTCAAGATCTTGTAAAATGAATACTAAAAAATTGTCTTAAAATGTAATTTTGGGGAAAAATAAAACACTATTAAAAAAATTCTAAGCATGAATATCTGAGTGCTTGTTATCTGTCTCAGCTTTCTGATGCTTAAAAAAAAAGTCACCATGGAACAAGGACCAGCAAAATGACCATAATTGAGGACTATTTTGACTAGAATCCAATCACCTTTGCCACAATCTACCCTTAAAACCTGCTGGAACTAGGAGGCAGAGCCAAGATGGCAGAGTGAAAGTAGTGACTTGCTTGAGCTCTCCCCCAAATCCCTCCAAATACCTGTTTAAAAATGGCTTTAAACAAATTATAAAGCAGCAAAACACATAAAATGACAGAGTGAAACATCCAGCTCAAGAAAACCTGGATATTTGATCAGAAAGGTATATCGCGCCAGGCAGGGAGAGGATCGCAGTTAGGCATGGGCATGGAGGCTGCAGTGAACCTGGAGCAGGGCTCAGAGGACTGAATTGTAGGCAGCTGTGGTGGTTTCCAGACTTCTCAACTCATTAACAACTTAGAAGGTCAGTGGGAAAAGTCTGTTTTTATGGTGGTGAGAGAGAAAAATGTGGGGTCCCAGCCTCATTCCCATGCTTGGCCCCGGGGTGGTGGCTGCATCCTGAGCTTCTGGCCCACAGACTGAAGGGGAATCAAGTGACTGATCAGAGGGGGATTGCAGGAATGTCTTTGCTGGTGCAGGATTCTCTTACTTTGCCTGTGCTTGGATCTGGGTCACAGCTGTGTGTGGCAGTCCTGGGGCAAGGAGGAACACTGAGGTGGTGGAGCTTGTAGTGGCTGTGGAGACAGAATCCTCCTCACAGTTCCCAGACAGAAAAAAGAGTACTTGTGGTCACTCATAGACCAGAGCACAGGCCAGAAAAGGAGTAAACACCTTGCTCCTTATCATACCACCTTGGAAGAACTGAATATTTACAGGTGCCTAGAAGTATCTCTGAAAACAGCTGAACAAACTCCTGAAGCCTGGGACAGTACATTCTCTACATTGGAAGCAGACCCCTACCTTAACAAAGAGTTTATAACTCAAGTAAGTAATTGTCTGGGATCAGGACCAAACCTCACAAAAAGAGTCAGACTATAGAATATTTTTTTTTTTGGTGACAAAGAAGATCAAAACATACAACCAGAAGAAGACAACAAAGACAAAGCTCCTACATCCAAAGCCCCGAAGAAAAATATGAATCAGTCCCAGGCCTTGGAAGAGCTCAAAAAGGATTTTGAGAAACAAGCAAGAGAAGTAGAGGAAAAACTGGGAAGAGAAATGAGAGTGATGCAAGAAAATCATGAAAAACAAGTCAACAACTTGCTAAAGAAGACCCAAAAAATACTGAAAAAAATAACACCTTAAAAAATAGCCTAACCCAAATGGAAAAGAGGTCCAAAAAGCCAATGAGGAGAAGAATGCTTTAAAAAGCAAAATTGGCCAAATGGAAAAGGAAGTCCAAAAGCTTACTGAAGAAAATACTTCCTTAAAAATTAGAATAGAGTAGTTGGATGCTAGTGACTTTATGAAAAATCAAGAAAATGTAAAAAAAAATCCAAAAGAATTAAAAATTAGAAAATAATATGAAATATCTCATTGGAAAAACAACTGACCTGGAAAATACATCCAGGAGAGATAATTTAAAAATTGTTGGACTATTTGAAAACCATGATCAAAAAAAGAACCTGGACATCATCTTTCAAGAAATTATCCAGGAAAACTGCCCTGATATTTTAGAACCAGAGGGCAAAATAGAAATGGAAAGAATCCACTGATCTCCTCCTGAAAGAGACTCCTAAAGGAAAACTCCTAGGAATATTGTAGCCAAATTCCAGAGTTGCCAGGTCAAGGAGAAAATATTGCAAGCAGACAGAAAGAAACAATTCAAGTACTGTGGAAACACAATCAGGATAACACAAGATTTAGCAGCTTCTACATTAAGGGACCGCAAGGCATGGAATATAATATTCTGGAGGGAAAAGGAGATAGGATTACGACCAAGAATCACCTATCCAGCAAAACTGAGTATAATCTTTCAGGGTAAAAAATGGTCATTCAGTGAAATACAGGACTTTCAAGTCTTCTTGATGGAAAGACCAGAGCAGAATAGAAAATTTGACTTTTAAATACAAGCCTCAAGAGGAGCATGAAGAGGTAAACAGGAAAGAGAAATCATAAGAGACTTATTAAGGTTGAACTGTTTACATTCCTGCATGGAAAGGTGATATTTGTAACTCATGAGACCTTTCTCAGTATTAGGGTAGTTGGAGGGAAAAATTATATGTATGTGTTTGTGTGTGTGTGTGTGTGTGTGTGTATACATAGATAGATAAATAGAAAGATAGAAGACACAGGGTGAGTTGAAGATGAAGGGGTGATATCTGGAGAATAAAATTAAGTGGTGAGAGAGGATTATACTGGGAGAAGGAGAAGGGGAGAGGTAGAATGGGGTAAATTATTACATATACACACACACAAAAAAAAAAACAAAATCAGAAAAGAAGATGCTCTTGCAGTGGACTGGAAACAGGGGAAGGTGAGAGGGAAGGAGTGAATCTTATTCTCATCAGATTTGGCTTAAGGAGGGAATAAGATACACATTCAATTAGGTATGGAAATCTATCTTACCCTACAGGAAAATAGGGGGAGAAGGGGACAAAAGAGCAGGAGGATAATAGAAGGGACAACAGATTGGGGGAGGGGGTAATCAGAAGCAAACACTTCTAATGAGGGACAGGATCAAAAGAAAGAATAGAATAAATGGGAAGCAGAATAAGATTAAGGGAAATATATTTAGTTTTTCACAACATGACTCCTATGGAAGTGTTTTGCATAACTGCACATGTATAACCCATGCTTGCCTTTTCAATGAGGATGGGTGGGGAGGGAGGAAGGGAGAAAATTTGGAACCCAAAGTTTTAAAAAAAAGTGTTTAAAAATGTTTTCACAAGCAACTGGGAAATAAGAAATATAGGCAATGGGGTACAGAAATACGTCCTGCCCTACAGGAAAATAGAAAGAGAAGGGGATATGAGAAGGGAGATGGTGGTAGAAGGAAGGGCACATTAAGGCAAGGGGTATTTAGAAAGTATGCCATCCTGGGGTAGGGGGAGGGGCAAGATAGGTTGAAAATTTGGAACTCAAAATCTTGTGGAAGTGAATGTTGAAAACTAAAAATAAATAAATTAAAAAAAAAATCTGATGGAGATGTCCCTGAATCTTGAACCCAGAACTCCAAAGCCTTTGGAATAGCAATACCTCTAGCCCAATGTCTTTGGCCATCATCTTGGGAATCATCTCTTATGTAGATGCAGCTTAGCAACTTACACATGCTGATTCTACAGGCATAGTTATTGAAGATACAGAAAAGAAAGTCCTTGACACCAAAGTTTTTGACATTACCAAATGTTTAACTTCTGAAATAGTTTTTTTTTTAAATCAGTAGAAACATCATAAAAGAAGAGTTATTAGCCTCTGATTTGATGCTATGCACTATGGACCATGGGACTTTTCAGTTCAACTTGCATCTGAAACCAGCTCATTAATGGCTTGCTCAATTTCTTTTTCCTAGGGTTATTTATGTATTCTATTTCATCTGTTAATCTGAGCATTTTTAAATATTCATTTATTTCATTTAAATTGTCAGTTTTATTGGCATTTATTTAAACAAAAGAGATCCTAATAATCACTTTACTTCATTGTTGGTGCATTTACTTCATTGTTGGTGCACTCCCCCTTTTCATTATTTGATAGTAACAATTTGTTTTTCATATTTCTTTTTTATATCAAATTAACTAATTCATTATCTATTTTATTTTTTTCATAAAATCAGCTCCTAGCATTATTTATTTGTTGAATAGATTTTTTTGACATTCAATTTTATTAATCTTATCTTTGATTTTCAAGATTTCTATTTTGGACTCTAATTGGGATTTTTTTGTGTGTTCTTTTTTTTTTTTAGTTGCATGCCCATTCATTGATTTGCTCTTTCTCTCTTTTATTGATATATGTTTTAGAAATATACATGCATCCCGCAAACATTGGTATGTTGTATCATTCTTATAATTATCTTTAGTGAAATTAGTGGGTTTTTTCTATTCATTATTTGGGATTAGATTATTTAGTTTCCAGTTAATAGTTTCATGCTAAACCCTTTGCTGAATGTAACTTGTATTGCATCATGATCTGAAAGAACAAATTTAATTGCTTTTTTTGCAGTTGTTCATAAATTTTGTATAACCAAATACATGATCAATTTTTGTGAAGGTACTAGGTACAGCTGAAAAAAGAGGCACCTCCCTTCATATTTCCATTCAATTTTCTCCAGAGGTCTACCATATCTATCATTTCAAAAATTCTATTCATCTTAAGTCCTTTCTTACTTTATTTTTTAAAATATTTATTTATTTTGATAATTTTTCTTTTTAAAATTTGAGTTCCAAATTCTTTCCCTCCCTCCTACATTCTCCACCACTTCACCGCTCACTGAAAAGGCAAGCAATATCTTATCAATTTTACAGGTAAAATCATGCAACACATATTTCCACATTAGCTTTATTTATGAAAAAATAAGAAAAATCAAGAAATGAGAAAATTATACCGCAATTTACACTCAGAGTTCATCAGTTCTCTCTCTGAAGGTAGATAGCATCTTTCATCATGAGTCCTTTGTAACTGTTCTCAATCATTGTATTGATCATCACAATCATATGCCACAACTTGTACAGTCATTCCCCAAATGATGAGCATCTCCATGATTTTCAATTCTTTGCCACCACAAAAGGAGCTGCTACAAATATATTTGTATCTATTGGTCCGTTTCCTTTGTGTTTGATATTTTTTGAGATACAAAACTGGCAGTAGCATAGCTGGGTTAAAGGGTATGCACAGTTTTATAGCCCTTTGGGCATCATTATAAATTGTTTTCCAAAATGGTTGGACCAATTCACAACTCCATCAGCAGTTCATTCATGTACCTATTTTTACCTACTCTCTTCCAGCATTTGTCATTTCTAATAGGTGTAAGGTGGTACCTCAAAGTTGTTTTTTCTCTAGTTGCATTTCTCTAGTCAATAATTATTTAGAGCATTTTTATATGACTATAGCTATCTTGGATTTCTTCTCTTGATAACTGCCTGTTTATAACATTTGACCATTTATGAATTGTGAAATGACTTTTATTTTTATAAATTTGACCCTGTTCTATTCTGAGTATATATTTGGGAAATGAAGACTTTATCAGAGAAATTTACTGTATTTTCCATATTATTTCATCATCTATGGTACCTTTCAGCAAAATAAAGTTTCCTGCATTGTCACTTTTAATTAGTCCTATTTTTGCTTTTGCTTTGAGATCCTGTTTGTTACACCTACCTTTTTTACTTCAGCTGAAACATATTAGATTTTACTCCAACCCTTTGTTGTAACTGTGTATGTCTTTCTGTTTCAAGTATATCTCTTGTAAACAATATACTGTTTGAATAAGACATTTAATCCATTTTGCTATCTGCTTCTATTTTATGGGTGATTTCATCTCATTCTCATTCTTAATCACAGTTACGATAACAAACTTCATTTTTCCTTCCACACTAATTCCCCCCTATTTATCCTTCTCTCTCTTTCCTTTAACCCTGTCCCTCCTCAAAATATTATGTTTCTGTCCATTGCCTTCCCAAATCCACTCTTCTTTTGATCAGCCCCCACCTTTTGTTATTCCCTCCTGTCCTACTTCTCTGTAAGGAAAGATATATTTCTGTACCTAATGTTATTTCCTCTTTGGGACAATGCAAGTGAAAGGAAGGTTCAAGTGCTGCCCTCAGAGCTCCAGCCCTATAATCCTCTCTATTGTAAAAGCTTCTCCTAGCCTAGACATATTTCTAGTAAAACTGCCCCAATACTTAGATTCAGAAGGTAAAATAGAAATTGAAATAATCTACCAATCACCTCCTGAAAGAGATTCCCAAACTCCCAAGAATATCATAGCTCTCCCTCCTCACTTCTACTTCAAAATATTCCAATTTTCCTTGAAAGCTCACCTCAAGGAGGCAGAGCCAAGATGGCACAGTAAAGGCAGGGACTTACCTGAGCTCTCCCTCAAATCCCCCCCCCTAATACCTTTAATATGATTCTAAACAGATTCTACAGTAGTAGAACCCACAAAAAGATGGAGTGAAACAAATTTTCAGCACAAGACAACTTGGAAGGTCTGCAGGAAAGGTCTGTTGTGCCAGGGTGAGAGGACACAGTCCAGCACAGGCTGTTCCAGTGCAGACCAGGCCTCAGCAAAGCCAGAGTAGGCCTCAGGGCAACTGAATCATTCACAATTGTTGTGGTTTCCAGACTTCTCAGCCCACAGAAGCCAAAGACAACTCAGAAGGTCAGCAGGAAAGGTCTGTCACACCTGGGTGAGAGTGGAGCATAGTACAATGCAGGCCATGCCAGCACAGTCCCAGCCACAGCAAAACATGAGCAGGCCTTGGGAATGATTGAATTGGCAGTGGCAGTGGCAGCAGCAGTGGTAGTAGCAGTGGCAGCAGCAATAAAAGCTTCTAGAACTCTCAGGCCACAGATGGTAAGGGGGTCGAACAACTGGTCGGAAGGTGATGACGGGGTCCTTTTTTTAATTCTTTATTTATTTTACTTTTCAAATTCACTTCCACAAGATTTTGAGTTCTAAATTTTCTCTCCATCTCACCCTTCCCCCCACCCTAAGACAGCATGCATTCTGAATACCCCTATCCCTAATCTGTCCTCCTTTCTATCATCTCCTCCTTCTCTTATCACTTTCCCTTTCTATTTTCCTGTAGGGCAGGATAGATTTCTATACCTCACTGTCTGTATATCTTATTTCCCAGTTGCATGTAAAAAGAATTTTTAACATTTGTTTTTAAAACTTTGGGTTGCAAATTCTCTCCCTTCCTCCCACCCTACCCACTTTCATTGAGAAGGAAAGCAAATTGATACAGGTGATACATGTGTAGTCATTCAAAACATTTCCACAGTAGTCATGTTGTGAAAAACTAAGTATATTTCCCTTCATCCTATTCCACCTCCTCATTTATTCTGTTATCTCTTTTGACCCTGTCCCTCCTCAAAAGTGTTTACTTGTGATTACTCCCTCCCCCAATCTGTTGTCACTTGTATCATCCTATAGTTCTCTTATTGCCTTCCTTCCTATTTTCCTGTAGGGTAAGATAGATTCCCATACCCAATTGAGCTCCTTAAGCTAAATCTGATGAAAATAAGATTCACTCATTCCCTCTTACCTTCCTCCACTTCCCCTCCACTGTAAAAGCTTTTTTCTTTTCTGTTTTATGTGAGATAATTCACCCCATCCTACCTCTCCTTTTCTCTCTCTCCCGGTATAATCCTCTCTCACCTCTTAATTTTATTTTTTAGGTATCCTTCATCTTCAGTTCACCCTGTGCACTCTCTCTCTCTCTCTCTCTCTCTCTCTCTCTCTCTCTCTCTCTCTCTCTCTCTCTTTCTCTCTCTCCATATATACATATATATGTGTATGTGTGTGTGTGTGTGTGTATATATATATATATATATATATATATATTTTTCCCTCCAACTACCCTAATGCTGACAAAGGACTTATGAGTTACAAATATCATCTTTCCATGCAGAATGTAAACAGTTCAACCTTAATAAGTTTCTTATGATTTCTCTTTCCTGTTTATCTCTTCATGTTTCTCTTGAGTCTTGTATCTGAAAGTCAGATTTTCTATTCAGCTCTGGTCTTTTTATCAAGAATGCATGAAAGTCCTCTATTTCACTGAATGTCCATTTTTCCCCTGAAGAATTATACTCAGTTTTGCTGGGTAGGTGATACTTGGTTGTAATTCTGTCTCTAGAATATTATATTCCAAGCCGTTCAGCCCCTTAATGTAGAAGCTGCTAAATCTTGTGTTATCCTGATTGTTTCTACAGTTCTTGAATTGTTTCTTTCTGGCTGCTTGAAATATTTTCCCCTTCACCTGACAACTCTGGAATTTGACTATATTATTCCTAGGGGTTTTCCTTTGGGGATCTCTTTCAGGAGGTGATTGGTGGATTCTTTCAATTTTTATTTTACCCTCTTTTTCTAGAATATAAGTGCAGTTTTCCTTCATGATTTCTTGAAAGATAATGTCTAGGCTTTTTTTTTTATCATGGCTTTCAAGTCATTTAATAATATTTAAATTATCTCTCCTGGATTTATTTTCCAGATCAACTGGTTTTCCAATGAGATATTTTACATTGTCTTCTATTTTTTCATTCTTTTGGTTTTTCTTTACAATTTCTTGATTTCCCATAAAAAGTCATTAGTTTCCATTTGCTCCATTCTAACTTTTAAGAAAGCATTTTCTTCAGTGAGCTTTTAGACTTCCTTTTCCATTTGGCCAATTCTGCTTTTTAAGGCATTCTTCTGTTCATTGGCTTTTTGGACCTCTTTTGCCATTTGGGTTAGTCTATTTTTAAGGTGTAAAAGCTTTTTCTTGTCTGTTTTATGTGAGATAATTTACCCCATTCTACCTGTCCCTTTCTCCTTCTCCCAGTATAATCCTCCCTCATCCATTAATTTTATTCTCCAGATATCACCCCTTCATTGTCAACTCACCTGTGCCCTCTATCTATCTATCTATGCCTATAATTTTTCCCTCGAACTACCCTAATACTGACAAAGGTCTCATGAGTTACAATTATAATCTTTCCATGTAGGAATGTAAACAGTTCAGCTTTAGTAAGTCCCTTATAATTTCTCTTTCCTGTTTACTTTTTCATTCTTCTCTTGAGTCTTATATTTGAAAGTCAAATTTTCTATTCAGCTCTGGTCTTTCCATCAAGAAGACTTGAAAGTCCTCTATTTCACTGGATGACCATTTTTTACCCTGAAAGATTATACTCAGTTTTGCTGGATAGGTTATTCTTGGTTGTAATCCTATCTCCTTTGACCTCCAGAATATCATATTCCAAGTCCTCCAGTCCCTTAATGTAGAAGCTGCTAAATCTTGTGTTATCCTGATTGTGCTTCCACAATACTTGAATTGTTTTTTTCTGTCTGCTTGCAATATATTCTCCTTGACCTGGCAACTCTGGAATTTGGCTATAATATTCCTAAGAGTTTTCCTTTGGGGATCTCTTTCAGGAAGTGATCGGTGGATTCTTTCCATTTCTATTTTCCCCCTGGTTCTAGAATATCAGGGCAATTTTCCTTGATAATTTCTTGAAAGATGATGTCTAGGCTCTTTTTTTGATTATGGCTTTCATGAGATATTTCACATTATCTTCTATTTTTTTCATTCTTTTGGTTTTGTTTTATAATTTCTTGATTTCTTATAGAATCATTAGCTTCCATTTGCTTCATTCTAATTTTTTTTTTTTAGGCAATTGGGGTTAAGTGACTTGCCCAGGGTCACACAGCTAGTAAGTGTCAAGTGTTTGGTCTGAGGCCGGATTTGAACTCAGGTCCTCCTGACTTCAGGGTTGGTGCTCTATCCACTGCACCACCTAGCTGCCCCTAAAGGCCTCATTTCTCAATCATACAGAGAACTCAGTTAATTTTATAAAAATAAGAGCCATTTTGCAATTGACACATGATCAAAAGATATGATCGGTTTTCAGATGGAATAATCAAAGCTATTTATAGCCATATGAAAACATACTGTAACTCACTATTTATTAGAGAAATGCAAATTAAAACAATTCTGAGGTACTACCTCCTACCTATTAGATTGACTGGTTTGGCCATCTAGTGATGCTGATAGACCTCAATACTATTATGGTCTGTTGCCTATATTCATAACTGAAGGAAATACTCAGTTCAAGTTATTGGTTGATAAAAAAAATATGTCTTTGTTTCCCCCTGTCAAGTGTATAGCTCCCTCCCCACCCCAATCCTTCCATATACTCTAGATTAAGAGACATTTGCTCTAACTGCTAGTTTTTGTCTCCTGTCTCCAGAACTCAGCTTGGTTACATTTTGTATCTGTTTATAGGTTTATTTATAGAATATAAATTCCTTGAAGGCAGAGTGCATTTCATTTTTGTCATTGTAGCCCTAGCACTTAGCACCATGCCCTGTACATATTAGGCACTTGAGTAATGATAATTGATAGATTATTTTATTTCTCTCAGTGCATAGGATTGTTTCCACCATAAAAATTACTGTTGCTTAATTAATGCTAGAGGTAGCTAGGTTGTGCAGTGGTTGAAGCACTGAGCCTGGAGTTAGGAAGATCTAAGTTCAAATTCAGTCTCAGACACTGGTTATTACCCTAGGCAAGTCACTTAACCATATTTGCTTCAGTTTCCTCATCTGCAAAAGGAGCTGGAGAAGAAAAGGTCAACCACTCCAGTATCTTTGCCAAGAAAATCCCAAATTGGGTAACAAAGAGTCAGACATGATTGGAATGACTGAACAGCAACAATGAATGTTATTGATTTTAATTGAGCTTAACCTCTAAGATATGACTCATCTCTGAATGTGTAACCTTTTTGAATTCAGAAGTTTGAAAGAATTGGTTCTGTATACGCAATAAGGAAACAAACACATAAAAGAAGGTACTATAATGCCTCTCAAGAGACCCTGTTAGTGGCTCTTGGCCGGGTTTGCTACTTCATAAATTTCTCTCAATTAACTGATGATTTTTCATCTCTCCTTGTTGATTATTTTGAGAGATGGTTCAGCTACTTTATTTATTATTTAATAAAAACATTTATAGTTTATGATGCATTATTCAAAGTAGCCTAAATATTATAAATGAAAATTCATCTGAAATGAAATTAGTATTCCTTCCCCATCATTCAATTCTAGGAACCCAAGTGCTTCACAATGGCAAAGTCTGAAGTTATTTTGTGGGTTAATTATTGACTGTCAATATACTTACAAAATCAATGGGTATTTACTGAGCATCTTCAACATATAAGGTAGTATAGATGATGAAAAGAAATATCAGCACAATTTAGAATTAAAGAGGTGATCATGGAAATGACTGAAGTATTTACCTTGAAGAGTCATTTTGTGGGTCATAGATTAAAATATGATATTGACTTTGGGAGTTATTCAATACAGTCCTATTACCTTATTGATGAGAAAATTGAGGCCCAGAAGGTAACTTAATTTGTTCAACATCACACAAGTCAAAGGATTCACATGTAAAATTTGAACCTAGAGTCTCTGATTCCTAATGTAGTGCTCTTTCTAATACACTATGTTAATGTCATAAATTGAGATAAAGTATGGAAAGTATTTTGCAAACTTGATAGCTCTCTAAATGCTAGTCAAAATTATTGTTATTTCTTCTAAACCTAATTCATCCAATAAAAAAAATATTGAAAAGATGTAAATACCCAAAAACTGCTAGTAGCATGTAACCCACATGGTAACTAAGGAGGGTAAGCCAAAGCCAGTGAAAGAATGTTTGGGAAGTTATTAAATTTGGACAAAGAACATGGTACACAAGATTGGGCTTTCTGAGTAACACGTGTGAGTGAAATTACTTCATCAGTGTAACAACAGAAATTATTTAGAAAATCTATCATTTCAGGGACTTTCTGAGAGATTCCAGTTTCAAAAAAAATCCACCCTAAGACCTTACAAAGTGCTTTGATCAGAATTTCCCTAATGAATTTGAAAATGAATCCCATTTCTACATAATAAACTCCATTAGGACAGGGCCTGCTTGGCGCACTGTACAAAATAGGCACTTAACAATCTTGACAATCCTTTCTTTAAAAGCTTCAGTGGCTCACTATTACCTCTAGGATCAACTACAGACTCTTCCATGAGGTATTTCTTGCCCTTCATTTTCTGGTTTCAATCAATCTTTTTTTTTTTTTTTAAGTTGATAGTAGGACAAGACTTCAGTGGCCTTCTAGTGCAACCCCCTCATTTTATAAATGAGGAAACAAAAGTCTGTGGAGGTTTTGACTTGCTCAAAGTCATGAAGGTAGTAAGCTATGAGAGAGGGGGTTTGAAAGCCCATCCTCTGCCAGAACTGGTTCTCTTTCCACTGTTCGACACTGAATTTGCATCCCTGCCCTGCATTGGCTCTATAATATAGGGAAATCAAACCTTCTTGTGGTTCCCTTAAAATGACATTATTTAAGACAGCTATGAGAAAGATGTCTCCCATTGTGTTGTTGAGTTCTTTCAGTTGTGAACAACTCTTGGTGACCTCATTTTGGATTGTCTTGGCAGAAATACAGGAGAGGTTTACCATTTCCTTTCCCAGCTCATTTTACTGATGAGGAACTGAGGCAGAGTTAAATGACTTGCCCAAAGTTACATAGTCAGTAAGTTTCTGAGGCTGGATTTGAACTCATAAAGATGAGTCTTCCTGATTCTAAGCCAAGCACTATATCCTCTGTGCCACCTAGCTGTCCCTGTACCCCCATGCCTAGAATGCTATCCCTCCTAGCATCTGTGTCTTGTAATTCTCTACTCTTTTCAAGGTTAAAATCAAATGATTCCTCTCATAGAACTTTCCTTTCCCCAGAACTTGTTAGTTTACTGACAATACAAAACAACTGCAAAAAATAAAACAAAATACCATGACCATTCTCTTCACAGTGAGAGTGAATAAAAGTGACTAACTTAAGCAAGGGTAAAAATGATGAAAGGATTGAGAATTTAATCCCAAGGAATGATCATATTCAAGTAATGGAAGCTAAGAGAGAAACAGAAATGAACATTTGAAATTTCTATTCACCCTCTTTGTTGATACCATCCTTTGTATTAAAAGTTTCAGTTGCCCCCTATTGCCCCTAAGATCAAGTATAAACTTTTCAATATAGTATAGTATATAGTCCTTCACTCCCAAGGAGAACCTCCTACTTCTCATCCTACTTCTCAAATCTCTCCTTCTGCCTGGATTTAGTTCTTGGCTTCTCTACCTCCTCACTAGCCACATTCTCATTCTAGGAAAAAAAAAACCTTCACTCTGAGATCCTTTCTCTTGATTGTTGAATTCCTAGCTTGGCACAGAATTTCATGAAGACACTTAAACCATTTCATTCTTGAATCACTTTACTCTCTGGACTTTTCCATCTTCTCACCAGTTACCTGGATAGCTTTCCACCATCCCTCTTTCCAACTCCCCTTATGTGTTGTCTTCTTTAACTAGAACATAGGATGGGGCTAACTTGTTTTCTTATATATGTATCCTAGGAACTTAAAATAGTTCCTGGCACTAAAGATCCTTAATAAATGTTTTTTATCTATCTAATATCTATCAGTGTATGTCTATCATCTATCCTTTTCATCTTCTTCTTCCTCTAGTTGTGTTAATATTGAAATTCTCCAAGAATTAATTCCTCATCTTCTTTCTTTGTTCATATACTTTCTCTTCTGCCTTCTATTCCCATGTCTTCAATTCTTGGCTCTCTGAAGAAAATTCAAAAATCTAGACATCTGGCACTAACTTCTCTTGAATTATTGATTCATATTTCCAGCTGTTGAGTGGACACATTGATCTGGCAATCTCTCCTCAATCTCAATATATCTACAACTGAACTCATCATAATATGATTCTTTAGAGCTGGAAAGGACCTTCCACGACATTAAGTACCACTCCTTTATTTTATCCATGACAAAAGTAAGGCACTGGGAAGTTAAATTCACAGGCTAGTAAGTGTCTGAGTCAGTAATTGAATTTAGCTCTTCCTGACTGCAGGACTAACTCTCTATATGTTTTTTTTTTGTTTGTTTAATTGTATTTTATTTTTCCCCAGTTATATGTCAATACAAGTTTTGGCATTCAATTTTACAAGATTTTGAGTTCCAAAATTTTCTGCTTCTCTCCTTCTCTCTCCTCTTCTGAAAATAGTAAGCAGTTTGATATACTTTATACATGTGCTATCATGTTAAATAATATTTCCATATAAGTCACAGTTGTGAAAGAAGAAACAGATCAAAATTTAAAAAATATCATGAAAAAGAATAAATTAAGTGAAAAAATATGCTTAAATCTGCATTCAGAGCCCATCAGTTCTTTATCTGGATATGAGTAGCACTTTTCTTCCTGTATTCTTTGTACTTATCTTGGAAGATCATGATCATGTTGCTGAGAAGGGCTTGGTCATTCATAATTAATTATCACATAATATTGCTGATACTATGTACAAGATTTCCTGATCCTGCTCATTTCACTTTGCATTAATTTGTACAAGTCTTTACAAGTTTTTTTTTCCTGAAATCTGTTCATCATTTCTTATTACACAATAGCATTCCATTATATTCATATACCATGGTTTGCTCAGCCATTCTCCAACTGATGAGCATCCCCTCAATTTCCAATTCTTTGCCACCATGAAAAGGGCTGTTATAAATATTTTTATACATATAGGTCCTTTTCCCTTTTTTGTGAACTCTTTGGGATACAGACCTATGAGTGGAATTGATGGATCAAAGGATATGCACAATATTATAGCCCTTTAGGCATAGCTTCAAATTAGTATACAGAATGGGAGGATCAGTTTGCAACTCCACCGACAGTGTGTTAGTGTCCCAATTTTTCCACATCGCCTCTGATTTTTATCATTTTCCTTTTTTTGTCATATTACCAACCTTGTGGGTATCAGGTGCTATCTCAGAGTTATTTTAATTTGCATTTCCCTAATCCAGAATAATTTAGAGCACTTCTTCATATGCCTACAGATAGCTTTGACTACTTCATCTGAAAAAAAAATGCCTGTTTATATCCTTTAACCACTTATCAACTAGGGAATGGCTTGTATTCTTATAAATTTGACTTTATTCTGCATATATATTTGAGAAATGAGGCCTTTATCAGAGACACTTGCTATAAAGATTATTTCCCAGCTTTCTGCTTTCCTTC
Organism: Vombatus ursinus; assembly: GCF_900497805.2. NCBI lineage: Eukaryota > Metazoa > Chordata > Mammalia > Diprotodontia > Vombatidae > Vombatus > Vombatus ursinus. The sequence goes on from NW_020940360.1 coordinate 3,302,298, forward strand.
TAATCTTGGTTGCATTAGTTTTCTTTGTACAAAAGCTTTTTATTTTAATATAATCACAAATATCTATTTTACATTTTATAATGCTCTCTATATCTCATTTGGTCATGAAATCTTCCCCTTCCCATAGATCTGAGAGGTAGACATTTCTTTGCTCTTCTAATTTGGTTATGACATCATCCTTAATGAATAAATCATTTACCCATTTTAACCTTACCTTGTTATACAATATGAGATGTTGATCTATACCTAGTTTGTGTCCTATTGTTTTCCAGTTTTCCCAGTAGGTTTTGTTAAATAGTGAGTTTTCATCCCAAAGGCTGGGGTCTTTGGGTTTTTAAAATTCTAGGTTACTATGGTCATTGACTACTGTGTCTGGTATACCTAAATTATTCCACTGATTCACCACTCTGTTTCTTAGCCAGGACCATATAGTTTTGATGATTACTGCTTTGAAATATAGTTTGAGATCTGGCATTGGTAGGCCACCTACCTTTGTTTCGTTGTTGTTTTTTCATCAATTACCTAGATATTCTTGACTTTTTGTCTTTCCAGATGAATTTTGTTGTTATTTTTTCTAGTTCTATAAAATAATTTTTGGTAGTTTGATTGTATGTCACTGAATAAGTAAATTACTTTAGGCAGAATTGTCATTTTTACTATATTGGTTTGACCTACCCATGAGCAATTTATATTTTTTCCTACTGTTTAGATCTGATTTTATTTGTGTGAAAAGTGTTTTGCAATTATTTGTAATTGGTTTTGTCTTGGCAGGTAGACTCCCAAGTATTTTATATTATTTACAGTTATTTTAATTAAGTTTTTCTATCTCTTGCTGCTGGGCTTTGTTAGGAATATATAGAAATGATGATGATTTATGTGGGTTTATCTTATATACTGCAAATTTCCTAAAGTTGTTAATTACTTCAAGTAATTTTTCAGTTGATGCTCCAGGGTTCTTTGAGTATACCAGCAAATCATCTGTAAAGAGTGATTGTTTTGTTTCCTCATAGCATAGGTTAATTCCTTCAATTTCTTTTTCTTCTCTCTTTGCTATTATAAACATTTTTATTATTATATTTAATAATAATGGTAACATGGACATCCTTGCTTCACCCTTAATCTTATTGGGAAGACTTCTACCTTATCCCCATTACACATAACTCTTGATGATTTTAGATAGATACTGCTTATCGCTTTAGGGAACACTGCCTTTATTCCTGTGTTCTCTATTGTTTTTTAATAGGAATGGGTGCTGTATTTTGTCAAAAGCTTTTTCAGCATTTATTGAGATAATCATATATTTTCTTGTTGGTTTTGTTATTGATATGGTCAATTTTGTTGATACTTTTTTCCTAATAGTGAACCAACCCTGCATTCCTGACATAAATCCTGCCCGATCATAGTGTATAATCCTTGTAATATATTGCTGTAATCATCTTGCTACTATTTTGTTCAAAACTTTTGCATCAGTATTCTTTAGGGAAATCATTCTATAATGCTTTCTCTGTTTTAGCTCTTCCTGGTTTAAGTATCAGCACCATATTTGTGTTATAAAAGGAGTTTGGTAGAACTCCTCTTTAACTTCTTTTCCAAATAGTTTATATAGTATTGGAATTAATTGCTCTTTAAGTATTTAGTAGGATTCATGTGTGAATTGATCTGGCCCTGTGATTTTTTCCTAGGGAGTACATTAATATCTTTTACAATTTTTTTTACTGGTTACTCCACCATCTTGGCTCCTGGAAATCACCACTAATTCTCTATATGTTACATCTTTATCTATATGCTATATGCCAACTACTAATCCTTCCTCATGCTTCTCAAGTATTTTTCTGTTTCTGATTATGGCACCACCATTCTTCTACTCATACATATTCATAAGCTTACAGCCACATTTGATTTTCCCCTCACCATAATATTTCACAGTCAGTTGGTTACCAAATCCTGTGAGTTTTACTTTCATAGTATCTTTCAAAAGATCTGAGTTTAAACCTAACTTCAGAAACTTATTATGTAATTCCTGTCATGTTACTTAATGTCTGTCTCTTTTAGTTTCCTCTACTATAAAATAAGGATAATGATGTTATCTGTATCCTTAATTGCATGGAGGACAAAATGAAATATTTGTAAAGTGCTTAGCATGGTGCCTTGAAGAGAGTAAGTTCCTAATATTTGTTCCTTCTATATCTGGGCTAAACCCTTGAAATTAATTCTATCAACTTATATACAATCTAGACTCCAGTTAACTCTTTCACCTGACCACAATTTTCTTGATGCATTTAGTTTGTCAATATTCTTCCTAAAATGAGCTACCCATAAGTTTTAGTGTTTTTTTAAGGATATTAACATTTTATCATGACCGTTACTACCCAACAAACTACTTTCTTCTCAACCATCTTTTAAAATAAGGGGAATATAGTGCAACAAATGCAGTCATTGTGACTAATACCATAAACATCAATCTTTGCATTTAGTCCATCATAGCTCTGAAGGAAATAGATTTCATTTTTTAAAAATCTGGCTTGAAACCCTCCTACCTCCATTTCAGTCTTTATACCTTAACTATGGGAAAACGTATCAATAAGTAAATTATAGTCTTGGAAGTAAATTAGAAGGATTCTTTCACAGTATTTGCAGTGGAATCCTTTTTTGATAGACAAAGCAATATTGGTCATGTCCAATAGGCTATCTATAAATTGCTAAGCTGATTAGAACCACGGTAATTTGAGAAACTGAAGTGATTATTATATTCATAGCTAACTGCCCTGAAAATGAAACAAGTGTGACTAGGGAGAGCCTTTACCTTTTGCATTTCTCAGGTCTTTTTTACACACACAAACACACACACACACACACACACACACACATACACTCACCCCTTTTTGGCAAGGGCATGACCATGAGATTTTCAAACAGTATAGAGAATTTTAAATTCCTATGCTATTATTTACATCCTGGCATCATCTCTCTGGCTCATCCCAATATAGCACAAGATGGTAGTAGTCTGTGAATTGGGAATCAAGGACAGAATCAATACAGATTCACTATACATAAGGAGAATATCTTAAGCACTGCCAAAATGAAGGAAAAAGACATATAGGCACACAGAACTGAGTTATCCTTTTGCCACATTTGCTTTCTGAGTTTGATCCAATTTTGCCTTGAATTTTGCATGTTCTTTTGAAAGAATCCATCACAGATTTGGAGGATATATTTTATACAACTCTTCTTAAGATACCATCTTAATAAAAAATCATTTATAAAAGTAATAAATAATAAACAAAAACAATGCAATAAAATCACTTATGGCACTGAAATGAGGATGCCCTAAAACTTATGTTTTATATATATTGCAAATTTGTAATTTAAACCAATATTTGAAATACGGTCAGACTAGTATAGCATAGGGTAGGATTCTCACCTCATTTAGTTGGGATAATATTGTGAAGGGTCTTAAATTATAGGCTTATTAATTTGTACATTAACCTAAATAAGAAGGAACCATTAAAGGACTGGCAAGACATAAAATTCAGGCAGCTTTTTAGAACAATTGGCATGGAGGCTGGGAATAATAGGTTAGAGGTAAAGAGGAAGTGGAGGCAGGGAGACTAATAGGAATACAAAATGATTGTTAGGACTCTGGTTTTCCTTTGGGGGCAGTTCTTCTTAGATGTCAAGTTATATGCAATTGCCATGCTTTATCCAAAAGAGACTGTGGACAGACAACCCTCATCACTTGACCACTTGTCCCCCCCATGACCTAACTTCATATATTTCCATCCAGCTGTTCTGTGGTTTTGACATCTAGCCTCCCTGTTCTGGTTTTCCCCATTTTCCTGTTTCAATTGGCTTGGTCTGCTTCTCTTGGTTTTTTGCCCCAGTATTCTTGGCTTTTACTTTGTTCCTACTCCTGTCTTTCCCCTTAAATTTAATATTTTTAGCTCTTTACCTCAAATTCCCATGTATTCTTTTTGATCTGTTCACTACTCAACATATGGTTCCTTCCTGAAAACTCTCTCTTACAACCTTCTTCTAAGCTGCAGCTTTTCACCATTACCCCTGAACCTCACATGGAGAATTGGATGTATATTGAAATGAGTGCTATGGAATGAGCAGTGAATTGCTAGTCAGAAGACACTACTTCAAATCTTGCCACTGCCCCTTACTAGTTAAGTGATTCCAGATGCATCTTTTAACTTCTTAAAAAAAATCATTTTCTTGATCTATAAGCTCAAGTATTTGTTGCTTCTGTGATTTCATACATGGACTCCCTACAAGCCTTAGAAAAATTCTTATCTTGAGTTATTCTTGTCCATGTTTATCAAATCTGTAAAAAGAAGTTATTACTGGTGCCATCTACCTTACAATTTTGAGAGTATCAAATGAAAAAAAAAGTTTATGTTTGGTAAACATACACGATTTATGAATGTAAAGGGAAGAGAAAAAAGGGTGTGGTAAGATCTAGTCATGTGATGATATTGATATGGAAATTTTGAGACTCAAAGAAGCAATGGATACAAGAGAAATTGCAAAGGAGACTATATAGAAATTAGTTACTGGGCATGAATGTAAAGGTAGATGGGATAGTCAAAGAATATTTATGTTTTCAGTTTGGAGAATGACAGTGACCTAAGCAATAACAGAATATCAGAAAAAAAGTTATCTTTTGGGGATAATCTAAGACAAGGTTCCTTCCACATCTTTCCCCACCTACCACTTTCTCCAGCACAGACCATCCACAACTGCCTCCAGATTAGATTCCATTACCTACTTCTCATTCTTGCTGTGAAGTGGACCTCCTGGAGGCACAGAAAATACATCATCTTCTCATATTGGAGAGAAATTATCGATGGAGCTAAGTAATGCAATAGAACACTGTACTCAAATCAGGAAGATCAAAAACAAGAAATGAGAGATGTTGTAAGATACAGAAAGAGGTAGAGTTGAGAAAACATGGGAGAATTGATGCTTCATGATATTCATCTTTTCAGTAAAGAGACAAAACCATTGGCATAGAGTAAAGGCAGAAGGTAAAATTGAGAAAATAAGGAGAATGAATAGATTAGAATAGTTATAACTATAGGTGCTCCCCACCCATATGTGTTCTTTTACTCTCTCTCCAAACCCTCTTTCTTAACAATTTCTTCAGCTCAAATTGATTCAGTAATTAAGTGGAGACAGATGAATCCCAGATCTATGCATACAACTTTAACAATGTATTAAACACCTCCACCTTGAGGTCCCACATGCAATAAAAAATCTATAAATTCACACCAGAGCTCTTCTTTCCTCCTAAACTCACCCTAAGTCACCCTTGACTCTTCTCTCTTGTTTATTATTCCCAGTCTGTTGTCAAAGCTTATTGGTTCCATAATATTTTTAGTTTCTGTCTTTTTTATCTTTTGTTGATCACTGTTATCGAGGTCCTCATTATTTCTCATCTGGACTATTGTAATAATTTCCTAATTGTTTTCCTTCTTTCTGTTCATTCTCTTCTCTAATTCATTCTCCATGTCATTGCCTAAATAATTCCCATAAACCACAAATCTATCTGTGTCACTCCCTTGCTGAAAAATTTGTAGTAGCTACCTATTACCTTGAAGTTAAAGTAAAATTCTGCAGCCCATTTTTTCCAGTCTTATTTCACATCATGATGTTTCACCTTCTCCACATTGCAAACAAACTGGTGTAGCTTCTGTTCCTTGAACAAAACATTTCATCTCCCATAGCCATGCTTTTATACACTTCTTTATTTCTACTTCTTCTGCAACTTATAGCTATGCATGTATCCTATCCCTTAGTAGAAAGTAAACTACTTGAAAGGTATGGTCAGTTTTTTTGGTTTTGTTTTTTGTTTTTGTCTTTTTTCCCCTGATTTGGTAAAGTGTTCAATATAGTGGGTGCTTAATAGAAGCTGCCTGGTAGAGTACTGAATTTGTAGTCAAGAAGAACTTAATCTGATATATGCCTTAGATATTTGCTAACTACACGGCCCTTTACTTTCTGAAACTCAGTTTCCTTATCTGTAAAATGAAGATAATTTAAGCAACTACGTCACTGGCTTATTGTGAGGCCAAAGGTGATGTTCTTAAACCACTTTTTTTTTGCAGAACCTTAAAATGTCATATAAATTTGAGTGTTATTAATAAATATGTTTTGAATTTAATATGCTAGGCGATTAAAAAGGAATGAATGAAAGCATTGCTGAACTGTAGTACTAATGATTTTATAATCAGTTTAAAATAATATCAAACTAAATAAAAATCCTTTATGATCATGTTATTTCATATTGAATCCCAAAGAAAAATTTCTGATTTATATAAATACATTTATATAAAATTTATATAAATAAAAATGATAAGTGGGAGTATGTTATTGGAATAAATCACTGGACCTGGAATAAGAAAACCAGGGTTCCAGTATCACATACTGTGCTTTCTATTTACGTAATTAAAAGCTAGCCATTTAAACTATCTGGACCTCAGTTTTCTTGGCTGTAAAATAGAGGTAATAAAGCTTTCACTAACTCCCTCAGAGAGTTGTAGTGGAGAAAGTGTTTCATAAACTTTAAACTGCTATAAACATATTACTTATTTTACATTCACTAAAAGGCTACTGCTAAATTTTATATCAGTTTCTTTATGCTCTAAGTGTAAGAACAAATGTCAAAAAACATCACCTAGTATTGGTTTTAAAATCAAGATAGAAAAGAAAGAAATGAAATATTCAAAATTTTAAGAGGAAAGAGAATGAAAGGAAAGAGTTATTCATAATTAAAAATGACCAGAACTCTAGGGAAGTATATTGATCCAAGTAGGTCTTCAGTTAATGATTGTATGCATGCATGCATGAATAAATGAATGAATGAATGAATGAACAAATGAAGTATTGCAGGCTGGTTTCAGAGAAGCTACACTGCAGTGAAGTAAATACTGGCTTTTTAAAGAAGTCCTCTGCAGATGAAGGCTCAAAAGCAATTTTGAGGCTAAGGTCCTTGGAGCTCTCAGATTCGATCTTATCTGCACTAATAAATAAAGTCTTTACTGAAGGGCACTGTAGCAGCAGGGAACATTTCAGTATTTTTGAAGAAATAAAAACTCACCTCTCTTCTCCTTTCCCCTAAAGCCCTCCCATGACCTTCTCAGTTCCCTTTCCAATTAGCTATTGAAGGATTTAAAACTTAGCTGGTCCAAGGGGAAAAAAATCTTCTGTAAAACTTTCTCTGTAAAGACTGGCTTTTCCCCAAGCCACAGGAACTTTAAACAGTCTGCTGGCACAGTCAGAATAGACAGGTTCAAGCGCACAGTGGGATGAAAGCTGCTACTAGGCTTTTAATCTTATAAGTTGCTGAAACCTGTGGTATCTTTTTTATTTCTTATTCTGTTTAAGATACATTATTAATGGATGAAATAAATCAAAAATTGTTTGCTTAAGTTATTCCCAAAGTTAGAATTAGGGAGAGAAGATAAAAACAAAAGCCAAAGACACTGTTCTTATTGAATCTTTACAGAGCATTCATTCAGCTAGCAGCCAAGGGTGGGGCACCTGCAGCTTCAAGGTCCCATATGGCCTTCTAGGTCCTTGAGTGCAGCCTTTTGACTGAGTCCAAGTTTTACAGGAAAAAAAATCCTTTTATTAAGGGGATTTATTCTGTGAAGTTAAGGGCTGCACTTGAGCACTACACGTGGCCTCCAGGCTGCAGGTTCCCCACCCCTGATACACAGTAATAACACTTGCAATCTTTATCTTACTTCACTTTGTCCATTTCAGAATTTCCTCTGAGAGTAATGACACTTTTGAGAATGCATTTGCATCAGTGTCTTGCAAAAGAGTGCTCCTTTTTCTTAGGCACTGAAGTAAGCAGTGTGATAAAGAAGTAGTGCCAAGTGTAGTTCTAGAGGCCCCAGGTTTGAATCCTAACTCTCTGTGGATAGCAGCTCAATTACTAAACATTCTCAATACCATCCCTTATTGTGAGATCATAGACTACTAGCTAAGAGATACTTCAGATGCCATCTAGTCCAATTTCTTTATTTTACAGATGAAGAAATTAAGACCCCTAGAGGCTAAGTGACCGGTAGTAAGCATCAAAGATGGAATTTAAACCAAGATCACTGGAACACAAGGGGACTAGTAAAGAACCAGTAATATTTTAGACATGTGTCACTCACTGGAAAAACACCAGGATTGTGTCCTTCTGATTATCCCTTTTACTTTGCCATTGGCAAGTCATTTAACATCCATTTATTTTAATGTCCTCATCTGTAACATAAAGGAATTAAACTAAAAGACTGCTGACGTCCCCCATCTAGCGGTGAATCTATGATTCCATAAGTCTAAGTCAACTTAGCTGGATTTTATACATACTCAGGCAATGCATAGAAATATACTACTCATTAATATGGGCCTAATCTTTGAAAATGCCTAATTAAAAGTATGTCATCTGTCTATCTGTACTGAAATGTCTATTCCATATAATTCCATCAGGCACTGGAGAGATTTTTCTTACCAATGACATTTCCAGTTCTGGCCTCCTGGCATAATGCATCTTGCACTTGCTGCTGAGTGCTGCTTGGCTCTATCTCTAGACAGGACAAGAATCAACAATCCATTAAGTTCAATGTGACGGGGGATATAGGCAGTTCCTGTTCCTGGAAATCCTAAATCATGCTGCAGCAGATTGCACACAAATTCTTGAGATAATGATTCATTCTGACAATGGATACCCAGTACCTTAATATAGACAGCCTCTTGCTTGCATATTCCTTGGAAGACACATCTTCCTAGCCAGAGTTATTCATTTTTTTTTCTTGGAGAGGTAATTTTCCATTGACTCTCTCACTTTTAGTTGAGGTCATTCTAACTTTGGGAAGAAAGGAAAAAGAAAAAAAAACACTGAAATACTTGCATGTATGTTTCTTTCACCCTTTTTGTCATAGCACCTAACACACAAATACCAGCAACATAACTTTCTCAGGTCAAAGAAAAGGTACTTTATTTTTTCCCAAGTTCTAAAAGAAAGAAACAGATATAAGATCAATTATGTCAAGTAGTTCTGAAAGGGTACAGAATTAGAAGTATTGCTAATATGTGACCCTACTGCATACACTTTGAGCATCATCCATCTTTTTCTTCAAATGGAGCCTTGGATTGTGACCCTAGAACCACTCTGGGATCTGTTAGATGGATTTTCACCTTATTTTAACAGACCTCCATTTCATTTCATAACCACCGTTTCTAAGCCATGTTGCTATATACCCACCTTTTTTACTTTCTAGCTTCTTTTGATGAGATATCTCCCATCTATTAGAATGCAAGTTCCTTAAGGGCAGGAACTGTCTTATTTCCTCATGTTTGTATTCCCAGAACTTAGAAAAGTATCTGGCAAATTAAACATTTAATATAAGCTCTATTTCTCTAATATACTAGCATTAGTGTAAACAATACTAATATTATTATTATTACTGCATGTATAACAGGAAAGGGCCTTAAAAGGAAAGGAAAAAAAGAATTTAACCACCTACTATGTGCCAAGTACTACACTAAGCACTTTACAAATATTCTCATCTGATATACACAACTCTGAGAGATAGGAGCTAGTATTATCCTCACTTTACAGTTGAAGAAACTGAGACAAAGGGCAAATAAGTGACTTGTTCAAGGTCACAGAGCTACTATTTGTTTCGGGTAAGATTTAAACACTGGCCTTCTCAACTACAGGCCCAGCACTCTAACCACTGTACTACCTAACTGTATAGAGGTCAACTTATAAAGCCCTCTTATTTCTCAGATATAGCCCAGTGAATTTAAGTGTTCAGTTTACGATCATACCAGTAGTAAGTAACAGAATGACATTTTACACCACTCTTTCTAGTTCTCATTGGCTAGATCCAGAGAGTTTCTATGATTTAGAGCTAGAAGAGGCCTTAGAAATCAGTTACTCTGCCATCTTATTTTATAAATGAGGAAAATAATATCCAGAGAAATTAAGTGACTTTCCTAGGATGATGCAATTACAAGTATCCATGTTGGGATTTGAGTTCAGACTTTGTGACTCAGATACAGTGTTCTTTATGTGTATTTTAAAAATTAAATAAGCAAATTTTTTCAAAACAATTATAGTCATAATTTATATTTAAATGAGAAGATCATGAAGCATTTAAAAATATATATTTGGGGAAACTCCTTATAAATCATCCTGATCTAAATGTAATGAAATAGGTGAACCTGAGTTTTTGAGGGATCATATACATTTATATTTTCATTTCATTTCATATACATTTCATTCATATACATTTCAAATTTCATATGGTGTTTTTAAAATGACGAATGGGAACATGAAGGTTTCTAATGCAATTTAAAAAACTGATAACCTACTTATAATTTTTCCTTCTCTACACGTTGTTTCTCTGTTCTTGCTCTTATCCCTCTATTTCTTCCCTTCCTTCCTACTCTCTCTCTCTCTTTCTCTCTCTCTCTCTCTCTCTCTCTCTCTCTCTCTCTCTCTCTCTCTCTCTCTCTCTTACATTTTTTTTCTCCTGTTAGACTTTCATTAGCTTTTCTGTTACTGGGTCATTTGAGTTTATTTGGGCAGGGAAGGAAATAACAGGTGTGTTTTCTTAGTTTTCTGAAAGAATTATTGGGTGTGTGTAGAAGTATGGAAGGACAGTGGTGAATTTAGAAAGCCTGGTGACTCTTTTGCCAGGTGGAAGTGTTTGCAGATACAGAGATCTCTGAACTCAGAATATAAGAAGAAAATGCATAAATCACTTCCTATTTGTTTCAGATTTGGAGAGATGAGAACTTGGCATACATCTGGGAAAAGGCTGCCTGTTTTAGAGCAATAATGCAAGTTACAGGCATCCTTAGGACTTTAATGTTAAAGGGAAAAAAATAGTCATAGTCCCCACCCTTCCCTCCCTCAGTTCATTTCAATTTATCTGGGTTTTACTGATCATACACTAAAATTATGGCACTGAGTATGAGGCATGGTGGGGCAAAGCCACAGTCTAGCCATGAAGAAACCTAAACTTTTACCACCTGAGAGTGCATTCTCTAGTCTCTTTACCCTGCAGCAACCTAAAAATAGGAACCAATAAATTTTGGACTAGGGCTGTATTTGCTATATTTTGTCACACTGAGTTTTTTCTCTCCTGGTACCCAATCTAGTTAAAAGAAAGCACCTCTTCCACCCACATTTTGAGTAATTTGTTACCTAGTCATGTTTCTGTAGATGATAACAGAAGAAAACCTCTCCACTGAAGGCTCCTTATGAGCGGGTGAAGAGGCGTTAATCACACTGTTGGCTGACTGCAAAAGAAAGAGGACTTAACCCACTGCTCATAAATTTCTAGCTTTTTTCCCCATCCTATTGAGCAGAGAAATCAGACAACTGACCCAGGGCAGCAATCAAGCTTGTGTGTGTATGTGTGTGTATGTGTGGGTGTGCACATGCATGTATGTGTGTATGTGTGTGTATGTATGTACGTTTAGGGTATGTGTCTGTATGCAAACTGTATGGCATATGGGTTTTCTCAATGCATAGATGCAAAGTTCACATATATCATGGATAGATATCTCTGGAATTTGGTCCCCCATCTCCAAGAGAGACTGATTTCTGTCTCTAGGTTATTAGAATAAGGACCATGTTAGGTGTTTGATCCTTTCCCCATCCATCTCCAAGAGGGGTATAAAACTGCAATTTTATCTATTTTTCCAATCACATATTGCTGGTCTGGCATGGTTATTTTTACTGGATAAGAACAAAAACTACTTAAATGGTCACAGTGAAGGAATAGGGTAGTCTTTTAACTCATAGTTGCTATTTAACTCTTCCTAAAAAAATGTTAGTTACAGAAAATACTGTAAAAAGTAGCAAATAGTGAACAAACATAAATCAGAAAACTTCTATAGATTAGATTATACTAAAATCACACAAAAGAGAATGAATTTAATAGTTTGAGAACAAGATGAGATGTCAAGATCTCAGGTGATACCAAGAGAGAGGCCCCAGTTTCACCTAAAAAAAAAACAATTTTCTAAAATCTTTAGTGAAGCAAGCTAGAAATCAGGAATATGATGAGAAGTAGGATTCCCCTATATGTAGGAAGCTACCAAAATCTTTCTTCTCTGTGAATTCTCTAGCCATGTGTCTATCCCAAAGGGTCTCTTGAACCATATATATAAATATATACATATATATGTGTGTGTGTGTATACACATATATACATATGTATATATGTATATGTATGTATATATATGTATGTATGTATATATGTATGAAGAAGCTCTGACACCAGCTTCTTACTGACACTAAACCCTTATACAGTTACACAGTAGGTGTCCCAACATTTTCTCCACCAGTCCAGAATCATGTCTCCATTTGCATACTGGCAGTATACAAATTGTCTCAGGTTTGGTCAGAAGCCTAGTTTACAAGTATATACATGTATGTGCACATCTTCCTGTATCTCAAATCAGTTACTTAGGTTTCCCCTCAGCTAGGAGTAATTCACACAAATCATTCAACATAAATATTGAAAAGAGAACCAGAGACAATATAATATAAACCGCTCTTTCATTTGGGAAGCTAGATGTCACAGTGGATAAAGTACTATGCCTAGAATCAGAAAAGCTCATATTCTTGAATTCAAATCTTGCCTCAGACAGTTACTAACTTGTGACTCTGGGCAAGTCACTTAACCCTGTTTGCCTCAGTTTCCTCATCTATAAAATGAGCTGGACAAGGAAATGACAAACTGCTCTGGTATTTGTCAAAAAACGAGGTCACAAAGAGTCAGACATGACTGAAAACAATTGAAAAAACAATTGTTACATTACCCAAATGTTTTCAAGAAATAGAACATTGTCTCAAACAAAAAAGGCCAGGAACTAATAAATATTATATAGATAATATATGAGAAAGACAGAGAGAGAGAGAGAGAGAGAATTAGACAAAGAGCACAGTCTCTGATAAATGTCAGGAATTTTTTTTAATGGGGCGGGCTAGAAGCAATTGTGACTGGCACATAATTTTCTGTCTAAAATGAATTCCCTAAAACTAAAAAGCAGGGTACGATATGGACCATTTTGGGACCCATAAGCCTAAAATGAACTAATTATTGTAACAGTGTGTTATACCTACATCCCATGATCCTGTGGAAGGATTTGTGTTCAAGTCCAGCCTCAAGTATGCATGTGGTCTCCCAGAAACTCTAACTGACAATTTGTTGATTTGAATTAGTGGAGTAAGCTCCTCACTGGACTCCCCTGATGCTGATGAGACTAAAGAATGGGACCATCCTACAATTTCCCAAAGCTAAAACAAACATTGTTTTTTTGTTTTTTAGAAAGAACTCGTCATTACTCTGTCACTTCTAATGGAAAAAAAAGAAAACACAAATAAGAACTTCTCCAAACCTTGAGGGGAATATAAAATATTTATAGATCTTATATATTACGGAATGCCATGGAAGTCTTGCTCTTCAAAAATGGGAGTTCCCGGCTCTGCCTCAAAGCTGTGTGACCTTGGGCAAAGTCATTGAACCTCCCTGGGCCTCAGCCTCCTCATGTATAAAGGAAGTGTGTTGACTACATGATTTCTATAGTGCAACTCTGACATTCCATAGCTCTATGTTTCTATGGCTGCTATTATGGAGTATGATTGCCTGAAATCATTCTTTATTTATCGAATGGGAATGAGGAAGGGGAAGGGTCATTTCTTATTTTTCCCCAAAGCTCTCTCCTGAGAGAGTCTGGCTACCCACATACACACAGCTGCCTGTGTAATTTGTGTACTTTGTTATTGATCTGTACCTTTTATGACCAGGGTTCAAGCTGTGGAGGTAAAAAGAAAAAGGCAGCTCTTGTCCATGATGTGATTCATTTTGCACACATAGATTCCCAATGTTCAACTCAGAGGTAGTTACTAATAAGCAGCAATCACAGAATCTATCTCCTCCACTTCTAATCCTGCCTCCCAGGATATATGGGGTGGGTAACCTGAAAAGAACATTTTTTTCATTTATATATATTTTTTCTTTCTTTATTTTAGTGTCTTTATTTAGCATTCACTAGAAAAGGTGAAATCCTTAGCTGATGTAAGAAAAGTCACAAAGTTCATTAATAAATGCTATAAAAAGTTTAAATAAATACTTGAAAGGTTTTATTAGGGAAATAGCTTTGACTTGTGTTACATTCTGTGCCCAATAACATCAAGTGACTTTGATGCATAGCATGACATTTAATGGTCCTGGAAAATCAAGGAAACCTTTTGTTGAAAATGAATTGGCTGCTATGACCATGGAAGGGTTCATTTTAGCAAATACTCGTCCAAGCCTGACTTTGGTGGGAAAGATGGGCTGATGCCATAATAATGAGTGACAAAAAAGGTAGTGACATGACTTCTCTAAAAGAAAGTTGAATGACTAAGGTTATTAAAGAACTTCTGCTATCATTAATTCTTGTGAAGAAGAGATAATATAGGGATAAGAACAATAAAAACTTTTATACTGGGAGGTGCATTAAGGATAAATGATGAATCAGTAACTATGACATTTTCTTTGTGTCTAATTCATTCTTCAGCAAGTTTCTTTTTTCACTTTCCTTTCACCTCCTGCTCTTTCTTTCTCTTCTTTTCTTTGTTCATTCTTTTTTTCTTTTTTATTATGAACTTGATAGATACCAAGTAATGTTAATATTTTCAAATACAAAGCACAGTAAGGGCATTTTATATGAAACTGTAAATACATATATATAATTTAAGTATATTTTAGCATTCTTTTTATCATGAATTTGAAATATCAAAAAATAAGATATTCATTTGTAAAGAAGTATAAATGATTATATATAAAACAATGAATGAATATTGTATACATCTTTTGTATATGTTAAATTTAACATTAATACCAACTGTGTTCTGCTTTCCCTTGTCCTCTTGAAAAATTTCTTCTGTGCTCTTGTGTTTTGACATAAAACATAAAAATCAACCAATCAATATTTTTCAGTGTATTTTAAAATAATTCATTGATGCTCTTTTTTTTCTTTTCTTCTCTTTTTTTGTGTCACTATTACTGTCTCATTCCTCCCTAGAACTCACTCTACACCTTCATAAAGATCCTCTCTTTTAATAGTCAAGCAAATCAGATTCACATATTGGTCATAACTGAATATGTATGTCTCATTCTTTACCTCTAGTCCATCACCTCTCTGCTAAGAGGTGGCCCTCTATAGTTGTAATTAGTTGTTGCATTAATCTAAATTTTTAAGTCTTTCAAAATTGTTTTCCCTTTGAAATCATTGAATGTATAAATTGTTCTCCTAATTTTGCTCACATCACTGTATCATTTAGTAAGTTTCCAAATAATATTTCATTACTTCCATACACCATAATTTGTTCATCCAACCCACAATTGCTGCAACAAAAAGTGTACGTATACATACACACACACACACACATTATATATAGGTCCTTTCCCTCTGTCTTTAACCTCTTTGGTATATATCCCTAAGCCAGGGGTGGGGAACCTGTGGCCTCAAGACATGTGTGGCCCTCTAGGTCCTCAAGTGTGGCCCTTTGACTGAATTCAAACTTCACTGAACAAATCCCCTTGATTAAAGAATTTGTTCAGTGAAGTTTGGATTCAGTCAAAGGGCCACACTTGAGGACCTAGAGTGTCACATGTGTCCTCAAGGCTGCAGATTCCCACACCTGGCTAAGCTATGTCAAAGATTAGGCAGTTTAGTGTTGTTCCAAATACTATTCCAAATTGCTTCCAAGAATAAGTGGATAAATTCACAACTCAAGCAAAAATGTATTAGTGTGCCTGTTCTGTTTGGTTAAGAACTTTCCACCAACTATAGTTGTGAAAGATGTCTCATCTTCCTCCCAATTTTCTTACATAATAAGAATAGTAGCATAGCTAATATTTACATAACACCACATGTCAGACACTGTGCTAAGTGCTTTACAATTATTATCTCATTTGAACCCCTCAAGAACCCTAGGAAGTATCCCATTCTTCAGATGAGGAAATTGAGACAAATACACATTAAGTGACTAGCCAGGGTCACCTAGCTGTTAAGTGTCTGAGACTGGATTTGCACTCAGGTCCTTCAGATTCCAAGTCTGGTGCTCTATTCACTCTGCTGTCTAGCTGCTCCTTATAGTACAAGTGCTGTCTATGATTGATTTCTCACCAGAGGAATCTTCTTGATTTCCTTAATTCTTTGAAACTTTCAAGATAGCCAGTATAACATTTGAACTGTCTCTCACCACAAAAGCAGTCCATATATAAATTCCAGTTATACAAATTAATTCGTCACTAACTGGCATTAGACTGAAATGCATTTTAAGTTCTTGAGTCTCCATTTTTATAGCTTCTATTTTTCCTTCTTTTATGTCAGTTTCTCACCTCTCAGTTCTTACCCTTGGTCACTATACATGTCTCTAACAGTCTTATTTGAATTTTCTGCTTCTAATCTTCTATTGTCTGGGAAATCATTTAACCAAGATCACTAGGGTTCTGTCTAAAATAAGAGAAAATGAACTATGAATGACAGAGAAAGGAGCTTCTGAACAAAGTCTTTGATCTTCTAAATTAATGTTGTGGTACATCTCTTTGGGCAACTTAGAGGTCTATGGTGGAATGACTTGGTTGTACTTCAGATGTGTTCTGTCCCTTAGCCTTATGATTGGGATAAGTCTGAAATGATGATAACCAGACTAAATTAATTCTGTCCACTTGGCTTTCAAATGCTCTGTTCTTGGATAGCATTCCTATATATGAATCAAAGAAAAACTCAGTAAGCCTTTATTAGGCTAGTTAGATGGTAACATCAAGAGTCAGTAGGAATATGATCTGTGTTTGAATATGGTGGTACTAGAAAACTCTCATTGAATTAAACATATCAGTTGAAAGATGGGCATGTAACTGTTTAATAACTGGTGTTTTTTTTCACAATTCCAGTAATCTCAGTTATGTGGAGGTCTAATAATAATTTTAAAATGCATCAGTTTATAGGATTATAGATATGTTGCTGAAAAGACTTCAGAGACCATTTAATCCTTTGTTCAAGATGGGACACATAGGATCAGAGGTGGAATTTGAACTTAGAACTTCTGACTCCAGAGCCATTTTTTTCTACTATGCCATATTATATCCCATAATATTCATTGTTGCTGTTCAGTTGTATCTGACTCTCCATGACCTTATTTGGGGTTTTCTTGGCAAAGATACTGGAGTGATTTGCCATTTCTTTCTCCAGCTCATTTCACAGAAGAGGAGACTGAGGCAAACAGAGTTAAGTGACTTGCCCAGGGTCACACAGCTAGTAAGTATCTGAGGCTGGATTTGAACTCAAGTCTACCTGAGACTAGGCCCAACATCCACTGTGCCAACTAGCTGCCTATTGCATTGTATAAAATCCCATAAATCAGAAACCAGGCATTGAAAAAATATTTTACTTTGGATGAATGAAGTTTAGAGTATATGATAACTATATAAAAATAGAATATCTAATTAGCTCGAGAATAGAAATTATATTTAATTACCAATATATATTCTCTTCAGTGTATTACTTTTTTCCCATTGTTTTCCACACTACTTAGTCATAAAAAACACAGGATAAAAGGGATTTTATTAATTAATTTATTTTGATTTATCAACAATCATTTCCATAAGTTTTTGAGTTTTAAATTTTTCTCCCCTTCCCTCCCCACTTCTGTCCCCAAGACGGCATGCAATCTGATATAGGTTATACATATACATCCCTATTAAACATATTTTCCCACTAGTCATGTTTTAAGGAAGAATTAGAACCAATAAAAGGTATCACAAGAAAGAGGAAACAAAACAAAACAGAAGAAAAAAAGGAAATAGTATGCTTTCATCTGCATTCAAACTCTATAGTTCTTTCTTTGGATATGGATAGCATTTTCCATCAGGAGACTTTTGGAGATGTCTTAGATCCTTGTATTGCTGACAAGGGCTAAGTCTATCAAAGTTAGTCATCGTACATTGTGGCAGTTAGTGTGTACACCATTCTCCTGGTTCTGCTCACTTCACTCAGCATCAGCCCACACAAGTCTTTCCAGGTTTTGCTGAAGTCTGCCTGCTCCTCATTTCTTAAAGCACAATAGCATTCCATTACCTTCATATACACAACTTGTTCAGCCATTCCCCAATTGATGGACATCCCCTCAATTTCCAATTCTTTGCCACTACAAAAAGAACTACTATAAATATTTCTTATACATGTAGGTCTTTTTCCCATTTTTATGATCTTTTTAGGATACAGTCCTAGAAGTACTATTGCTGGGTCAAAGAGTATGCACATAAAAAGGGTTTTATAATGGGTTAATGATATATGAGCAACACATTTCCTGCTAAAAACTATATACTCCTCTACATTTTCCTCATCTTAACTGCTATTCCTATATCTTAACTAATCATTCTACACAGAGCACAACTACACTTCAGGGTCCCTATCTTCATATGTTAAACCTGAACTATGACTTAATTCCACTCTTATTATTACTTTCCTCCTCCCCTTTGGTCTATGATTTTTACCACCTTCTCTTTCCCTCCTACCAAAAAAGCAAAACCTGCATTAACTCCAGGCATGACTTCTACTAGTTAAAGCTCTATAATATATGTTCAATAAATATTTTTGACTAAACATAATTATCAGTATTTGAATGATTTAGAAAAAAAATCAATATAGGCAATTTCCCTAAGTACTTAATGGGCTTTCACAATATGAATTCCCATTAATTTTTACAATATTACTGCAAGTCTGAAAGACAACATCACTACTTCTTCTATAAAAGGAAAACAAGAATGAATAAAATAATATCCTACAATTAAAAAAAACTAATGAGCATAATTGTGGAAGTGGATAAACAAATTACTGTATTTCTGGAAACTAAGGGGATGCCAATCAATAAGGGAAGGCCTGAACACATTATGGTATATGAATGTAATAGTGTTATTTTGCTGTCAAAAATGAAAAGACGCTTCCACAGAAACCTGGGAAGATTAGCATGAACCAATGCAGAGTTCAATAAGCATAAGAAGGAAAACAATTAACTCTATATCATCAATATTGTAAAAATAGGCAATATTGAAAGACAGCTCAGATCAAAAGAATGAGTAAATGTGTTTCTAGATCACTGAAGATGAAGAATGCTACCCAACTCTTGACAGAAAAGTGATTAACTAATACACAGAATGAGAAACATATTTTATATATGCCAATGTGAGAAATTAATTTGCTTGACTATTCTTATATGATACAAGTATTCACACTTCCTTTAGACCTTACCCAACATTGAGTAATGAGAGGAAAAATAAATACTTAACAATTGAAAAATATTAAAAAAGGAGAGATAGAGAAAGATAAATAAGGAGAAAATAGGGCACAGAGAAATTCATAGTAAGCATAACTATGAATGTTAGTGTAATTAACTTACCCATAAAATGGAAGCAGATAGCAGAGTTAATTACATGATTTAGACTCAAATGGTGATACCATATGTAAATTAGAGAGCATGAAATAGTTTACCTGTCAGACTTATGGATAAGGGAAGGATTTAGGGACAAACAAGAAATGGACAGCATTACAGGGTGTAAAATGAATAATTTTGATTGTATTAAATTTATAAGATTTTACAGAAATAAAAAAAAGGAATACAGCCAAGATTAAAAGGAAAGCAAAAAACCGTGGGGAAGTTTGTACCGCAAATGTTTCTTGCAAAGTCTTAATTTCCCAAATATATAGAGAAATGAGACAAATTTATAAGTATGCAAATCATTTCCCAATTGATAAAAGGTCAAAGAATATGAACAGACAGATTTCAGATGAAGAAATCAAAACTATCTATAGTAATATGAAAAATGTTTTAATCTCTATTGATTAGAAAAATACAAATAAAAAAAACTCTGCAGTACCACATCACACCTATCAGATTGGCTAATAAGACAGAAAAGGAGAATGACAAATATTGGAAGGGATATGGGAAAATTGCAACACTAGCACTCTTGGTGGAGTTTTGAACATCCAACCGTTCTTGAGAGCAATTTGGAGCTATGCTTAGAGGGGTATAAAACTGTGCATACTCTGGCAATACCACTACCTCTATCCCAAAGAGATTTAAAAAAGGAAAAGGACCTCTGTGTGAAGAAAAAAAAAAACATGGCAGTTCTTTTAGTGGTGGCAAAGAATAGGAAAATAAAGGGATATTTATCAATTGAGGAATGGCTAAACAAATTGTAATATCTGGTTGTGATGGAACACTATAGGAATGTGCTATAAGGGGGCAACCAGGTGGTGCAGTGGACCTGAAGTAAAGAGGACCTGAGTTCAAATCCTGCCTCAGACATATAATATTTCCTAGCTGTGTGACTCTGGGCAAGTCACTTAATCCCAATTGCCTCACCAAAAAAAAACAAAAAACAAACAAACAAACAAACAAACAAACAAAAAGAATGTGCTATAAGAATACAGAACAGAACACTTTCAGAAAAACCTGGAAAGATTTATATGAAATAATACAAAGTAAAGTGAGCAGAACCAAGAGAACACTGTCCACAATAATAACAATACACATTCAATAACTATGAATGATTTAGATATTCTCAACAATATGATGATCTAAGACAATTCCAAAGAACTTATGATGAATAGTGCTAGCCACTTCCAGATAATGATAAGGTCTGAATGCAGATTGAAGCATATTTTTTAAACTTTATTTTCTTGAATCTTTTTTTGGGGGGAGGTGGGGGAAGTCCATGTTTTCTTTCACAACATGACTAATATGGAAATATGTTTTGCATGACTGCACATGTTTAACCTATATCAACTTTCTTGCCTTTTCAAAGAAGGGTCAAGTAAGAGAGGAAGTGAATTTAGAAGGGAATATTTTTAAATAAATGTAAAATTCTTTTTACATGAAATTGGAAAATGAAATATTAATTAATTCATCCAAAATATTAAATTGAAAAAGTCATGAAATATTTTATTAACATATAATATTCATTGAATAAAGCTGAATTAAAAAGAATAATGAGTGAAAAAGCTAAAACCACACAATTTTGTTGATGGAGAGGATCAAGGAGAAAACTGCTGCCAATGTTTTCCAAAATGACTTTCCCTTTGAATTAGCTCCAATTGATGCACATCTGCTTTTGCAGTCTACTAAACTGATTATATTTCTAGTATCTGTTCATGTATGTATTTTAAATAGGGGTAGCCCCTATCTGCAAATATTTCATCTCCCAGCTGTGAGAATAGTATTAATATGACTGTAATTGATATCTTCCTTCTATTTCTTAGCAGTAACAAGAGTACCTTGAAAGAATTTTTCTATTCTTCTATTCAGTTATAGAACAACTCATTCTTAGATATTTTTACAGCAAGCCTGCTTAGCCTTCCAATCCAAGTGAATAAATTCACAATAAATTGCTTGACATTTTCAAGTGCTAAAATATTTCAAATAGTTTCCTATATCCTGTGCCCCTCCTTGCTTTATTTAATGTCTGTTTCTGCTACTAATTAATACCATCTTTTTATATTTGTTTGATTCTTCAAATTGGTAGACTAAAAAAAGTTCCTCCATAATTTTCTGTTACATAATTAAGAGTTTTATTGCTATGTAGGTTAATTTGGCTACTTGAGCTTTTTTCCTCTGTAGTAGGAAGACCCAAAGTTTTTCTTAGGGAAACTATGAAATTAGTTTAAATTTAGAATAAAATAACAAGGATGTTTAGTCCATGTTAAATTGTAACTTATTTCCATTGTAGTTTCCTTTGGAGTGTCATGCGTTTGCAAATATTTCAGACATATTAGGAAATCAAAGAATGAAGTTTAATATTAAATCTAAACAATTTGCTTTTACCTTAGGGTAAATCTAATTGCTGGCTATTTCTTATAATTTTAAGGGACCTATGATTTTATCAGGTGGAGAAAAAGCAAAGTATGTATCCCATCCAAAAACTACTTTTACTGATACAAATTGGCAATCTAAGTCTAGAGAGGTTCCTGGAGCACTGAGAGGTTGTGACTTTGCCATGGTTACAGTTAGTGAAAATCAGGAAGGAAAATCTGAGCCTAGGTTTTCCTGACTCCAACTTTGACCTATTCACTATGAAACTTTGCTATCAATATCATGCTCCTCCTCATCATTCTCCTCTTCCCCCTTCTCTTCCTCCTCATCATCATCATGATTTCTTTTTTAGCTTAGATAGAAATATTCCCAGGATTAAGTTACTACCTTACTATTATTCTTATTTATTGTTTGGCAAAGAATTGTGTAAGTAGATAAGATATTTGCTTTTTAAAATGAATATGAATATTACTACTACTACAACTTCTATGACAACAACTACTACTACTACTACTACTACTACTACTACTACTACTACTACTAC